>NC_142437.1:40081818-40384848 GCF_059453495.1 Arachis ipaensis
TTCTTAGCACTTGAATAAGTGCTTCCTCTTCCTGTGAATTTAAAGCAGAGCTTATGATCACTGGAAAAATGTCACCTTCTCCCAGAAATACATATTTCAAGGATGGTGGTAATGGCTTGAGCTCGGGTTTAGGAGGTTTTTCCTCTTCCAGAAGAGATTTCAGAGGCTCTTTCATGTCCTCTGAATCCTCCAAGTCAGGCTGAACATCTTTAAAGATGTTTTCCAACTCTGATTCGAGACTCTCAGCCATGTTGATCTCTTCTACTAAAGAGTCAATAAGATCAACTTTCATGCAGTCTTTTGATGTGTCAGGATGCTGCATGGCTTTGACAGCGTTCAACTTAAACTCATCATCATTGACTCTCAGGGTTATTTCCCCCTGTTGGACGTCAATGAGGGATCGTCCAGTTGCTAGGAATGGTCTTCCTAGAATGAGAGTAGCACTCTTGTGCTCCTCCATTTCCAGCACAACAAAGTCAGTGGGAAAGGCGAATGGCCCAACTCTGACAATCATGTCTTCAATCACGCCTGATGGGTATTTAGTGGAGCCATCAGCAAGTTGGAGATATATCCGGGTTGGTTTAACTTCTTCAGTTAAGCCAAGATTTCTGATAGTGGATGCATGTATTAGGTTGATGCTTGCCCCAAGATCGCATAAAGCTGTCTTGGTGCATTGACCTTCTAATATGCACGATATCAGAAAATTCCCAGGATCTTTAAGCTTTTCAGGAAAGCTTTTCAGAATGACTGCACTGCATTCTTCAGTGAGGAGAACTCTTTCTGTTTCTCTCCAATCCTTTTTATGACTCAAGATCTCTTTCATGAACTTGGCATAAGAAGGTATTTGCTCAAGTGCTTCTGCGAATGGAATCTTTATTTCAAGAGTCCTGAGGTAATCTACAAAGCGAGCAAATTGCTTATCCTGCTCCTCTTTCCGGAGTTTTTGAGGATAAGGTATCTTGGCTTTATATTCCTCAACCTTAGTTGCTGCAGGTTTGTTGCCTACAGAAGTGGTTGAAGAAGCCTTTTTAGAGGGGTTGTTATCAGTATTTGTGTGTGTCTGATCCCTCACTGGCAATTGAGTGCCAGGGTTAGAAGCTAGAGTGAAATTGGACGCCAGCTCCTTGTCTGTTCCTGGCGTCTGAACGCCAGGACTGTGCCCAATTTGGGCGTTCAACGCCAGATCTTGCCTATTTTGGGCGTTCAATGCCAGATCCTTGCCTATTTCTGGCGTTGAACGCCAGTCCTGCCTTGTTTCTGGCGTTGAACGCCAGTCCTGAGCATGGTTTGGGCGTTCAGCGCCAGCCTTCCACCAAATTTCTGGCGTTTTAGTTCCAGAATTACTTTTCCCTAGGCTCTTACTGTCCTCAGGTGAATTTTGGGTGGTTTGCTCATTTCTTAGCTTTTTGCTGCCTTGAGGTGGGGTATTTAATGTTTTCCCACTTCTCAGTTGAACTGCTTGGCATTCTTCTGTTATTTGCCTTGATAGCTACTGCTTTGTTTGCTTAAACTATTCGTCCATATGTATATTAGCCATCCTTGTCTCTTGTAGTCTATCTTTGAATTCGGCTAACTGCTTTGTTAGAAAGTCCAATTGCTGATTGAATTCAGCAGCTTGTTTTACAGGACTGAGTTCAGCAGTTGCTGTTTTAACCTCTTCTTTCATGGAAGGGTCACTGCTTAGGTACAGATGCTGATTCCTGGCAACTGTATCAATAAGCTCTTGAGCCTCTTCAATTGTCTTTCTCATGTGGATAGATCCACCAGCTGAGTAATCTAGAGACATCTGAGCTCCTTCAGCAAGTCCATAATAGAAGATGTCTAACTGAACCCACTCTGAAAACATTTCAGAAGGGCATTTTCGTAGCATCTCTCTGTATCTCTCCCAAGCATCATAAAGAGATTCACTATCTCCTTGTTTAAAGCCTTGGATGTCCAGCCTTAGCTGTGTCATCCGTTTTGGGGGAAAGTATTGATTCAGGAATTTTTTTGTCAGCTGTTTCCATGTCCTTATGCTGGCCTTAGGTTGGTTATTCAACCACCTCTTAGCTTGATCTTTTACAGCAAATGGAAACAGTAATAGTCTGTAGACATCCTGATCTATTTCTTTTTCATGTACTGTGTCAGCAATCTGTAGAAACTGTGCCAGAAACTCTGTAGGTTCTTCCTGTGGAAGACCGGAATACTAGCAACTTTGCTGCACCATGATAATGAGCTGAGGATTCAACTCAAAGCTACTGACTCCAATGGAGGGTATGCAGATGCTACTCCCATATGAAGCAGTAGAGGGGTTAGAATATGACCCCAGAGTCCTCCTGGACTGTTCATTTCCGCTTAGGTCCATGATGGAGAGAGGGAGATGATGTAAGATAAAAAAATTATTTTTATTTATTTATTTATTTATTTATTTATTTATTTCGAAAACAAAATAAATCAAAATAAAATAAATAAAAATGAGTGAAAGATTTTCGAAAAAATGAGGAGAGAGAAAGTGATTAGGAAGTTTTGAAAAAGGTATGATTTGGAAAAGATTTTAAATTTTGAAAAAAAAATCTGAATTTTTTTTGAAATAAATTTCGAAAATATGTTTTAGAAATAGAGAGAAAAGATATTTTTGAGTTTAGTGAGGAAAGAAAAATAATAAAATAGCACAGGATTTAAAATTTTTAGATCTAATGCTTCTAGTTTTCGAAAATTTTGGCGGGAAAACACCAAGGAACACCAAACTTAAAAATTTTAAGATCAAGACTCAAGGAAAACTCAAGAACACTTTGAAGACTCACAAGAACACAAGAACATGAAGGAAGAACACCAAACTTAAAATTTTTAGAAAACCAAACTAAAATTTTCGAAAAACACAGAAAAATCAACGAGAAAACACCAAACTTAAAGTTTGGCACAGGATTTAATAGAAAAATTATTTTTGAAAAAGATTTAAAAAAAAAGAAAATAAGGATTCTAAAATTTTAACACGACAATAATAAGAGACTCTAAACTAAAAGGGAAAATTTTCCTAATCTAAACAACAAAATAGACTGTTAGTTGTCCAAACACGAACAATCCCCGGCAACGGCGCCAAAAACTTGGTGCACGAATTGTGAATCACACTTTTCACAACTCGTACCACTGACCAGCAAGTGCACTGGGTCGTCTAAGTAATACCTTACGTGAGTAAGGGTTGAATCCCACGAAGATTGTTGGTTTGAAGCAATCTATGGTTATCTTGCAATTCTTAGTCAGGAAGTCAATTGTATTTATCAGTTGAATTGCGAATAAACAAGAGAACATGGGTTAAAGGTTTCTTGTTATGTAGTAATGGAGAATATGTTGGAGTTTTGGAGCTGCTTTGTCTTCTGAATCTCTGCTTTCCTTTGTCCTCTGATTCACGCACGCACATCCTTCTATGGCAAGTAGTGTGTTGGGGCATCACCGTTGTCAATGGTTACATCCCCTCCTCTTGTGAAAATGATCCAAATGCTCTGTCACAGCACGGCTAATCATCTGAGGTTCCCGATCATGCTGGAATAGGATTCACCCTCCTT
This sequence comes from Arachis ipaensis, assembly GCF_059453495.1. Classification (NCBI taxonomy): domain Eukaryota; kingdom Viridiplantae; phylum Streptophyta; class Magnoliopsida; order Fabales; family Fabaceae; genus Arachis; species Arachis ipaensis. The sequence continues at coordinate 40,085,361 of NC_142437.1, forward strand.
TTACGTCTGTCACTACGCCCAGCATTCGCGAGTTTGAAGCTCGTCACAGTCATTCAATCCCTGAATCCTACTCGGAATACCACAGACAAGGTTTAGACTTTCCGGATTCTCATGAATGCCGCCATCAATCTAGCTTATACCACGGAGATTCTGATTAAGGAATCTAAGAGATATTCATTCAATCTGATGTAGAACGGAGGTGATTGTCAGACACACGTTCATGGATTGAGGAAGGTGATGAGTGTCACTGATCATCACCTTCTTCATAGTTAGGCGCGAATGGATATCTTAGATAGGAACACGCATGTTTGAATAGAAAACAGAAATACTTGCATTAATTCATCGAGACACAGCAGAGCTCCTCACCCCCAACAATGGAGTTTAGAGACTCATGCCGTCAAAGAGTACAAAGTTTTGATCTAAAATGTCATGAGATACAAAATAAGTCTCTAAAAGTTGTTTAAATACTAAACTAGTAGCCTAGGTTTACAAAAAGTGAGTAGACTGTGACAGATGGTGCAGAGATCCACTTCTGGGGCCCACTTGGTGTGTGCTGGGGCTGAGATTTAAATATTTCACGTGCATAAGGCTGTTTTGGGCGTTCAACGCCAGGTTTGGATCCATTTTTGGCGTTGAACTCCAACTTTTAATCCTTTTCTGGCGCTAGACGCCAGAATTGGGCAGAGAACTGGTGTTGAACGCCAGTTTACGTCATCTATCCTTGAGCAAAATATGGACTATTATATATTGCTGGAAAGCCCTGGATGTCTACTTTCCAACGCAATTGGAAGCGCGCCATTTCGAGTTTTGTAGCTCCAGAAAATCCACTTTGAGTGCAGGGAGGTCAGAATCCAACAGCATCAGCAGTCCTTTTTCAGCCTGAATCAAATTTTTGCTCAGCTCCCTCAATTTCAGCCAGAAAAATACCTGAAATTACAGAAAAACACACAACTCATAGTAAAGTCCAGAAACATGAATTTTTCCTAAAATCTAATGGAAATAAACTAAAAACTAACTAAAACATACTAAAAACTATATGAAATTAACCCAAAAAGCGTATAAAATATCCGCTCATCAATTAACTTAGTTAGAAAAGCAAAAAGAAGTGTTTTGAGTTCAAATTGCATTAAATAGTACTCAGAAAAATTGAAAAAGCAAACAGTAAATTGATTGTGAGAATTTTATGAGAAAACAGTTTAGATTTTGGAGAATACTTTTCTGGATTAACAATTCTTACCAACTACTTTAATAATGTAAGATTTAATTCATGGCAAACTTTAATTGATTAAACCGTAATTCTTTAGTGATTTAATCTCCTCTAACCTAATCAACTGCCACCTTGGTCACTTAATTAAGATTAAAGGTTTAAGTCCAATTCTAGTTTATTAGTCACACAAACCCTAAATGCCCAAAGATAAGGTGATTGCATGTCATGTATTACGTTAAGTCTAGGTTATTAGAGAATTATAAGGAATTACTTTCAAGATGTTATTCAAGTGAGTTAACTTTTTCAAGATTCAACAAGAATTCAACTAGAAAGAGAGTTATCTTCTAATATACTCTAATTCTTAGGATGAAGAATGAAAGCAATCCTTGAATTTAAATCAGTGCATTATTTAAAAGTAGAATGACAATAATGTTAATCCATCAAAATAAATAGAGCTCCTAATCTTAATAGAGGCAGTTTAGTTGCTCATGGTTTAGAGAAAACTAGGGTTTAAAATTGTGGAAAAATGCGGAATGAGGAAGAAGGAGAGAAGAGAGCCTAAAGGACCGAATCTTTTCTCCTTTTATATCCAACCTTAATTGATTTGAAAATAAAATAAATTAAAAAATTCTAAGACCTAAAAGATTGTGTTTTATTTTTAAATAATAAAAGGAAATAATAAAAAAACTAAAACTAAAGCTCCTATCTATTAAGATCCTGTCTATTCTCTGAGTGGAGTTTATGATACTGTGATCCTGAATAGTTTTGGCATCTCACTATCTTTTGAAATTTAGGAATGTTAATGTCTTTTGAAACTAGAATCCGGATAATTTTATGAATTCTTTTTCTTTTATCCTCTGATTAATTCTTGAACACAATATTTTTCTTTTTTTTTTCTTTCCTTTGGTGCTTTGCATCTTGAGCCTAGCTGTGATTCTAAATGTTTTGTCTCAATCTTTACTTGACACAAAACACCATAAACACTTAACTGGGAAACTCTTTGAGTTTTGATTTTTCGTTTGAATTTTTTCAGTCAGTGGTGCTCAGAGCATTTGACATACACTTGACTTTGAATTTAAGTGCTCTGTCTCAAGAATTCATTGACATATTCACACAACAGACATATGGCTAGAAAAACAACTCTTTTGAGTTTTTGATCATAATTAACCTTCATTGCCATTGATGCTCAGAGCCTTGAGCCTTGCTTTTTATTTTCTATTTCTTTTGCTTCAAGGATTATTTTCTTGTTTAATTTAGAGAATTCATAATACTTCTCTAAATTTCTGTACCTTATGAATTAACAACCTTAACTCCAAGATCAATATGCACTATTCTTTTCATGCATTCAAAACCATAGATAAACACTACCACATCAAAGTCAATAACATGATTCAGAAAATAACTTCAAGTTTTCATGCATTATATCACTTTTTTTCTTTTGAGTAAAGGACATTTTCGTCCCTGACCTTTTTTTTTGCGGACATTTTCGTCCTCAAGTAATGGAAAATACATTAAAGTCCTTGACCGTTGAAAAACGTGGACATTTATGTCCTTCCGTTGAATTCAGCTGTTTGCACTGGACGGAATAGGCTGAGCTGGCAGAGGTGGCGCTGAGGTGGCACGTAACGGAGGCCAGGTGGCATGGAGCAAAAAGTAAGAGGACATATAAGTCCCTGGAGACGAAAACGCCGCCTTTTCGTCTCCTCCCCAAATCTTTCAAATTCGTCTTCCCTAATCCCTCGTCTGCACAGAAACGGCGAGGTGGGTGTTGTGGGGAGTTGTGGCAGAAAGAAAATTCTTCCTTCCATGGCATCCTCTTAGAATCCCCACCCGCATGGAGCAGCAGAATGTGCTTTTTGGCCATCACTGCCATTTGTGCTTGCAACCTGTACAACAATGGAGTAGGAATCAATCCAATCATTTACTTTGAAATAACAGAATTATACGTTAGCAGCAATAAGATCGGAACCTGTGAGTGGAGATCGGGGATGAAGTGGTTGCGATAATGGAGGGCGAGGGCGTGAATGGCATTGAGAGTGGCAGCACCGGATCCGATGCGGTGGCCGTCGGGGTCGGGTACGGCAAGGGTGACGGTGGAGGGAGCGATCCGACCCATACGCTTGGCCCGTTGGAGCTGCCAGGTGTAGAGCTAGGCCTGCTCGGGGCTGGCGGCGGTTAGGAGGATGGCGTCCCAAGTGGGGACTCTGGATGGGTGGCGGACGGAGAGCCTGAGATGGTACCATGATTTGTGGAAGAGGGAGGCCAAATCGTGCTTCTGTTTGGCCCGAGAAGATCGACCTACCTTTCTGCTGCTCTCCATCGTCGTAACCAATTTGTCGGTGGTTCTCTCAGCTGCCAGACTGAGTGAAGAAGCAGTGAAGACAAGACAACGAAAGACCAAATCACAGCAAATGGTACCTTCGTCTTTCTTTGATGTTTGACGACAAAAAATTGACAAGGGATTAGGGAAGAATTTCCTTTCTGCCACAACTCCCCATAATACCCACCTCGCCATTTCTGTGCAGATGAGGGATTAGGGAAAACAAATTTGAAAGATTGGGGGAGGAGACGAAACGGCATCATTTTTGTCTCCAGGGACTTATATGTCCTCTTACTTTTTGCTCCATGCCACCTGGCCTCCGTTACGTGCCACCTCAGTGCCACTTCTGCCAACTCAGCCTATTCCGTCCAGTGCAAACGGCTGAATTCAATGGAAGGATATAAATGTCCACGTTTTTCAATGGTCAGGGACTTCAATGTATTTTTCATTGCTTGAGGAAGAAAATGTCCGCAAAAAAAAAGGTCAGGGATGAAAATGTTCTTTACTCTTTTCTTTTTTTTGAATTCCAGATCAATGAGTAGTACATGAGACATATTTTTCAAACTAAAATCAAAATACTAAAATAATTAACTAAAATTAGAAAAACTAAAGATGCTAATAATCATGCAAAGGACTAAAAACAAATAACAGAAAGTAGAAAATAATAAAATAAGAGTAGAATTAGGAAAATAGCATAAAAAAATGCAACCACCTCAGTCGTCAAGGTGGCCGTCTCCTCCATCTAGCTGAGCTCCTGGATATCCTCTCAGTTGCCCAATGTCGAGTCTCATCTGTGTAAGCTCCTGGTGCTGACTCTGTTGCTCAGCCATGATCTGCTGAAGGTGAGCTCCATGTTGGCTAACCCTCAGCTGCTCAATGAAAGAGGTTAGCTGATGCCAATACTCCTGTGGAGGAAAGTAGTGCCCTTCAAGCATCACAGACTGCTCCTGCTGAGGTCTGGAGACCGGCTCCTCTCTCGGGCATCTCGCATACTCTCGAGCATACTCCATGGTCTTCATGGAGATGGGCCTGTTGATAGGAATGAGGATATCACCGAGGTGGTAGAAAAGGTGCGAGAATGCTAGCTTGGCGTGGGTGGAGGCATTGAAAGCATTGCTATAAATCTCCTGTGGAATCACTCGCTCCACTTCCACCTCATTTCCGAGCAAGATACAATAGATTATCACTGCCTGATCTATAGTGACCTCAGAACGGTTTCTCGTTGGGATGATGGAGTGCTGAATAAACTCCAAAGGCATATATCTACAAGTATCTGGTCTGACCTCCGATCATTGTTGATACTCTTAGTATAGGAATTCTCATCATCCCCAGTCTGTGGAGTGTCTCTCTCACACTCTGTGCACCAAACTCTAGAATCTGCTCTCTAACCGTCATGCGCCAGTTCTTGGGACTGGGATTTATGCCCTTCACATGCTTGTATGTAACCTAACCATTGGCATTGGCATTAGCATAGAATTCTTGGACCATCAGTTGGCCAACTTCAGTAACTGGGTTACACAGTGTGTCCTAATCTCTCCACTGGATCTGAGCCTGAATTTCTCGATACTCGTCCGGCTTAATTTCAAACCAGACATCCAAAATAACCTTCCCCCTAGTGATTAAAAAAAAACATGCTCCTCGTGCACTTTGGAGCTAAACCTGGTCGAATAATAAGGATCGGTCATTGGGGCCTTCTCTTTCCGCTTCCTAGAGGAAGACTCTCCTCCTTTGGGTGCCATCAACAATGATAAAAGAAAAAGAAAAATGGCACATCCTACCAAACTTAAAAATTTTTTTCGTCCTCAAGCAAAGAAAATGAAAATATAAAAGAAGAGGTAGGTAGGAAAAGTGGTGGGTGAAAAAGAAAATTAAAGAAATTAAGAATAGAGGAGAAAGGCTAATATGGGAAATAATAAAATAAAATTATTGGAGGAATATTGGTGGTGAAAAGAAGAAAGGTAAAAGAAAGAGGAGAGAAAGAGAATTGTTGTTGTGGTAAAAAAGAAAAAAAGGAGTAAAAGAGGGTATATACAGAAGGAGGGGGAGGGTTTGGTTGGGGTAAAGGGAAAGAGAAGGGTAAAATTGAATGGAAATTAAATGGGGGAGTTGGAAGGGGGGGGGGGAGAGTAACGGTTATTTGATGAGGGGTTATGGGAGGGAGATATATGTGGGTAAAGGGAGAAGTTGATTAGTGAGTAGTGGTGGTACGGTGGGGCCCATGGTTAATTTCTTTCAAAATTTAAACCCCTCCGAGTACAATGGTGAGGTGCTACTGGCGCTAAACACCAGTCTCGGCGTTTAGCGCCGGTAGTGTGTTTTTAATTTTTTTTTTGAATTTAAGCTACTCATGCGTACGCGTACAGATCTGTACGTACGCATGCCTAGGGGAGAGAATAGTTTGTGCGCACGCACCCGGCAAGGAGTGTTGAATTGTTGATGCTTCCTCTGGCACTAAATGCTAGATGCCCACGTTTAGCGCCGCCTTCACTGTGAATGCTCTTCAAAATACGTGCAACATGACGTTAAATGCCAAGTTAGGGCATTTAGCACCAGACTCACAATGACCTAGCCTCGAATTTTGTGCCCCACGGTGTTAAACGCCAGGGTGCGGCGTTTGGCGCCAGGGCACCTGAAGCAAATCCTTTTTAGAGTGTTCTAAACTCTGTTCTGATTGCACCTGTTCATGTCTTCAACACTTTGCATGACAAAAACACTCGTGGAAAAAAGAAAAACTATAGGAAAATAAAACAAAATAAATAAAACCAAAATAAATGGAAAATCTAAGGATACAGATGATTGAGTTGCCTCCCAACAAGCACTTCTTTAACGTCACTAACTTGATGGTTAGCTTTGCTTAGTCAACAGATGAGGGGATCTCTGACGATCAACCTTGCCTCCAAGATAGTGCTTTAGCCTCTGACCATTGACAATGAACCTCTTATTATCAGAGTTTTCTTCCTGGAGCTCCACATGACCATACGGAGACACTCTGGTAACCACAAACGGTCATAACCATCGGGATTTTAGATTTCCGGGAAAGAGCTTGAGCCTTGAGTTGAACAATAAGAGTTTTTGGCCTGGCTCAAATGCTTTGGTGGCTATTTTTTTGTCATGTCACACCTTTGTCTTCTCTTTATAGAGCTTGGCACGCTCATAAGCTGAATTTCTGAATTCATCAGGCTCATTCAATTGAAGGAGCCTATTTTCTCATGCAGCTTTGGTATCAAAGTTTAAGAACTTTGTTGCCCAGTATGCTCTGTGCTTCAACTCCACCGGCAAGTGATAGGCGTTGTCATAGACCAACTGATATGGGGACATGCCAACAAGAGTCTTGAACGCTTTTCGGTATACCCAGAGAGCATCATCAAGCATCCTGGCCCAATCTTTCCTTGAAGTATTGACAATCTTTTCCAGAATTCTCTTGAGTTCTTTATTAGAGACTTCAACCTGTCCATTTGTCTGAGGGTGATAAGGGGTTGCCACTTCATGACGAACTCCATACTTCTGAAGAAGTGAGTCCAGCTGTTTGTTGCAGAAGTGGCTTCCTCCATTACTAATTAGTGTCTTTGAGATACCAAACCGGATGAAAATATACCCCTGAAGAAAGCTCAGCTCCACTTTGGCATCATTAGTGGGTAAAGCCATTATTTTCACCCATTTGGACACATAATCAACCGCCACCAGAATGTAAGTGTTTGAGTATGAGGGTGGAAAAGGTCCCATGAAGTCAATACCCAACACATCAAACAACTCAATCTCCAATATTCCTTGTTGTGGCATCTCATGGTTGTGGGAAAGATTCCTAGCTCTCTGAAACTTGTCACAGTTCCTCATAAAATCCCGAGCATCTCTACAGAGAGTCGGCCAATAAAAACCACTCTGGAGGACCTTAGTTGCTGTCCTCTCACCACCGTAGTGTCTGCCATACTCGGAACCATGAGAATGTCAGAGAATCTGCTATTTTTCCTCATCCGAGACATAACACCAGATAATACCATCTGAGCATTTCTTGAAAAGATAAGGTTCCTCCCACAAGAAGTACTTGGCATCATTGAGAAGCTTTTTAACTTGCTGTTTAGTGTACTCCTTGGAGATGAACCTCATGGTCTTGTAGTTTGTAATGTCTGCAAACTACAGAGACCTCTGAATAACAAAGAGTTGCTCATCCGAAAAAGTCTCAGTCACAAGAGTGGGTTGTTGCATTTTCTCTTCAGGCTCAATCTTGGAAAGGTGATCAGCCACTTAGTTCTCTGACCCTTTCTTGTCTCTAATCTCAATATCAAACTCCTAAAGAAGGAGCACCCACCTAATCAACCTTGGGTTAGCATCCTGTTTGGTTAGAAGGTACTTAAGAGCAGAATGGTCAGTAGAAACAGTAACCTTAGAACAATTCAAATAGGACCTAAGATCTCCATCAAAAATGTCTTGAATTAGTGGCTCACTAAGATCAACTCTCATACATCCCTCAGAATCATTAGGATGTTACAAGGCCTTAAGCACATTAAGTACAACCTCTTCCTTATTGACTCTCAGAGTCAATTCACCCTTTTTCACATTAATAAGGGCTCTCCCTGTAGCTAAAATGGGTGTCCCCAAGATAATAGAGGCATTCTTGTCCTCTTCCATATCCAATATAATAAAATCCGCAGAAAAAATAAAAGGTCCTACTTTCACCAATAAATTCTCAACAACTCCAAGAGAAAATTTAATTGAACGGTCATCAAGTTGAAGAGAAATACAAGTGAATTTTACCTCATCAATTTGGAGCTTTCTCATAAATAAAAGTGGCATGAGATTGATGCTAGCTCCAAGATCACATAATGTCCTCTAAATAGTAATATCACCAATGGTGCAAGGAATCAAAAAGATTCCCGAATCTTGCATCTTCTCAGGGAGATCCTTCTGAATAATAGCATTACATTCCTTTGTGAGCACCACAGTTTTACTCTCATTCCAATTTCTCTTGTTAGTCAACAATTCTTTCATAAACTTACTGATGAGCGGATATTTTATACGCTTTTTGGGGTTAATTTCATATAGTTTCTAGTGTGTTTTAGTTAGTTTTTAGTAGTTTCTAGGCAAAATTTATATTTCTGGACTTTACTATGAGTTTGTGTGTTTTTCTGTGATTTCAGGTATTTTCTGGCTGAAATTGAGGGAGCTGAGCAAAAATCTGATTCAGGCTGAAAAAAGGACTGCTGATGCTGTTGGATTCTGATCTCCCTGCACTCAAAATGGATTTTCTGGAGCTACAGAACTTCAAATAACGCGCTTCCAATTGCGTTGGAAAGTAGACATCCAGGGCTTTCCAGAAATATATAATAGTCTATACTTTGCTCAAGGATAGATGACGTAAACCGGCGTTCAACGCCAGTTCCTTGCTGCTGTCTGGCGTCCAGCGCTAGAAACAAGTTACAAAGTGGAGTTCAACGCCAGAAAAGGATCCAAATCTGGCGTTGAATGCCCAAAACAGCTCTATGCACGTGATTAGCTTAAGTCTCAGCCCAGCACACACCAAGTGGGCCCCAGAAGTGGATTTCTGCACCATCCATCATAGTTTACTCATTTACTGTAAACCTAGTTTACTAGTCTAGTATTTAAACAACTTTTAGAGACTTGTTTTGTACCTCATGACATTTTAGATCTGAACTTTTTACCTTTTGACGGAATGAGTCTCTAAACTCCATTGTTGGGGGTGAGGAGCTCTGCTGTGCCTCGATGAATTAATGCCAGTATTTCTGTTTTCTATTCAATCACGCTTGTTCCTATCTAAGATGTTCATTTGCGCCTTATTATGATGAATGTGATGATCCGTGACACTCATCACCATTCTCAACCTATGAACGTGTGCCTGACAACCACCTCCGTTCTACATTAGATTGAATGAGTATCTCTTAGATTCCTTAATCGGAATCTCCGTGGTATAAGCTAGAATCCATTGGCAGCATCCTTGAGAATCCGGAAAGTCTAAACCTTGTCTGTGGTATTCCTAGTAGGATTCTGGGATTGGATGACTGTGACGAGCTTCAAACTCGCGAGTGCTGGGCGTAGTGACAGATGCAAAAGGATAGCGAATCCTATTCCGGTATGATCGAGAACCTACAGATGATTAGCCGTGCGGTGATAGCACATCTGGATCATTTTCACTGAAAGGAAGGATGGTAGCCATTGACAACGGTGATCCTCCAACACACAGCTTGCCATAGGAGGGACGTGCGTGCGTGAAGAAGAAGATAGGGAGAAAGCAGAGATTCAAAAGGCAAAGCATCTCCAAAACTCCAACATATTCTCATTTACTGCATAACAAGTAACCTTTAATTCATGCTCTCGTTCATTTGCAAGTCAATTGATAATCACTAATTAATATCCTGACTAAGAGTTGCAAGATAACCATAGCTTGCTTCAAACCAACAATCTCCGTGGGATCGACCCTTACTCACGTAAGGTATTACTTGGACGACCCAGTGCACTTGCTGGTTAGTGGTACGAGTTGTAAAAAGTGTGATTTACAATTCATGCACCAAGTTTTTGGCGCCGTTGCCGGGGATTGTTCGAGTTTGAACAACTGACGGTGAATCTTGTTGCTTAGATTAGGAAATTTTTGTTTTTTTGGGTCAGAGTCTTTTATTTTCTTTTCAAAAATTTTTTTAAAAATAATTTTTCTATTAAATCTCGTGCCAAACTTTAAGTTTGGTATTTTCTTGTTGGTTTTCCTTTGTTCTTCAAAAATTTTATTTTGGTTTTCTAAAAAATTTTAAGTTTGGTGTTCTTTCTTCATGTTCTTGTGTTCTTGTGAATCTTCAAAGTGTTCTTGAGTTTTCCTTGCGTCTTGATCTTAAAATTTTTAAGTTTAGTGTTCCTTGGTGTTTTTCCTCCAGAATTTTCGAAAACAAGGAGCATTAGATCTAAAAATTTTAAATCTTGGGCTATCTTATTGTTTCTCTCTTTCCTATTTAATTTCAAAAATATCTTTTCTCTCTATTTTTTAAAACAAATTTTCGAAAATTATTTTTAAAATCCAGATTTTTTCAAAATTTAAAATCTTTTTCAATTCATATCTTTTTCAAAACTTTCTGACCACTTTTTCTCTCCTCAGTTTTTCAAAAATCTTCACCCATTTTTATTTATTTTATTTTAATTTATTTTATTTTTGAAATAATTAAATAAATAAATAAATAAATAAAAATAAATTTTTTATTTTAAATCATCTCCCTTTCTCCATCATGGATCTAAGTGGAAATGAATAGTCCAGGAAGACTCTGGGGTCATATGCTAACCCCTCTACTGCTTCATATGGGAGTAGTATCTGCATACCCTCCATTGGAGTCAGTAGCTTTGAGTTGAATCCTCAGCTCATTATCATGGTACAGCAAAGCTGCCAGTATTCCGGTCTTCCACAGGAAGAACCTACATAGTTTCTGGCACAATTTTTACAAATTGCTGACACAGTACATGATAAGGAAGTAGATCAGGATGTCTACAGATTATTAGTGTTTCCATTTGCTGTAAAAGACCAAGCCAAGAGGTGGTTAAATAACCAACCTAAGGCTAGCATAAGGACATGGAAACAGCTGACAGAAAAATTCCTGAATCAATACTTTCCTCCAAAACGGATGACACAGCTAAGGCTGGACATCCAAGGCTTTAAACAAGGAGATAATGAATCTCTTTATGATGCCTGGGAGAGATACAGAGAGATGCTACGAAAATGCCCCTCTGAAATGTTTTCAGAATGGGTTCAGTTAGACATCTTCTATTATGGGCTTACAGAAAGAGCTCAGATCTCTTTAGATTTGCCAACTAGTGGATCTATCCACATGAGAAAGACAATTGAAGAAGCTCAAGAGCTCATTGATACAGTTGCCAGAAATCAGCACCTGTACCTAAGCAGTGACTCTTCCATGAAAGAAGAGGCTAAAACAGTAACTGCTGAACTCAGTCCTGCAGAGCAAGATGCTGAATTCAATCAGCAATTGGATTTTCTAACAAAGCAGTTAGCTGAATTCAAGGATAAACTACAAGAAACAAGGATGGCTAATATAAACATGGAAGTACAATTAAAGCAAACAAAGCAGCAGCTGTCAAAACAAATAACAGAAGAATGTCAAGCAGTTCAATTAAGAAGTGGGAAAGCACTAAATACCCCACTTCAAGGCAGCAAGAAACTAAGAAATGAGCAAACCACCCAAAATCCATCTGAGGACAGTAAGAGCCCAGGGAAAAATAATTCTGGTGCTAAAACGCCAGAAATTGGGTGGAAGGCTGGCGCTGAACGCCCAGACCATGCTCAGAACTGGCGTTCAATGCCAGAAATAAGCAAGGATCTGGCGTTGAACGCCCAAAAGAAGCACAGTTCTGGCGTTCAAACGCCAGGAACAGATGAGGAGCTGGCGTCTAACGTCACTCCAGCTTCTAACTCTGGCACTCAATTGTCAGTGAGGGATCAGACACACACAAGTGCTAATAACAACCCATCTAAAAAGGCTTCTTCAACCACTTCTGTAGGAAATAAACTTACAGCAACTAAGGTTGAGGAATATAAAGCCAAGATACCTTATCCTCAAAAACTCCGCCAAGAGGAGCAGGATAAGCAATTTGCTCGCTTTGCAGACTATCTCAGGACTCTTGAAATAAAGATTCCATTTGCAGAGGCACTTGAGCAAATACCTTCTTATGCCAAGTTCATGAAAGAGATCTTGAGTCATAAGAAGGATTGGAGAGAAACTGAAAGAGTTCTCCTCACTGAAGAATGCAGTGCAGTCATTCTGAAAAGCTTTCCTGAAAAGCTTAAAGACCCTGGGAGTTTCCTGATACCATGCACATTAGAAGGTAATTGCACCAAGACAGCTTTATGTGATCTTGGGGCAAGCATCAACCTAATACCTGCATCCACTATCAGAAACCTTGGTTTAACTGAAGAAGTTAAACCAACCCGGATATGTCTCCAACTTGCTGATGGCTTCATTAAATACCCATCAGGCGTGATTGAAGACATGATTGTCAGAGTTGGGCCATTCGCCTTTCCCACTGACTTTGTAGTGCTGGAAATGGAGGAGCACAAGAGTGCTACTCACATTCTAGGAAGACCCTTCCTAGCAACTGGACGAACTCTCATTGATGTCCAACAGGGGGAAATAACCCTGAGAGTCAATGATGATGAGTTTAAGTTGAATGCTGTCAAAGCCATGCAGTATCCAGACACATCAAAAGACTGCATGAAAGTTGATCTTATTGACTCTTTGGTGGAAGAGATCAACATGGCTGTGAGTCTCGAATCAGAGTTGGAAGACATCTTTAAAGATGTTCAGCTTGATTTGGAGGATTCAGAGGAAATGAAAGAGCCTCTGAAATTTCCTCTGGAAGAGGAAAAGCCTCCTAAACTTGAGCTCAAACCATTACCACCATCCCTGAAATATGCATTTCTGGGAGAAGGTGACACTTTTCCAGTAATCATAAGCTCTACTTTAAATCCACAGGAAGAGGAAGCACTTATTCAAGTGCTAAGAACACACAAGACAGCTCTTGGGTGGTCCATAGGTGACCTTAAGGGCATAAGCCCAGCTAGATGCATGCACAAAATCTTATTGGAGGATAATGCTAAACCAGTGGTTCAACCACAGAGACGGCTAAATCCAACCATGAAAGAAGTGGTCCAGAAAGAGGTCACCAAATTACTAGAGGCTGGGATTATTTATCCTATTTCTGATAGCCCCTGGGTGAGCCCTGTCCAAGTTGTCCCCAAAAAGGGAGGCATGACAGTGATTCATAATGAAAAGAATGAACTGGTTCCTACAAGAACAGTTACAGGGTGGCGCATGTGTATTGACTACAGAAGGCTCAATACAGCCACCAGAAAGGATCATTTTCCTTTACCATTCATAGACCAGATGCTAGAAAGATTGGCAGGTCATGATTATTACTACTTTTTGGATGGCTACTCAGGCTATAACCAGATTGCAGTAGATCCCCAGAATCAAGAGAAAACAGCATTCACATGTCCATCTGGAGTGTTTGCTTCTAGAAGGATGCCATTTGGGCTGTGTAATGCACCTGCAACCTTCCAGAGATGCATGCTCTCTATTTTCTCTAATATGGTGGAAAAATTTCTAGAAGTATTCATGGATGACTTCTCAGTATATGGAGACTCATTCAGCTCCTGTCTTGATCACCTGAAACTAGTTCTGAAAAGATGCCAAGAGACCAACCTGGTTTTAAACTGGGAAAAATGTCACTTTATGGTGACTGAAGGGATTATCCTTGGGCATAAAATTTTAAACAAGGGAATAGAGGTGGATCAAGCAAAAATAGAGGTAATTGAAAAATTACCACCACCTGCCAATGTTAAGGCAATCAGAAGCTTTCTGGGGCATGCAGGATTCTATAGGAGGTTTATAAAGGATTTTTCAAAAATCGCAAAACCTCTGAGCAATCTGCTAGCTGCTGACACGCCATTTGTGTTTGACACAGGGTGTCTGCAGACGTTTGAAACGCTGAAAGCCAAGCTGGTCACAGCACCAGTTATTTCTGCACCAGACTGGACATTACCATTTGAGCTAATGTGTGATACCAGTGATCACGCCATTGGTGCAGTACTGGGGCAGAGGCATGACAAGCTTCTGCATGTCATTTATTATGCTAGCCGTGTTTTGAATGATGCCTAGAAAAACTACACAACAACAGAAAAAGAATTGCTTGCAGTGGTTTATGCCATTGACAAGTTTAGATCATACTTAGTAGGATCAAAAGTGATTGTGTACACAGATCATGCTGCTCTTAAATATCTACTCACGAAGCAGGATTCAAAACCCAGACTCATAAGATGGGTGTTGCTTCTGCAAGAGTTTGATATAGAAATAAGAGACATAAAAGGGACAGAGAACCAAGTGGCTGACCATTTGTCCCGGATAGAGCCTATAGAAGGGACGTCATTCCCCTCTCTTGAAATCTCTGAGACCTTTCCTGATAAGCATTTGTTTGCCATTCAGGAAACACCATGGTTTGCAGACATCGCAAACTACAAAGCTGCAAGGTTCATTCCCAAGGAGTACAGCAGGCAACAAAAGAAAAAATTAATTACTGATGCAAAGTACTACTTGTGGGATGAACCCTATCTCTTTAAGAGATGTGCAGATGGCATAATCTGTAGGTGTGTGCCTAAAGAAGTACAAAGGATCTTATGGCATTGCCATGGGTCACAATATGGAGGTCATTTCGGAGGTGAGCGAACAGCCACCAAGGTCCTCCAATGTGGCTTCTACTGGCCTACACTCTACAGAGATTCCAGAGAGTTTGAACGTAACTGTGACAGTTGCCAGAGAGCTGGTAATTTGCCTCATAGTTACGCCATGCCTCAACAAGGAATCTTGGAGATTGAGTTGTTTGATGTATGGGGTATTGATTTCATGGGGGCCTTTCCCACCATCATACTCAAACACTTATATTCTGGTAGCAGTTGACTATGTATCAAAATGGGTTGAGGCCATTGCCACACCCACCAATGATACTAAAATAGTGCTAAAATTTCTCCAGAAACATATATTCAGCAGGTTTGGTATCCCCAGGGTACTGATCAGTGATGGGGGCACTCACTTCTGCAACAAATAGCTTTACTCTACTATGGTCCGGTATGGGATTCGCCACAAGGTGGCAACCCCATATCATCCACAGACAAATGGGCAAGCTGAAGTCTCTAACAGAGAACTAAAAAGAATCCTGGAACGGACTGTAAGCACCCGTAGAAAGGATTGGGCACGAAGCTTGGATGATGCTCTGTGGGCTTACAGAACAGCATTCAAGACTCCTATAGGGACCTCTCCATACCAACTTGTGTACGGTAAGGCATGCCACCTGCCCGTGGAACTGGAATATAAAGTCTACTAGGCAACCAGATTCCTAAACTTTGATGCCAAATTAGCTGGAGAAAAAAGATTGCTCCAGCTAAATGAGCTAGAGGAATTCAGATTCACTGCTTTCGAAAATGCCAAGCTTTATAAAGAGAAATAAAAAAAGTGGCATGACAAAAAGTTGTCATCTAGAATCTTTGAACCAGGACAGAAGGTTCTGTTGTTTAACTCCTGACTCAGGCTATTCCCCGGGAAACTGAAATCCCGGTGGAGGGGACCATATGTGATTACAAGTGTATCACCATATGGTTATGTGGAGCTTCAAGATATTGATTCTGATAAGAAGTTCATTGTTAATGGACAGAGAATCAAGCACTATCTTGAAGGCAATGTTGAGCAAGAGTGCTCAAGGCTGAAGCTAGATTAAAAGCTCAGCAAGGTCCAGCTAAAGACAATAAAGAAGCGCTTGCTGGGAGGCAACCCAGCCATGGGGCATCACTTCCTCTAAGAATTTTGCCCTATTCTTGATTTTATTTGTTTATATAAAGTTCACTGATACTAAGGTAAAGAGTCAATTGTATAAGTTCACAGGGTTACAGAAGGATTCTGCACACAAAACAGAGAAAAAGAGCTCATTGGCAAGAAAATGCCAGTGAAAGTCTGTTTTGGGCGTTCAACGCCCAAAAGAAGCATCTACTGGGCGTTGAATGCCAGTAAGGATAGCCATCTGGGCGTTAAACGCCAGAAAGAAGCATCTTCTGGGCGTTGAACGCCAGAAAGAAGCTTCTTCTGGGCGTTTAATGCCAGATTTACAGCGTCCTGGGCGTTCAGAAAAACGCCCAGTGACAAAGGAGTTCCTGGCGTTCAACGCCAGAAAGAAGCAGCAGCTGGGCGTTGAACGCCCAGGAGAAGCAGCATTTGGGCGTTGAACGCCCAAAACATGCAGCGTTTGGGCGTTCAAACGCCAGGATGGTGGGGAGGAGGTAAATTCATTTTTTTCTTCATGTTTTTCATTCTAACCTCAATTTTCATGTTTCAATTCATGATTTCTTGCATAAACATGTTAAGAACCCTGATTTCTAAAATCCCTAATTTCTAAAAACCCTTCTCTAAAAATATTAAATGTATCTTAATCCATAAGCACAAATCCTTTTTTTCAATCCAATTCAACTCTTTTTCAAAATTTTCAAAACAAATATATCTCTTTTCATTCAAAAATCTTTTCAACTAATCAATATCTTTTCAAATCTCCATATTATCTTTTTCAAAAATCCAATTTTAATTTTTTTCAAATATCTTTCATATATTTTCAATTTTAAATCATATCTTTTCTTATCATACTTATTTTTTAAAAATCATATCTTCTATCTTATCTTTCTCCCTATTTTTGAAAACCCCCCTCCCTTTTAAAAAACCCATTCAGCCTCCTTCCTCTCATCTACCATCCTACACTAGCTCTCCTTCTATCCCTCTCCTTTCTTTTCTTTTGCTTGAGGACAAGCAAACCTCTAAGTTTGGTGTGTTTATCCGTGATCACTGAACCATACCCACTAAGATCATGGCTCCTAAAGGAAAACAACCCACTCCAAGAGGCAAGAAAGAGAGTGTTCCAAAACCACTTTGGAATCAAGGGAAGTTCTTAACTAAAGAACATTCAGACCATTATTACAAAATAATGGGTCTAAGATCAGTGATCCCGGAAGTTAGATTCGATCTGAAAGAAGACGAATATCCGGAGATCCAGGAGCAAATCTGAATCAGGAACTGGGAGATCCAAGCCAATCCTGAAACAAAAGTGGGAAGGAATATGGTCCAGGAGTTCTATGCTAATATGTGGCATACAGACAGGCAAAGACTATCTGGATCTTCTATCTATGACTATCGGACCTTGGTTAGAGGAAAGATTGTTCATACCCACCCTGACAAGATCAGGGAGATCTTAAAGCTACCTCAGCTGAAAGATGATCCAGACTCATTTAATAGGAGAATGATGAGAACAGACAAGGGACTGGATAAGATTTTAGAGGATATATGTATCCCTAGAGCCAGGTGGACCACCAGCACAAAGGGTGTCCCAAATCAACTCAAAAGAGAAGATCTCAAACCAGTCGCCAGAGGATGGATGGACTTCATTGGGCATTCTCTGCTGCCCACTAGCAACCATTCTGAAGTCACTATTAGAAGAGCAGTGATGATCCATTGCATCATGATGGGAAAAGAAGTGGAAGTTCATCAACTGATTTCAACTGAATTCTACAAAATTGCAAACAAAAATTCCAAAGATGCCAGGTTGGCTTATCCAAGCTTGATTTCTATTCTCTGCAATGACGTTGGAGTAAGGATGGGAATAACTGAGTATATCTCAGTTGAGCGGCCAATCACCAAAGCATCAATGGAAAAACAACAATCACAGGATGACCCCATCAAGAAGAGAACACTGGAAATTCTCCCAGAAATCCCTCAATCTGAATACTGGGAGTATCTTGAAACATCTATTACCAAGATGCAAGAAGCTATGGAACAAATACAGAAAGAACAGAAGGAACAAAGTAGCATTCTTTGCTATTTACTTAAAGAACATGAGGAGCAAGGGCGTGATTTGAAGGAATTAAAGCGCCAGAAATTATCTCTTGAAGGACCAAGCACCCCGCAGATTAGAGGAACATCCACTTCCCAGAACAAAGGTTGTTAAATTCCAATCTTAGCCTTAACTCTGTGATAACTGTTTTTATTTTAGTTTTACCTTAGGAGTCATATAGTAGTAATTAGTATCTATATTTTTGATTTTATCCCCAATTAAGCTATAATTTAATTTTATCATCATCATCAAACATGAATAAAATAGAAGAATTTATTTAGAATAAGAGGCAATATTTTTTTCGAGTTTTTAATAAGATAAATTCTAATTGTTTATATGTGGTGGCAATGCTTTCTGTCTTCTGAATGAATGCTTGAACAGTGCATATGTCTTTTGAATTTGATGTTTAAGACTGTTAAATATGTTGGCTCTTGAAAGAATGATGAACATGAGACATGTTATTGATAATCTGAAAAATCATAAAAATGATTCTTGAAGCAAGAAAAAGCAGTGAATACAAAAGCTTGCAGAAAAAAAAATTTTAGCGAAAAAAAATATATAGAAAGAAAAAGAAAAAGCAAGCAGAAAAAGCCAAAAGCTCTTAAAACCAAGAGGCAAGAGCAAAAAGTCAGTAACCCTTAAAACCAAAAGGCAAGGGTAAATAAAAGGATCCCAAGGCTTTGAGCATCAGTGGATAGGAGGGCCTAAAGGAATAAAATCCTGGCCTAAGCGGCTAAACCAAGCTGTCCCTAACCATGTGCTTGTGGCGTGAAGGTGTCAAGTGAAAACTTGAGACTGAGCGGTTAAAGTCAAGGTCCAAAGCAAAAAGAAGAGTGTGCTTAAGAACCCTGGACACCTCTAATTGGGGACTTTAGCAAAGCTGAGTCACAATCTGAAAAGGTTCATCCAATTATGTGTATGTGGCATTTATGTATCCGGTGGTAATACTGGAAAACAAAGTGCTTAGGGCCACGGCCAAGACTCATAAAGCAGCTGTGCTCAAGAATCAACATACTGAACTAGGAGAATCAATATCACTATCTGAATTCTGAGTTCCTATAGATGCCAATCACTCTGAGCTTCAATGGATGAAGTGAGATG
This sequence comes from Arachis ipaensis, assembly GCF_059453495.1. Taxonomy (NCBI): domain Eukaryota; kingdom Viridiplantae; phylum Streptophyta; class Magnoliopsida; order Fabales; family Fabaceae; genus Arachis; species Arachis ipaensis. The sequence goes on from NC_142437.1 coordinate 40,104,410, forward strand.
CCGAAACTGTTCAGAAGCAAAAAGCTACTAGTTCCGCTCATCTAATTAGAATCTGAGCTTCACTCAAAAACTCTGAGATATTATTGCTTCTTAAATTATTTGTATTCTATTTTATCTATCTAGTTGCTTGAGGACAAGCAACAGTTTAAGTTTGGTGTTGTGATGAGCGGATATTTTATACGCTTTTTGGGGTTAATTTCATATAGTTTCTAGTGTGTTTTAGTTAGATTTTAGTTTATTTTTAGTAGTTTCTAGGCAAAATTCATATTTCTGGATTTTACTATGAGTTTGTGTATTTTTCTGTGATTTCAGGTATTTTCTGGCTGAAATTGAGGGAGCTGAGCAAAAATCTGATTCAGGCTGAAAAAAGGACTGCTGATACTGTTGGATTCTGACCTCCCTGCACTCAAAATGGATTTTCTGGAGCTACAGAACTCCAAATGGCGCACTTCTAATTGCGTTGGAAAGTAGATATCCAGAGCTTTCCAGCAATATATAATAGTTCATACTTTGCGCAAGGATAGATGACGTAAATTGGCATTCAACGCCAGTTCTATGCTGCTGTCTGGCGTCCAGCGCCAGAAACAAGGTACAAAGTGGTGTTCAACGCCAGAAAAGGATCCAAAGCTGGCGTTGAATGCCCAAAACAGCTCTATGCACGTGATTAGCTTAAGTCTCAGCCCCAGCACACACCAAGTGGGCCCCAGAAGTGGATTTCTGCACCATCCATCATAGTTTACTCATTTACTGTAAACCTAGTTTACTAGTCTAGTATTTAAACAACTTTTAGAGACTTGTTTTGTACCTCATGACATTTTAGATCTGAACTTTGTACCTTTTGATGGCATGAGTCTCTAAACTCCATTGTTGGGGGTGAGGAGCTCTGCTGTGCCTCGATGAATTAATGCCAGTATTTCTGTTTTCTATTCAATCACGCTTGTTCCTATCTAAGATGTTCATTTGCGCCTTATTATGATGAATGTGATGATCCGTGACACTCATCACCATTCTCAACCTATGAACGTGTGCCTGACAACCACCTCCATTCTACATTAGATTGAATGAGTATCTCTTACATTTCTTAATCGAAATCTCCGTGGTATAAGCTAGAATCCATTGGCAGCATCCTTGAGAATCTGGAAAGTCTAAACCTTGTCTGTGGTATTCCTAGTAGGATTCTGGGATTGGATGACTGTGACGAGCTTCAAACTCGCGAGTGCTGGGCGTAGTGATAGACGCAAAAGGATAGCGAATCCTATTCCGGTATGATCGAGAACCTACAGATTATTAGCCGTGCGGTGACAGAGCATCTGGACCATTTTCACTGAAAGGAAGGATGGTAGCCATTGACAACGGTGATCCTCCAACACACAGCTTGCCATAGGAGGGACGTGCGTGCGTGAAGAAGAAGATAGGGAGAAAGCAGAGATTCAAAAGGCAAAGCATCTCCAAAACTCCAACATATTCTCATTTACTGCATAACAAGTAACCTTTAATTCATGCTCTCTTGTTCATTTGCAAGTCAATTGATAATCACTAATTAATATCCTGACTAAGAGTTGCAAGATAACCATAGCTTGCTTCAAACCAACAACCTCCGTGGGATCGACCCTTACTCACGTAAGGTATTACTTAGACGACCCAGTGCACTTGCTGGTTAGTGGTACGAGTTGTAAAATGTGTGATTTAAAATTCGTGCACCACTTACCATAAAGAGGCATTTGCTCAACAGCCTCTACAAAAGGAATGTTGATTTGAAGCCTTTTGAAGACCTCTAAAAATCTTGAAAATTACTTGTCTTTGGATGCCTTTTGAAGTCTCAGAGGATATAACATTTTTGACTTGTACTCAGATGCTGGAGACTTCACTAGATATTGCTCAAGATCAATTGGAAAGGGGTTATCCGAATGCCTTGGAGGGGTGTGCTCTACTCTGTCCTCAGTCTTCTGTGGAGCTTCTTTTTCAACCGGCTTGTCACTAACTTTTTCTTCTGAACCTGCTATCTTACCACTTCTCATATGTATGGCCTTGCACTCTTTCCTTGGGTTACCACTTAGTTCTCTGACCCTTTCCTGTCTCTAATCTTAATATCAAACTCCTAAAGAAGGAGCACCCACCTAATCAACCTTGGGTTAGCATCCTGTTTGGTTAGAAGGTACTTAAGAGCAGAATGGTCAGTAGAAACAATAATCTTAGAACCAATCAAATAGGACCTAAACTTATCAAAAGCATAAACTACACCTAATAACTCCTTTTCTGTAGTTGTGTAATTTCTTTGCACGTCATTTAGCACACGGCTAGCATTGTAAATGACGTGCAAAAGCTTGTCTTGTCTTTATCCCAAGACAGCTCCTATAGCATGATCACTGGCATCACATATCAATTCAAATGGTAAATCTCAGTTAGGAGGAACTATAATGGGAACAGAGACAAGCTTATCTTTCAGAGTCCCAAAAGCATGCAAACAATCATCATCAAAACAAAAAGGAATGTCCGCAACCAAGAGGTTGCTCAAAGGCTTATCAATCTTAGAAAATTTTTTTATAAATCTTCTATAAAAGTCTTCATGTCCTAAGAAACTCTGGATTGCCTTTGCATTAGTGGGTGGTGGTAATTTTTCAATTACCTCCACCTTAGCTTTATCAACCTCTATTTCTTTACTTGAAATTCGGTGCCCAAGAACAATACCTTCAGTTACCATAAAATGACATTTTTTCCAATTCAAAACAAGGTTTGTTTCTTGGCACCGTTTCAAGACCAAGGAAAGGTGTCTCAGGCAAGAATCAAAAGAATTACCAAATAGAGAAAAATCATCCATAAATACCTCAATAAACTTTTCAACCATGTCAGAAAATATGGAAAGCATGCACCTCTAAAAAGTTGTTGGGGCATTACACAGTCCAAACGGCATCCTCCAGTAAGCAAATACACCAAAGGGGCATGTGAATGCCGTCTTTTCTTGGTCATGAGGGTCCACTGCAATCTGGTTATAGCCAGAATAACCATCCAGAAAATAATAAAATGCATGTCCAGCTAACCTCTCAAGTATCTGATCAATGAAAGGCAAGGGAAAGTAATATTTCCTTGTTGCAGTGTTGAGCCCCAAAGAGATTCAAAACTTTTAATAAGAATTCCAGGAATCATGCAATGTTAGTCTAAAGCTTCAGTCTAAAAAGATTAGACATGGCTAGCCAAGCTTCAGCAGGACATTACATTCAGCAGCTAAATTGATGAGAATCAATCAGCTTTTGTGATGATAAGAACATCACCTTGAAACTCTAGAATTTATTCTTAAAAATTCTGAAAAATAAAAAGAAAAGTACCTAATCTAAGCAAAAAGATAAACCGTCAGTTGTCCAAACTCGAATAATCCCCGGCAACAGCGCCAAAAACTTGGTGCACGAAATTGTGATCATCAACAATGGCACCAAAGACTTGGAGCTCTCAAACGTGAATCACACTTTGTCACAATTCCTCACAACTAACCAGCAAGTGCACTGGGTCGTCCAAGTAATACCTTACGTGAGTAAGGGTCGATCCCACGGAGACTGTCGGCTTGAAGCAAGCTATGGTCATCTTGTAAATCTCAGTCAGGCAGATTCAAATGGTTATGGAGGATTGATAATTAAAGATAAATAAAACATAAAATAAAGATAGAGATAGAGATACTTATGTAATTCATTGGTAGGAATTTATGATAAGCGTATGAAGATGCTTTGTTCCTCCTGAACCTCTGCTTTCCTATTGCCTTCTTCCAATCATTCATACTCCTTTCCATGGCAAGCTTTATGTTGGGCATCACCGTTATCAATGGCTACTTCCAGTCCTCTCAGTGAAAATGTTTTACGCACGCTGTCACCGGACGGCTAATCATCTGTCGGTTCTCGATCATGTTGGAATAGGATCCATTGATCCTTTTGCGTCTGTCACACGCCCAACACTCGTGAGTTTGAAGCTCGTCACAGTCATCCCTTCCCAGATCCTACTCAGAATACCACAGACAAGGTTTAGACGTTCTGGATCTCAGGAATGGCCGCCAATAATTCTAGCCTATACCACGAATGTTCTAATCTTAGATTAGAAACCCAAGAGATACACATTCAAGCTTGTTTGCATGTAGAACGGAAATGGTTGTCAGGCACGCGTTCATAGATGAGAATGGTGATGAGTGTCACATAATCATCACATTCATCATGTTCTTGGGTGCGAATGAATGTCTTGGAGAAGAAATAGACTTGAGTTGAATAGAAAAACAACAGTACTTTGCATTAATTCATGAAGAACAGCAGAGCTCCACACCTTAATCTATGGTGTGTAGAAACTCCACCGTTGAAAATACATAAGAACAAGGTCTAGGCATGGCCATGTGGCTAGCCTCCAAAAGCGTCTAAGATAGCATAAGACTTATCAAAGATGAAAATACAATAGTAAAAGGTCCTATTTATAGAGAACTAGTAGCCTAGGGTTTACAGAAATAAGTAATTAATGCAGAAATCTTCTTCCGGGCCCACTTGGTGTGTGCTTGGGCTGAGCATTAAAACTTCCATGTGTAGAGACTTTTCTTGGAGTTAAACGCCAGCTTTTGTGCCAGTTTGGGCGTTTAACTCCAGCTTTTGTGCCAGTTCTGGCATTTTGACGCTAGAATTCTTAAGCTGACTTGGAACGCCGGTTTGGGCCATCAAAGCTTAGGCAAAGTATAGACTATTATATATTGCTGGAAAGCCCAGGATGTCTACTTTCCAAACCAATTGAGAGCGCACCAATTGGGCTTCTGTAGCTCCAAAAAATCCACTTCGAGTGAAGGGAGGTCAGAATCCAACAGCATCTGCAGTCCTTTTTCAGCCTCTGAATCAGATTTTGCTCAGGTCCCTCAATTTCAGCCAGAAAATACCTGAAATCACAGAAAAACACACAAACTCATAGTAAAGTCCAGAAATGTGATTTTTATTTAAAAACTAATAAAAACATAATAAAAACTAACTAAAATATACTAAAAACATACTAAAAACAAAGCCAAAAAGCGTATAAATTATCCGCTCATCACAACACCAAACTTAAATTATTGCTTGTCCCCAAGCAACTAAAAATCAAATAGGATAAAAAGAAGAGAATATACAATGAATTCCAAAAACATCTATGAAGATCAGTATTAATTAGATGAGCGGGGCTTTTAGCTTTTTGCTTCTGAACAGTTTTGGCATCTCACTTTATCCTTTGAAGTTCAGAATGATTGGCTTCTGTAGGAACTCAGAATCCAGATAGTGTCATTGATTCTCCTAGTTAAGTATGTTGATTCTTGAACACAGCTACTTTATGAGTCTTGGCCGTGACCCAAAGCATTTTGTTTTCCAGTATTACCACCGGATACATAAATGCCATAGACACATAACTGGGTGAACCTTTTCAGATTGTGACTCAGCTTTGCTAGAGTCCCCAATTAGAGGTGTCCAGAGCTCTTAAGCACACTCTTTTTGCTTTGGACCACGACTTTAACCGCTCAGTCTCAAGTTTTCACTTGACACCTTCACGCCACAAGCACATGGTTAGGGACAGCTTGGTTTAGCCGCTTAGGCCAGGATTTTATTCCTGTGGGCCCTCCTATCCACTGATGCTCAAAGCGTTGGATCCTTTTTATTTTACCCTTGCCTTTTGGTTTAAAGGGTTACTGGCTTTTTCTGCTTGCTTTTCTTTCTTTTTCTCTTTTTTTTCTGCAAGCTTTTCACTGCTTTTTCTTGCTTCAAGAATCAATTTTATGATTTTTCAGATTATCAAATAAAATTTTTTCCTTTTCCATCATTCTTTCAAGAGCCAACAATTTTAACATTCATGAACAACAAATTCAAAAATATGCACTGTTCAAGCATTCATTCAGAAAGACAAAAGTATTGCCACCACATCAAAATAATTAATCTGTTATAAAATTCGAAATTCATGCACTTCTTTTTCTTTTTCAATTAAAAACATTTTTCATTTAAGAAAGGTGATGGATTCATTTTCATTGCTTTAAGGCATAGACACTTAGACACTAGTGATCATGTAATAAAGATACAAACATAAATAAACATAAAGCATAAAATTTGAAAAACAGAAAATAAAGAACAAGGAGATTAAAGAACGGGTCCACCTTAGTGATGGCGGCTTGTTCTTCCTCTTGAAGATCTAATGGAGTGCTTGAGCTCCTCAATGTCTCTTCCTTGCCATTGTTGCTCCTCTCTCATGACTCTTTGGTCTTCTCTAATTTCATGAAGGAGGATAGAATGTTCTTGGTGCTCCACCCTTAGTTGTCCCATGTTGGAACTTAATTCTCCTAGGGAGGTGTTGATTTGCTCCCAATAGTTTTGTGGAGGAAAATGCATCCCTTGAGGCATCTCATGGATTTCATGGTGAGAAATTTTCTCATGTCTATGAGTGGAATCTCTTGTTTGCTCCATCCTTTTCTTAGTGTTGGGCTTATCCTCATCAATGAGGGTGTCTTCCTCTATGTCAATTCTAGCTGAATTGTAGAGGTGACAAATGAGATGAGGGAAGGCTAACCTTGCCAAAGTAGAGGACTTGTCCGCCACCAGGATTTTTGAGAAAGAGGTATTGAGGTGATTGGTGAATGGGTGAAGAAGAGAGAGAGATGTGGGGTAGGTAGGGATCCTGTGGGGTCCACAGATCCTGAGGTGTCAAGGATATCTCATTCCTGCACCAAGTGGCATACAAAAATGCCCCTTTCTGCCAATCCTGGCGTTAAACGCCAGCCTGGTGCCCATTTCTGGCATTAAACACCCAGAATGGTGCCAGACTAGGCGTTTAACGCCCATTCTGCTACCCTTACTGGCGTTTAAACGCCAGTAGGTTTCTCCTCCAGGGTGTTCTGTTTTTAATACTATTTTTCCTTCTGTTTTTGCTTTTTCAATTGTTTTTTGTGACTTCACATGATCATCAACCTACAGAAAATATAAAATAACAAAAGAAAATAGAAATTTAACATAGATAATTAAAGATTGGATTGCCTCCCAACAAGTGCTTTTTTAATGTCAATAGCTTGACAGTGGGCTCTCATGGAGCCTCACAGATGTTTAGAGCAATGTTGGAACCTCCCAACACCAAACTTTAGAGTTTGAATGTGGGGGTTCAACACCAAACTTAAAGTTTGGTTGTGGCCTCCCAACACCAAACTTAGAGTTTGACTGTGGGGGCTCTGTTTGTCTCTGTATTGAGAGAAGCTCTTCATGCTTCCTCTCCATGGTTACAGAGGGATATCCTTGAGTTTTAAACACAAGGGAGTCTTTATTCACTTGAATGATCAATTCTCCTCTATCAACATCAATTACAGCTTTTGCTGTGGCTAGGAAGGGTCTGCCAAGGATGATGAATTCATCCATACACTTCCCAGTCTCTAGGATTATGAAATTAGCAGGGATGTAGTGGCCTTTAACTTTTACCAAGACATCCTCTACAAGTCCATAAGCCTGTCTCTTTGAATTATCTGCCATCTCCAGTGAGATTCTTGCAGCTTGTACATCAATGATCCCTAGCTTCTCCATTACAGAAAGAGGCATGAGGTTTATGCTTGACCCTAGGTCACACAGAGCCTTCTCAAAGGTCATGGTGCCTATGGTACAAGGTATTGAGAACTTTCCAGGATCTTGTCTCTTCAGAGGTAATTTCTGCCTAGTCAAGTCATCCAGTTCTTTAGTGAGCAATGGAGGTTCATTCTCCCAAGTCTCATTACCAAATAACTTGGCGTTTAGCTTCATGATTGCTCCAAGGTACTTAACAACTTGCTCTTCAGTAACATCTTCATCCTCTTCAGAGGAAGAATACTCATCAGAGCTCATGAATGACAGGAGTAAATTCAATGGAATCTCTATGGTCTCTGTGTGAGCCTCAGATTCCCATGGTTTCTCATCAGGGAATTCCATGGAGGCTAGTGAACGTCTATTGAGGTCTTCCTCAGTGGCGATCACTGCCTCTTCCTCCTCTCCAGGTTCGGCCATGTGAGACGTGTTTATGGCCTTGCACTCTCTCTTTGGATTCTCTTCTGTATTGCTTGGGAAAATACTAGGAGGGAGTTCAGTAATCTTCTTACTCAGCTGACCCACTTGTGCCTCCAAATTTCTAATGGAGGACCTTGTTTCAGTCATGAAACTTTGAGTGGTTTTAATTAGATCAGAGTCTTTAGTTGCTAAGTCAGAGTGGCTCTGCATAGAATCCTCTGTCTGTTGCTGAGAAGATGATGGAAAAGGCTTGCTATTGCTAAACCTGTTTCTTCCACCATTACTGTTGTTGAAACCTTGTTGAGGTCTCTGTTGATACTTCCATGAGAGATTTGGATGATTTCTCCATGAAGGATTATAGGTATTTCCATAGGGTTCTCTCATGTAATTCACCTCTTCCATTGCTGGGTTCTCAGGATCATAAGCTTCTTGTTTAGATGAAGCTTCTTTGGTACTGCCTGTTGCTGCTTGCATTCCAGACAGACTCTGAGAAATCATATTGACTTGTTGAGTCAATATTTTGTTCTGAGCTAGTATGGCATTCAGAGTATCAATTTCAAAAACTCCTTTTTTCTGATTTGTCCCATTATTCACAGGATTCCTTTCAGAGGTGTACATGAATTGGTTATTTGCAACCATTTCAATGAGTTCCTGAGCTTCTGCAGGTGTCTTCTTCAGATGAAGAGATCCTCCAGCAGAGCTGTCCAATGATATCTTGGACAGTTCAGACAGACCATCATAGAAGATACCTATGATGCTCCATTCTGAAAGCATGTCAGAAGGACACCATCTGATCAATTGCTTGTATCTTTCCCAAGCTTCATAGAGGGATTCACCTTCCTTCTGCCTGAAGGTTTGGACTTCCACTCTAAGCTTACTCAATTTTTGAGGTGGAAAGAACTTTGCCAAGAAGGCATTAACTAGCTTTTCCCAGGAGTTCAGGCTTTCTTTAGGTTGTGAGTCCAACCATGTCCTAGCTCTATCTTTTACAGCAAAAGGGAAGAGCATAAGTCTGTAGACCTCAGGATCAACCCTATTGGTCTTGATAGTGTCACAGATTTGCAAGAATTCAGCTAAGAACTGATGAGGATCTTCCAATGGAAGTCCATGAAACTTGCAATTCTGTTGCATTAGAAAAACTAATTGAGGCTTAAGCTCAAAGTTGTTTACTCCAATGGCAGGGATTGAGATGCTTCTCCCATAGAAGTCGGGAGTAGGTGCAGTAAAGTCACCAAGCACCTTCCTTGCATTGTTGGCATTGTTGTTGTTCTCGGTTGCCATGGCTTCTTCTTGTTTGAAAAGCTCTGTTAGGTCCTCTACAGAGAGTTGTACTTTAGCTTCTCTTAGCTTTCTCTTCAAGGTCCTTTTAGGTTCAGGATCAGCCTCAACAAGAATGCTTTTGTCCTTGCTCCTGCTCATATGAAAGAGAAGAGAGCAAGAAAGTATGGAATCCTCTATGTTACAGTATAGAGATTCCTTGAAGTGTCAGAGGCAAAGAAGAATAGAAGGAGAAGGTAGATAGAAGAGAATTCTAACTTATCAAGAAGGATAGAGTTCGAATTGCACCTTGAGGAGGAGTGTTAGTCCCTAAAATAGAAGGATGTGAGAAGAGGGGAAGAATTTTCGAAATTAAAGTAAAAGATTTTTAAAATAATAAAAAGAAATTTGAAAATTTGATTGAGATTTTCGAAAATTAAGATTGGAAAAGAAATTAAGTGATTTTGAAAAAGATTTTGAAATTAGAAATTAAAAAGATATGATTGAAAATTAATTTTAAAAAAGATGTGATTGAAAAGATATGATTGAGAAGATATGATTGAAAATCAAATTAAAAAAGAAAGTTTTAAAATTAAAGTTGATTACTTGACTAACAAGAAATTAAAAGATATGCTTCTAAAATTTAAAATTTGATCCTTTCTTAATAGGCAAGTAACAACTTGAAATTTTTGAAGTAAATCATTAATTGTAGCAAGGATTTTCGGACATAATAAAAAATAAAAAATGGAAAGAAATTGATTTTGAAGAGATATGATTGAAAAGATATGATTTGAAAAAGATTTGATTTTGAAAAATTATGAAGATTTGAAAAAAATTTGGATTAAAAACAAAATCTTCCCTCTAGTGTCCTCCTGGCGTTAAACGCGCACCCTGGCTGGCGTTTAAACGCCAGTTTTCCTTCTTCACTGGACGTTTTGAACGCCCAGCTTTTTCTGTTTAATTCCTCTGCTGAATGTTCTGAATCTTCAATTCTCTGTATTATTGACTTGAAAAGACACAATTTTGAACATATTTTTGAATTTTTAATGATGAGAAACAATAAAAAATGCAACTAAGATCAAATAAACAATGCATGCAAGACACCAAACTTAAAAATTGACACTAAGATACATAAAATATTTTTTATTTTTATGATTTTATAAATTTTTTTGTGATTTTTCGAAAATAATATGGAAAAGAGAATAAAGAGATTCAAAATTTTTAATAAGAATTCCAGGAATCATGCAATGTTAGTCTAAAGCTTCAGTCTAAAGAGATTAGACATGGCTAGCCAAGCTTCAGCAGGACATTACATTTAGCAGCTAAATTGATGAGAATCAATCAGCTTTTGTGATGATAAGAACATCACCTTGAAACTCTAGAATTCATTCTTAAAAATTCTGAAAAATAAAAAGAAAAGTACCTAATCTAAGCAACAAGATGAACCGTCAGTTGTCCAAACTCGAACAATCCCCGGCAATGGCGCCAAAAACTTGGTGCACGAAATTGTGATCATCAACAATGGCACCAAAGACTTGGAGCTCTCAAACGTGAATCACACTTTGTCACAATTCCGCACAACTAACCAGCAAGTGCACTGGGTCGTCCAAGTAATACCTTACGTGAGTAAGGGTCGATCCCACGGAGACTGTCGGCTTGAAGCAAGCTATGGTCATCTTGTAAATCTCAGTCAGGCAGATTTAAATGGTTATGAAGGATTGATAATTAAAGATAAATAAAACATAAAATAAAGATAGAGATAGAGATACTTATGTAATTCATTGGTAGGAATTTCAGATAAGCGTATGAAGATGCTTTGTTCCTCCTGAACCTCTGCTTTCCTATTGCCTTCTTCCAATCATTCATACTCCTTTCCATGGCAAGCTTTATGTTGGGCATCACCGTTGTCAATGGCTACTTTCCGTCCTCTCAGTGAAAATGTTCTACGCACGCTGTCACCGCACGGCTAATCATCTGTCGGTTCTCGATCATGTTGGAATAGGATCCATTGATCCTTTTGCGTCTGTCACACGCCCAACACTTGTGAGTTTGAAGCTCGTCACAGTCATTCCTTCTCAGATCCTACTCAGAATACCACAGACAAGGTTTAGATGTTCCAGATCTCAGGAATGGCCACCAATAATTCTAGCCTATACCACGAAGGTTCTAATCTTAGATTAGAAACCCAAGAGATACACATTCAAGCTTGTTTGAATGTAGAACGGAAGTGGTTGTCAGGCACACATTCATAGGTGAGAATGGTGATGAGTGTCACATAATCATCACATTCATCATGTTCTTGTGTGCGAATGAATATCTTAGAGAAGAAATAGGCTTGAGTTGAATAGAAAAACAATAGTACTTTACATTAATTCATGAGGAACAGCAGAGCTCCACACCTTAATCTACGGTGTGTAGAAACTCCACCGTTAAAAATACATAAGAACAAGAAGTCTAGGCATGGCCGTGAGGCCAGCCTCAAACATGAACAGGTCTATGAAAGTATGAAAATACAATAGCAAAAGGTCCTATTTATAGAAAACTAGTAGCCTAGGGTTACAGAAATAAGTAATTAATGCAGAAATCTTCTTCCGGGCCCATTTGGTGTGTGCTTGGGCTGAGCATTGAAGCTTCCATGTGTAGAGACTTTTCTTGGAGTTAAACGCCAGCTTTTGTGTAAGACCCAGAATCTTTGAAAAGTCTTATTATGATCAAGTCTCAAATCATATAGTTATTTATAGCCTTAATTTCAGAGATTACTTTCTTAAGGATAATTAAAGCAAGTTTTGATTTATTGAATTTGAAATAAATTGAGATTATTATCCAATTTTATAATTATTGGATTATTTTCTATATTTTGATTATAAAGTTGTTAATGGTGAAATAATAAGGATTTCTGTATGGTTTGGATTAAATAATTAATTTTTTAAATATTAATATTGCTACTTTGGAAAATAAAGGATTTAATTATATTATTCCTAGTTATTTGGTTGGGACATTTTATTGAAAATAATTTGTAAAAATTAATGGGCAAATAGTATTTTTCTATATACAATTAGTGTTGGATTTAATTTGGGTTTCAATTATTATATTATTCCCAATTTTATTTGAAATTACAAAAATGCCCCTAACCCTAATTTTCAAAATAATGAAACCCTAACCCAGTGACCCGATACCCGACCCGGTTCCCTCTTCACTCACACCCAGCAGCAGCAACGCACTCTTCCCCCCTTTCTCCTTTCACGCGCAGTAGTAGTAGGGAAAAGGAATCAGGCAACAGCCTCACCCTCCCTCAGCGTAGTAACACACACACACGCAGTTTCCTTGTTTTCCCTGAACGATAGAAACAAAGAAAGAGAGATCTGAGGGGGAGTAGAGGAGATCGGAGGAGAAGGAGGGGAGGGGGGCTTTTGCCGCCGCCTCCATCACGCGCCACTGCCGACCTGGAACCACCGCCAACGCGTCCTGCCGTTGCCGCCACCGTGAAGCCGCTGATCTAGCCTGAGTGAGAGAGAGATCGAGGCGAGCTTTGAGGAAGGGAGCTGCGCAAAAATGGAGAACGCCGCCGTCCCTTGCCGCGATCGAGGCTCGCTGCCGTCGCGTTGCTCTGGTCTGTCGCACCGCCACTGTCGTCCAGGGAAGATCGCCGTTGTTTCTGTGTCCTCCAACGGCGCCGCTACACGAGCCGGAGGAACTCGTCCCTGTTGAGCCGCCGCCGCCACTGCTAGGGTTTGTCGCCGCCGTGCCGTTGGGAGGAAGGCCGTCCAGTCACACCGAGCAGGAGAGACAGAGAGAGTTGAGGCCGAGCTGGGGGTACAACCACTGCAACCAGCCACCGATCACATCGCCTCCGTCGGAACCGCCGCCGTCGCTACCAGCTTTACCTCCGACGTGGCTGATTATGGGTGAAAAGGGGGCGAAGCTGCCTCTGCCACCGGAAGACGCCACTACCGTCAGCGGGAAAATTCTGTCGGTAAGGGTTTTAAGTTGGTTCTCCTTTCCGTTGAGTTTTTGGGAACCTCATTGTCACTGCATATGGTTCAGGTCATCGCTGCCGCTTGAGGTGGCTGCCAGGCTACCGCCAAACCAGCTCAGAGACCACCGCTGTTTCGGTTCAGCCGGTTCGGTAAGCGTTTCGATCTGAAAGCCCTCTAGTTACTGCTCTATTATACGTTGAGGAGTTGTAGCATTTGTTGTTATGAGAGTTAATCTCGGTTATTATATATTGTGATTAGAGTCGTTGTGGTTGCTGAGAAAACGGTTTGGAGATGAGGTTTTGGTAGCCGGGATTTTGATTGCTGATTTCGGGTCGAGGCGGAAAGGACTAAGTGACGCGTTTGAGTTATGGAATTTACGTTTTGAGGTAGGGGCGCTTTCCGAAAACTATAGTTCATTATTGGAATTATTACATATGGGTACTGATGTGAGATATTGTGTATTTGGTGATTGTATCTGCCTTATGTATTATTTGATTGACTCGAATGACTATGGATGTTGGTTTGGCTGAATTATTGTGTGGCTTGTGAAATGTAATGTTTGAAGTTGATTCTTTAAAGATTTGAAATGAGTTTAATCCGTTGAGGATCAGTTTGAATTGAGTCAATTATTTTGATGATGTGAAAGATAAAATACTCTTGAAATTCAGCCTGGGTTGCTTTAATTGATTTGGTTTTGATAAATGATTTATTGCTGAACCGATTTTTTAAAGCTTTAGAAATGAGTTAAATCGGTTGATATTGAGTTGATTTTTGAAATGGTTTCCTTGAGATATGCCACTGAGGCGACTATTGGATTTAGCTTGATTTTGAATTGATTTCTGGTTTTGAGCTGTCGAAAAGGAATGAGAAACAGTTTAGTTGGGACCCGAACTGGGTGGCAAAAGTCCAAGTTTTAGGGGAGGTGCTGCCGAAATTTCTATAAAAATCCGAGTCTTTATTGAAATGTTGTCTAGCAAATGATGAGTTAAAGACTTCTACTATTTTATTTGAATTATCACGAAAAGGATGATTCATGCTTTCGAAATGAGTTAGTAAAGAGGAAATTGTGATTTAGTCTTGCTTCTTAAGAAAGACATTGTATCTCTTTCAGGAGGAAGTTATTTAGATGAAACTTGTGTTTTAAAGCTGTTTGAATGTGAAAAGGGTTTATGCCTTTGAATTTGACTTGGGGGTTTCAATTAAAGAAGTTTTAATGATTTTGAAAAGACCTGAATGTCTATTGACAAATTTCATTTTGAAATGTTTTGAGAAAGGTTTTAAGTACTCTTTGGATTCTGAATTCTTACAAGACTAAGGCAATTTTGAATAGTGAAACGCTTTAGAATTTATCATGGGGGTTGAAGCTGGTTTTGCCTAGGTAAAGGAAACGGCTTTGAAAGAAGTAAATGATTACGTGACTCGGTTTGGCTTAGATCCTATTTTATTACTCAAATCGGAAAGCCAATGTTTTAATGATTTTAAATGAATTTGGCGAAATGAGTTATGTTATTCTCCCCTAAAGACTTGGGACTCTGCCGAGAAACTTTTGTTATAAAATCTCATTGTTGGATGGGTGATTTTGAATATCTCAAAGAGGCTTTTAACTTGCTATGATTATGGAAGTTTTGGAAAGAGGATGCCGAGAGTGGCATTGTTTTAAAAGGGGAATTTACCTTGAGTAAAAGTGACTTATGAGCCTGAGATGATTTGAGAAATGAGATCTTTAAAGCCAAGGCTGAAAAGAGTTGAAACTTGATTTCAAAGTGAAATGAATTGAGAAAATGATTTATGGCTTAAATGCCGATTTCATAAATCTGATGATTTTGAATGGTGGAAGTGCTGTTTTATTATGAGTCGGAATGGCTATGTATGATTATGAATATTGACTGGTTCTGGATTGAACCGTGAGCCGGAATGGCTGTGTGTGATTATCAATATTGGCTGGTTCTGGACTGAACCGTAAGCCGGATGGCTGAGATGGATGTTGATCTATGAATGAGAATGAATGCATGTATATGCTGAATTATTGATAATTGTGATTTTGCACTTCCACCATCGGAGATGAGGGTTTCCCTGGGTAGTAGCAATGGCTAGCCACCACGTGCTCCAGGTTGAGACTCGAAGCTCTGTTAACCCTATGTCGTAAGTGTGGCCGGACACTGGGAAAGGCCCGGATGAGCTCGCCCCCGTAAATATTCACCAGTGAGGGTGATGGATTTGGATCATGATTATGATCAAGTTTATGATGAGTATAACTCGAGTTGGGGATGCACGACAGAGGGACAGTCCAATGGTTAGCTACCAGGACTTGTCGGGTTGGCTCTATAACCGACAGATGATATCATCAGCCACTAGGGACAGGCATGCATCATATGCAATTGTGTGACATTGTTTGGGTGTGCATATTATACTTGGTTTGCCTATGTGATTAATTGCTAACTGTTCTACTTGTAATAACTGTTTGTTTGTGCTTGAACTTCCTATCTGTGTTTGCATCTGGTACTCTGTTGGATTGTGGTGATTGGTTGTTAGTTGGATTGTTTGGGCCTAGGGCCGTGGTTGGAAAGAGATGAACTGATGGTTGATTTCGGTTTTGTGTTTCTGGTTTGGAATAAAATTATGAAAGGCTATTTTGGTTCCGCATAGATAAACCGTTTTGAAAGGCTTTTGAGAATTGAACGGTTCTTCTTTCCGAAAAGATTTCCGACTTTACTTTCATTGAAAACCGTTATTTTTGAAAAGAGGCATAAGACGGTTATGAATCACCGGTGCGGTTATCTTCACGTATCCTATTACAGTAATTCGCAAAAACCCTCTACTGAGAACCCTTTCGAGGATGATGTTCTCACCCCCCTACATTTTTCCCCTTTCAGGATATGGGCGCAGAAGTTACGAAGAGCTTATCTAATTGTTGTTGTGATGCTCTGTATTGTTTAGTTATGGTTTATTGTACCCTCGCCTTTATCTTGATATAATCTGTAAGAGGGATAGGGATTGTATTGGATTATGTTTGTAATATTATTCATATATATATTTGTATATATATAAGGATGCACTCTTTATGAGTTTTGTAAGTTGTATGGTACTTATGGATGTATGTTATCGGATGAAAGTATTTTTGGGAGCGGTAATGCGGTTTAAAGTTTCAAACAGGCTCATATTTTAGTATTAAATAATATAAGTGTCGTCGTAATGTCCGAGCTATCAGAGTCGCGCAGCCGGAAGCGTGAGCTTTGGTAGTTAGGGTGTTACATTATGGTATCAGAGCAGTTCTTCCTGTAGAGCCTGAGGAATGGACTGCCTATGCTTCTGTTGCATGCTCTGAGCGTTTGTCATGTATTAGGTCTTGTCGAATGACGAGAATTAGAGCTTTATGCACATGACGATCTATTGATTAACGCCGTTAGTCTTGCATTGCATAATTCTTGGTATTAAGTTTGGCCGGCTTAATACTAGTGAATTATGTATATGAAAGCACTGATGGGTTATCATAGATGGAGTCCGAGTTTTGAGTAAAGCGAATTGCGGGTTTTGGAAAAGTTGGAAAACTATTTCTCGAGGCTATTCAGTTGTGTGTCTTGAATTTTGTTCGAGTCGACCCGTTCTTTTATATCCTAACTTGAAGTTCTTGTTTGCTAGTCCTTTTGAAAAGTAGTTTGATTTTTCAACTCTATTCCTCTATCCATATGCATTCTTGTTTGACCTTAAGTGCATATGCTGGTTTAAGATCCTTGTTGCATCTATCTTCCTCTGTTTGAGTTCTTCTTGATTCAAGTATTCTTTGATATAGCCTTGAACTTGTCTTAATGTGCTGTGCATTTTAACTCCGGGTTCCGAGTTCATTCTTAGAGAAATTGTTAATTCAGTGTTCCTCTTATTTGACAGTGAATTAAAGCCAATTTTGAGATTTTTATAAAGTTGCTGTTGATTAGATAAGTACTTATCTATATATGAATCTTTGAAGGTTTCTTATAAAGTTTAATAACTATTTATCTCTAATACCCCGCATGTACTTTTACTGGTTTACGGAACTGCACTTATTTTAAAGGTAAATTGACTTTCTAGTAATTCTACTATAGCTCCAGTGCACATCTTCATTTGATTATGTATTTGGATATTTTTCAAAATTTTGAAAAGAAAGGATTTACCATTTTTGTCTCGGTTGAGTTTCGTTTGATAAACTTTACTCAATTCATTTTGATTTGAGTTTGATTTAGCATACTACATGGCTTATGCCATTGTTGTTCTTTGAAAATGTTGGACTCATAGCTTTCTTCCTATGAACGGACTAAATTCTCTATTAAATCTTCCATCTCCATGAATGTCATGTTTGACCTTGTTTTTAACTGATCTTTTACATCTTGTGAATATTGCCATTGATCTTGGTTTTTCCTTTTTGTGAAACTCATTCGTATATGAGTCAGTTTGATTCGTTTCAAGTTAGTGCATTGTTTATTCTCCCATTTTCTCTACAAGAGTTTTTAGTCAAAAATTTATCATTGAGAAATTACAAATGATTGAGTTGTCTTTTTCTATGGCTTTTGTATTCTTTTGGATCAATTTAAAACTTGTTTGATGTTTCATGTCTAGTGGCTCTTGTTTGAACTACTTTAATTTAAGATCCTTTCTAGTATGGCTTGACTCCTTTTTAGTACATCTTAAACTTCTTGAATGTTCTTCTGAGATGGTGATTTTAAGAACACTTTTGGAGTCTTGCTTTGAATCTTTTAAAGAAGTATTGAATTCTCTTGTAAGAAGTTTTTAACAGAAATTATTTTCTGTTGCTTGATTGAGATTGAAACCATTGTTCAATTTTGACGAAGTTAATTTAAAGTTGGGATGCACTATTTTAAATGAAGTTTTGGAAAGTTTTCTTGTTTAGTGGAAACCGGTTCGTTTGTAACGCACCACTTGTTTCTTTACCAATTTACAAGCAAACTTTTATCTCGGATTTTCTTTTCCAAATAAAGCTTAACTTTCTCTTTCGACCTTGCTAAGATTTTTATACACGCTTGTTTGAATATGGACTTTGAGAATTTTTGAACAAGCATTTGATTCTCTTTCGAGTTTTATGATTGTTTTGGTTAGGTTGTGCACCTAATTATCTTTCTAAAATATTTGAGAAAATATTTTAGCTCTTAGCCAAACTTGTGTGCATTTTGTTTTTTAAAACTCTACATGATCTACTTCAACATGAAACTGTATTAAAGCAAAGCCACGATTATGCTTTTGTTACTCTCTTGAAGGATGTTGTTACATAACTTTTCTTTCAGACTGCGAAGTGGTTTTTCTGCAAGTTTTCGATTCTTTTAAGAACAATGTATTTGAAAGCATTTTAATTATGCTCTTGAGTTTTGTGAGCTTAGTCTTGGGTCTGAGATATTCTTTTCTGTAAACCTTATACTTCTTCGACTCAGCTTGAGTTTGTTTCAAACTGATGCGCTGGTTGTCTTCCTAATGATCCTGTTGAACTTCTTTGATCCAAGGGTTATCTTTGAAGTTGTCAATTGATTTATTTCTAGCAAACTTCATTGCTTGAGCATCCATGTTTATCTGGAATTGGATATATTCTTTCAAATCTATGAGTATTGTCTTTGACAATTGTCTCCCCTTTCTAAGATCTCGTATTCTTCTGAGTAGACTCGAGAATTATTTTGATATCACGTGCGACTTGTAGACGTAGTAACACGATGCGTTAGTCCTTTAAGACGTGATATGTGTATACGGAAGTTGAAGCGGTAGGTGTACAACGTTAAGAGTTGTGGGTGTTCTGTTCCTTGCGGACGGGTTTGCGGTTGTTAGGCTTATGATTGGCTATGAGGTTGTAAAATGATTGGTAGAGTTGGGAAATTGAAGTTTTGAAGTGGGAACGAGAATTGTCAGCGAACGTTATACCGCTGTTTAAATACCAACATGCCTTGCATCCTTTTACCACACTAATTACCACTTTGCTTTGTGAACGCCTAACTTGATTTGCACCCTATTTGGGCACCTCGAGTTTTTGTAAAGCCTTGAGCTCATGTGACCTTGTGCATTGAGCCTATCTTGTAATGTTTACCTTGCAATCACACTCTTACCTTTGTATCCTTATGCATACGACAATCCCAGTATTTGAAAACCGTATATATGATTATGTTTTGAGATATTTTTGCTTCTTCCTTAAATGTTTTCAAGGGTGAAGTGTATGAAATTTCTATCCTTTTCTATCAATTTTCGAGGGCGAAAATTTTTATAAGGTGGGTAGAATGTAAGACCCAGAATCTTTGAAAAGTCTTATTATGATCAAGTCTCAAATCATATAGTTATTTATAGCCTTAATTTCAGAGATTACTTTCTTAAGGATAATTAAAGCAAGTTTTGATTATTGAATTTGAAATAAATTGAGATTATTATCCAATTTTATAATTATTGGATTATTTTCTATATTTTGATTATAAAGTTGTTAATGGTGAAATAATAAGGATTTCTGTATGGTTTGGATTAAATAATTAATTTTTTAAATATTAATATTGCTACTTTGGAAAATAAAGGATTTAATTATATTATTCCTAGTTATTTGGTTGGGACATTTTATTGAAAATAATTTGTAAAAATTAATGGGCAAATAGTATTTTTCTATATACAATTAGTGTTGGATTTAATTTGGGTTTCAATTATTATATTATTCCCAATTTTATTTGAAATTACAAAAATGCCCCTAACCCTAATTTTCAAAATAATGAAACCCTAACCCAGTGACCCGATACCCGACCCGGTTCCCTCTTCACTCACACCCAGCAGCAGCAACGCACTCTTCCCCCCTTTCTCCATTCACGCGCAGCAGTAGTAGGGAAAAGGAATCAGGCAATAGCCTCACCCTCCCTCAGCGTAGTAACACACACACACGTAGTTTCCTTGTTTTCCCTGAACGATAGAAACAAAGAAAGAGAGATCTGAGGGGGAGTAGAGGAGATCGGAGGAGAAGGAGGGGAGGGGGGCTTTTGCCGCCGCCTCCATCACGCGCCACTGCCGACCTGGAACCACCGCCAACGCGTCCTGCCGTTGCCGCCACCGTGAAGCCGCTGATCTAGCCTGAGTGAGAGAGAGATCGAGGCGAGCTTTGAGGAAGGGAGCTGCGCGAAAATGGAGAACGCCGCCGTCCCTTGCCGCGATCGAGGCTCGCTGCCGTCGCGTTGCTCTGGTCTGTCGCACCGCCACTGTCGTCCAGGGAAGATCGCCGTTGTTTCTGTGTCCTCCAACGGCGCCGCTACACGAGCTGGAGGAACTCGTCCCTGTTGAGCCGCCGCCGCCACTGCTAGGGTTTGTCGCCGCCGTGCCGTTGGGAGGAAGGCCGTCCAGTCACACCGAGCAGGAGAGACAGAGAGAGTTGAGGCCGAGCTGGGGGTACAACCACTGCAACCAGCCGCCGATCACATCGCCTCCGTCGGAACCGCCGCCGTCGCTACCAGCTTTACCTCCGACGTGGCTGATTATGGGTGAAAAGGGGGCGAAGCTGCCTCTGCCACCGGAAGACGCCACTACCGTCACCGGGAAAATTCTGTCGGTAAGGGTTTTAAGTTGGTTCTCCTTTCCGTTGAGTTTTTGGGAACCTCATTGTCACTGCATAAGGTTCAGGTCATCGCTGCCGCTTGAGGTGGCTGCCAGGCTACCGCCAAACCAGCTCAGAGACCGCCGCTGTTTCGGTTCAGCCGGTTCGGTAAGCGTTTCGATTTGAAAGCCCTCTAGTTACTGCTCTATTATACGTTGAGGAGTTGTAGCATTTGTTGTTATGAGAGTTAATCTCGGTTATTATATATTGTGATTAGAGTCGTTGTGGTTGCTGAGAAAACGGTTTGGAGATGAGGTTTTGGTAGCCGGGATTTTGATTGCTGATTTCGGGTCGAGGCGGAAAGGACTAAGTGACGCGTTTGAGTTATGGAATTTGCGTTTTGAGGTAGGGGCGCTTTCCGAAAACTATAGTTCATTATTGGAATTATTACATATGGGTACTGATGTGAGATATTGTGTATTTGGTGATTGTATCTGCCTTATGTATTATTTGATTGACTCGAATGACTATGGATATTGGTTTGGCTGAATTATTGTGTGGCTTGTGAAATGTAATGTTTGAAGTTGATTCTTTAAAGATTTGAAATGAGTTTAATCCGTTGATGATCGGTTTGAATTGAGTCAATTATTTTGATGATGTGAAAGATAAAATACTCTTGAAATTCAGCCTGGGTTGCTTTAATTGATTTGGTTTTGATAAATGATTTATTGCTGAACCAATTCTTTAAAGCTTTAGAAATGAGTTAAATCGGTTGATATTGAGTTGATTTTTGAAATGGTTTTCTTGAGATATGCCACTGAGGTGACTGTTGGATTTAGCTTGCTTTTGAATTGATTTCTGGTTTTGAGCTGTCGAAAAGGAATGAGAAACAGTTTAGTTGGGACCCGAACCGGGTGGCAAAAGTCCAAGTTTTAGGGGAGGTGCTGCCGAAATTTCTATAAAAATCCGAGTCTTTATTGAAATGTTGTCTAGCAAATGATGAGTTAAAGAATTCTACTATTTTATTTGAATTATCACGAAAAGGATGATTCATGCTTTCGAAATGAGTTAGTAAAGAGGAAATTGTGATTTAGTCTTGCTTCTTAAGAAAGACATTGTATCTCTTTCAGGAGGAAGTTATTTAGATGAAACTTGTGTTTTAAAGCTGTTTGAATGTGAAAAGGGTTTATGCCTTTGAATTTGACTTGGGGATTTCAATTAAAGAAGTTTTAATGATTTTGAAAAGACCTGAATGTCTATTGACAAATTTCATTTTGAAATGTTTTGAGAAAGGTTTTAAGTACTCTTTGGATTCTGAATTCTTGCAAGACTAAGGCAATTTTGAAAAGTGAAACGCTTTAGAATTTATCATGGGGATTGAAGCTGGTTTTGCCTAGGTAAAGGAAACGGCTTTGAAAGAAGTAAATGATTACGTGACTCGGTTTGGCTTAGATCCTATTTTATTACTCAAATCGGAAAGCCAATGTTTTAATGATTTTAAATGAATTTGGCGAAATGAGTTATGTTATTCTCCCCTAAAGACTTGGGACTCTGCCGAGAAACTTTTGTTATAAAATCTCATTGTTGGATGGGTGATTTTGAATATCTCAAAGAGGCTTTTAACTTGCTATGATTATGGAAGTTTTGGAAAGAGGATGCCGAGAGTGGCATTATTTTAAAAGGGGAATTTACCTTGAGTAAAAGTGACTTATGAGCCTGAGATGATTTGAGAAATGAGATCTTTAAAGCCAAGGCTGAAAAGAGTTGAAACTTGATTTCAAAGTGAAATGAATTGAGAAAATGATTTATGGCTTAAATGCCGATTTCATAAATCTGATGATTTTGAATGGTGGAAGTGCTGTTTTATTATGAGTCGGAATGGCTATGTATGATTATGAATATTGACTGGTTCTGGATTGAACCGTGAGCCGGAATGGCTGTGTGTGATTATCAATATTGGCTGGTTCTGGACTGAACCGTAAGCCGGATGGCTGAGATGGATGTTGATCCATGAATGAGAATGAATGCATGTATATGCTGAATTATTGATAATTGTGATTTTGCACTTCCACCATCGGAGATGAGGGTTTCCCTGGGTAGTAGCAATGGCTAGCCACCACGTGCTCCAGGTTGAGACTCGAAGCTCTGTTAACCCTATGTCGTAAGTGTGGCCGGACACTGTGAAAGGCCCGGATGAGCTCGCCCCCGTAAATATTCACCAGTGAGGGTGATGGATATGGATCATGATTATGATCAAGTTTATGATGAGTATAACTCGAGTTGGGGATGCACGACAGAGGGACAGTCCAATGGTTAGCTACCAGGACTTGTCGGGTTGGCTCTATAACCGACAGATGATATCATCAGCCACTAGGGACAGGCATGCATCATATGCAATTGTGTGACATTGTTTGGGTGTGCATATTATACTTGGTTTGCCTATGTGATTAATTGCTAACTGTTCTACTTGTAATAACTGTTTGTTTGTGCTTGAACTTCCTATCTGTGTTTGCATCTGGTACTCTGTTGGATTGTGGTGATTGGTTGTTAGTTGGATTGTTTGGGCCTAGGGCCGTGGTTGGAAAGAGATGAACTGATGGTTGATTTCGGTTTTGTGTTTCTGGTTTGGAATAAAATTATGAAAGGCTATTTTGGTTCCGCATAGATAAACCGTTTTGAAAAGCTTTTGAGAATTGAACGGTTCTTCTTTCCGAAAAGATTTCCGACTTTACTTTCATTGAAAACCGTTGTTTTTGAAAAGAGGCATAAGACGGTTATGAATCACCGGTGCGGTTATCTTCACGTATCCTATTACAGTAATTCCCAAAACCCTCTACTGAGAACCCTTTCGAGGATGATGTTCTCACCCCCCTACATTTTTCCCCTTTCAGGATATGGGCGCAGAAGTTACGAAGAGCTTATCTAATTGTTGTTGTGATGCTCTGTATTGTTTAGTTATGGTTTATTGTACCCTCGCCTTTATCTTGATATAATCTGTAAGAGGGATAGGGATTGTATTGGATTATGTTTGTAATATTATTCATATATATATATTTGTATATATATAAGGATGCACTCTTTATGAGTTTTGTAAGTTGT
Source organism: Arachis ipaensis (assembly GCF_059453495.1). NCBI lineage: Eukaryota > Viridiplantae > Streptophyta > Magnoliopsida > Fabales > Fabaceae > Arachis > Arachis ipaensis. The sequence goes on from NC_142437.1 coordinate 40,128,256, forward strand.
ATGGTACTTATGGATGTATGTTATCGGATGAAAGTATTTTTGGGAGCGGTAATGCGGTTTAAAGTTTCAAACAGGCTCATATTTTAGTATTAAATAATATAAGTGTCGTCGTAATGTCCGAGCTATCAGAGTCGCGCAGCCGGAAGCGTGAGCTTTGGTAGTTAGGGTGTTACATTTTGTGCCAGTTTTGGCGTTTAACTCCAGCTTTTGTGCCAGTTCTGGCGTTTTGACGCCAGAATTCTTAAGCTGACTTGGAACGCCTGTTTGGGCCATCAAATCTCGGGCAAAGTATGGACTATTATATATTTCTGGAAAGCCCAGAATATCTACTTTCCAACGCAATTGAGAGCATGCCAATTGGGATTTCGTAGCTCCAAAAAATCCACTTTAAGTGCAGGGAGGTCAGAATCCAACAGCATTTGCAGTCCTTTTTCAGCCTCTGAATCAGATTTTTGCTCAGGTCCCTCAATTTCAGTCAGAAAATATCTGAAATCATAGAAAAACACACAAACTCATAGTAAAGTCTAGAAATTTGATTTTTATTTAAAAACTAATAAAAACATAATAAAAACTAACTAAAATATGCTAAAAACATACTAAAAACAATGCCAAAAAGCGTATAAATTATTCTCTCATCAAGCCACTTGTAATCAATGCACATACACACCATCCCATGACGGTTCTTGTAGGAATAAGCTCATTCTTTTCATTCTTGATCATTGTCACCCCTCCTTTCTTGGGAACCACTTGCACAGGACTGACCCATGGACGGTTAAAAATTGGGTAAATTATTTCGGCCTCCCAAAGCTTTATAACTTTTTTTTGGACCACCTCTTTCATAGTTGGATTGAGCCGCCTTTGTGGTTGCACTACTGGTTTAGCATCTTCTTCAAGTAAGATATTGTGCATACACTTAGCTGGACTAGTCCTCTTCAAATCACCAGTGATCCATCTAAGAGCTGTTTTATGGCTCTTGAGCACTTGTATTAAGGCTTCCTCTTCCTCATGTCTTAGAGAGGAGATAATAATCACTAGATAAGAATCATGCTCAGCTAGAAATGCATACTTTAAAGAGGGAAGCAATGGCTTCAATTCAAGCTTCGGTGGCCCTTCCTCCTTAGGTGGTATTTTTGGTTCCCTCTCTTGAGGTGGTAAATTATCAATCTTAAGTAAATCATCCTCTAGAGGGGGCTCCAAAACACCATCAAGCTCTCTAGCTTCAAAAATATCTTGAATTAGTGGGTCACTAAGATCAACTCTCATACATCCCTCAAAATCATTAGGATGTTACAAGGCCTTAAGCACATTAAGTACAACCTCTTTTTTATTGACTCTCAGAGTCAATTCACCCTTTTGCACATTAATAAGGGCTCTCCTTGTAGCTAAAATGGGTGTCCCCAAAATAATAGAGACATTCTTATCCTCTTCCATATCTAATATAACAAAATCCGCAGTAAAAATAAAAGGTCCCACTTTCACCAATAAATTCTCAACAACTCCAAGAGAAAATTTAATTGAATGGTCATCAAGTTGAAAAGAAATATGAGTGAATTTTACCTCATCAATTTGGATCTTTCTCATTAAGAAAAGTGGCATGAGATTGATGCTAGCTCCAAGATCACATAATGCCCTCTAAATAGTAATATCACCAATGGTGCAAGGAATCAAAAAGCTTCTCGAATCTTGCATCTTCTCAGAGAGATCCTTCTGAATAATAGCATTACATTCCTTTGTGAGCACCACAGTTTTATTCTCATTCCAATTTCTCTTGTCAGTCAACAATTCCTTCATAAACTTAGCATAAAGAGCCATTTGCTCAAGAGCCTCTACAAAAGAAATGTTGATTTGAAGCCTTCTGAAGACCTCTAAAAATCTTGAAAATTACTTGTCTTTGGATGCCTTTTGAAGTATCAGAAGATATAGCATTTTTTATTTGTACTCAGATGCTGGAGACTTCACTAGATATTGCTCAAGATCAATTGGAAAGGGGTTATCCGAATGCCTTGGAGGGGTGTGCTCTACTCTGTCCTCAGTCTTCTGTGGAGCTTCTTTTTCAATCGGCTTGTCACTAACTTTTTCTTCTGAACCTGCTATCTTACCACTTCTCATATGTATGGCCTTGCACTCTTTCCTTGGGTTACCACTTAGTTCTCTGACCCCTTTTCTGTCTCTAATCTCAATATCAAACTCCTAAAGGAGCACCCACCTAATCAACCTTGGGTTAGCATCCTGTTTGGTTAGAAGGTACTTAAGAGCAGAATGGTCAGTAGAAACAATAACCTTAGAACCAATCAAATAGGACCTAAACTTATCAAAAGTATAAACTGCACCTAATAACTCCTTTTCTGTAGTTGTGTAATTACTTTGCGCGTCATTTAGCACATGGCTAGCATAGTAAATGATGTGCAAAAACTTTTCTTGTCTTTATCCCAAGACAGCTCCTATAGCATGATCATTGGCATCACATATCAATTCAAATGGTAAATCTCAGTTAGGAGGAACTATGATGGGAACAGAGACAAGCTTAGCTTTCACAGTCTCAAAAGCATGCAAACAATCATCATCAAAACAAAAAAGAATGTCCGTAACCAAGAGGTTGCTCAAAGGCTTATCAATCTTAGAATTTTTTTTATAAATCTTCTATAAAAGTCTGCATGTCCTAAGAAACTCTGGATTGCCTTTGCATTAGTGGGTGGTGGTAATTTTTCAATTACCTCCACCTTAGCTTTATCAGCCTCTATTTCTTTACTTGAAATTCGGTGCCCAAGAACAATACCTTCAGTTACCATAAAATGACATTTTTTCCAATTCAAAACAAGGTTTGTTTCTTGGCACCGTTTCAAGACCAAGGAAAGGTGTCTCAGGTAAGAATCAAAAGAATTACCAAATAGAGAAAAATCATCTATAAATACCTCGATAAACTTTTCAACCATGTCAGAAAATATGGAAAGCATGCACCTCTAAAAAGTTGTTGGGGCATTACACAATCCAAACGGCATCCTTCAGTAAGCAAATACACCAAAGGGGCATGTGAATGCCATCTTTTCTTGGTCTTGAAGGTCCACTGTAATCTGGTTATAGCCAGAATAACCATCCAGAAAACAATAAAATGCATGTCCAGCTAACCTCTCAAGTATCTGATCAATGAAAGGTAAGGGAAAGTAATCTTTCCTTGTTGCAGTGTTGACCCCTTGTAATCAATGCACATACACACCATCTCATGACAGCTTTTGTAGGAATAAGCTCATTCTTTTCATTCTTGACCATTGTCACCCCTCCTTTCTTGGGAACCACTTGCACAGGACTCACCCATGGACGGTCAAAAATTGGGTAAATTATTTCGGCCTCCCAAAGCTTTATAACTTTTTTTTGGACCACCTCTTTCATAGTTGGATTGAGCCGCCTTTGTGGTTGCACTACTGGTTTAGCATCTTCCTTAAGTAAGATCTTGTGCATACACTTAGCTGGACTAGTCCTCTTCAAATCACCAATGATCCATCTAAGAGCTGTTTTATGGCTCTTGAGCACTTGTATTAAGGATTCCTCTTCCTCATGTCTTAGAGAGGAGATAATAATCACTAGATAAGAATCATGCTCACCTAGAAATGCATACTTTAAAGAAGGAAGCAATGGCTTCAATTCAAGCTTCGGTGGCCCTTCCTCCTTAGGTGGAATTTTTGGTTCCCTCTCTTGAGGTTGAAAATTATCAATCATAAGCAAATCATCCTCTAGAGGGGGCTCCAAAACACCATCAAGCTCTCCAACTTCAAAAATCTCATGAATTAGTGGGTCACTAAGATCAACTCTCATACATCCCTCAGAATCATTAGGATGTTACAAGGCCTTAAGCACATTAAGTACAACCTCTTCTTTATTGACTCTAAGAGTCAATTCACCCTTTTGCACATTAATAAGGCTCTTCCTGTAGCTAAAATGGGTGTTCCCAAAATAATAGAAGCATTCTTGTCCTCTTCCATATCCAATATAACAAAATCCGCAGAAAAAATAAAAAGTCCCACTTTGACCAATAAATTCTAAACAACTCCAAGAGAAAATTTAATTGAACGGTCATCAAGTTGAAGAGAAATACGAGTGGATTTTACCTCATCAATTTGGATCTTTCTCATTAAGAAAAGTGGCATGAGATTGATGCTAGCTCCAAGATCACATAATGCCCTCTAAATAGTAATATCACCAATGGTGCATGGAATCAAAAAGCTTCCCGAATCTTGCATCTTCTCAGGGAGATCCTTCTGAATAATAGCATTACATTCCTTTGTGAGTACCATAGTTTTACTCTCATTCCAATTTCTCTTGTTAGTCAACAATTCCTTCATAAACTTAGCATAAAGAGGCATTTGCTCAAGAGCATCTACAAAAGGAATGTTGATTTGAAGCCTTCTGAAGACCACTAAAAATCTTGAAAATTACTTGTCTTTGGATGCCTTTTGAAATCTCAGAGGATATAGCATTTTTGACTTGTACTCAGATGCTAGAGACTTCACTAGATATTGCTCAAGATCAATTAGAAAGGGGTTGTCCGAATGCCTTGGAGGGGTGTGCTCTACTTTGTCCTCGGTCTTCTGTGGAGCTTTTTTTTCAACCGGCTTATCTCTAACTTTTTCTTATGAACCTGCTATCTTACCACTTCTCATATGTATGGCCTTGCACTCTTTTCTTGGGTTAGGCACTGTATCACTGGGGAAGGTATTAGGAGGCCTCTTAGGTGCTTGCTTGCTCAACTGACCCCCTTGAATCTCCAAGTTTCTGAGTGAAGCTCTGATTTCCTGCATAAAACTATGAGTACTCTTGTAGAGCTCTGCAACTATAGATTCCAGGTCAGATGATTTCTGAGAATGAGAAGGTGCTTGATATTGTTGAGAGGTCTAAAACTGACAGTTGTTATTGAAGTTATTCTAATCAAAGTTTCCATGAGGAGAGGTATTGTTATTGAAGTTTGGTTGCCTCTGTGGTTGGTTTTCTCACCCAAAATATGGGTGATTCTTCCATCCCAGATTATAAGTCTTAAAAAAAGGATCATTATTGAGGGGTCTAGAGGAATTGCCCATGTAATTGACTTGTTCAAGGAAAAATTGACCATAATCATAGCTCTCACCTTGAGGAAAGACACCACTCATGCCATAAGAAGCATCTTGAATATTAATAGCTGAGACTTTCAATCCACCTAAGTGTTGAGTAATAGCATTTATCTGTTGAGACATGGCTTTATTCTGAGCAAGAAGTGTATCTAAAGCATCCATTTCTATAACTCATTTCCTCCCGATGGTCCTCTCAAAAGAATACAAATATTGGTTAGCATCATCTTGTACCTCTCTTAAGCTTCATAGAGAGGTTCACCCTCTTTCTGCCTGAAAGTATGAACATTAGTCCTGAGCTTGGTTAGCCTCTAAGGTGAAAAAAATTTAGTCAGGAACTTGCTGGCCACATTATCCCATGTATTCATGCTCCCCTTAGGCTGTGTGTCAAGCCACTACTTGGCTCTATCCTGTATAGCAAACGGAAAGATTTACAACCTATAGACATCAGGATGGACACCATTGGTCTTCATCGTATCACAAATTTTCAGGAAATTAGAGTCAAACAAAGAAAGATAAGATTTGAAATTTAAAAGTTTAAAATTAGAAATAAGATAAGATAAGTAAGCTTTAAAATTTAAAAAGAAAGATAAGATAAAGATTTAAAAAGATTTAGAAAGATAAGATTAAAAATTCAAATATTTTGAAAATCAAATTTAAAAGAGAATAAAGATTTAAAAAGACAAGAATTTGAAATTTAAAATTTTTGAAGAAGATAAGATAGGAAGGAATTAAAGTAAAAAGATATGATAAAGATTTGAAAAAGATTTTGAAATTCGAAAAGATTTAATTTTAAAATTTGAAATTAAATAAGATAAGATAATATATTTGAAATTTAAGGAAAGATAAATAGAAGATAAGATCAGGATTTAAAAAAAGATTTGAAAAGATAAGATTTGAAATTAAAATTTAAACTTTACTAATAAGAGAATACCAAATTTAAAATTTTTAAATCAAGATAATAAAAGATAGTTAAGATTTCGAAAAATTAAAGAAAGATAAAAGAGATATTTTTTGGATTTTTAAATTTTTTAAAGAAAAAGAAAAACAACTAAAAGATACCAAACTTAAAAATTTAAGATCAAATGACACAAATATTTGAAAATTAAAGAAAAAACAACTAAAAGACACCAAACTTAAAATTTTTTAAAATTAAACAAGAAAAGTCACCAAGAACAATTTGAATATCAAGATGAACACTCAAGAACAGTTTTAAAAATTTAAAGAAAAAGATGAAAATAGACGGGATACCAAACTTAAAAATTGATACAAGACTCAAACAAAAGATAAAGATTACTAAAGAAAAAAAGGGTTTTAAAAAATTTTTGAAAAAGAAAACAAAAGATACAATTAAAAGAGCAACTAAACCTTAAAGAATACCTAATCTAAGCAACAAGATAGTCCGGTAGTTTGTCAAACTCGAATAATCCCTGGCAACGGCACCAAATTTGGTGCGCAAAATTGAACTCCGCACAACTGAACTGGCAAGTGCACCGGGTCGTCCAAGTAATACCTCAGTAGAGTGAGGGTCGAATCCCACAGAGATTGTTGGATTGAGCAAGCAATGGCTATCTTGTAAATCTTAGTCAGGCGATTAGAAAAGATGGTTGTTGTTTGAAAGCATAAACGAAAGTAAAGGAAATAAAATACCAGATTAATGTGAAAACAGTGATATAGATTCAGTTAAGGCTTCGGAGATGCGTATTCTTTCTAGATTAACTTTTCTTACTGTCTACTTCAATAACGAATGATTCATTCAATGGCAGCAGTAATTGACTTACTCATGTAGCATCCTCATCAACTTAGCCTCTTCTAAACCATAGCAGTCCACCATATCCAAGCAACTCATGTAGCATCCTCATCAAGTTAACTAATGGCTTCCCATTATAGCCGAAGGTGAAGACCTAAGCAATCCACTCCCCTTCGCGATCTTACTCAAAATACCACAGACAATGTCGGATCTTTCGGATAAGGGAATGTTGCTTCTCAGACTCTAGCCTTAATGCCACAGAGACCTCAGCAACCCATGGTCAACGAGATTTTATGTCACTTATCCAAAGTCGCCCAGGTACTCTCTTGGAATCCACAATGCATTCTCTAGCTGTGATTCAATGCTATCCGGGTCAGGACTCACACGGAACCCATGTAGAACAAGGATGATTGTCACGGTTCATCCTCAATTCATGAGATGAAGAACGAAAATGCACAAGAGAATGGAATCAAACGTGTATTGAAATAAAAACAGTACTATTATTAATCCATGAGAATCAGCAGAGGTCCTAACCCTAACTTAGGAGGTTTAGTAGCTCATAGCATACAGAAAGTAATAGTAAAATGTGCAAAAGGGTAGAGATCTCTAACAGTGATAATATTTGTTCTATGTATAATAACCTAATAACTAAATAGTACAAAAGTATGATAGACTAGACTAAAGGTGCGAAAATCCATCCTTGGGCCCACTTTGGTTGAGTACTTGGGCTGAGCTTGGCATCCAACTTGAGGAATGGGCATTGAACACCCATTAGGGAGTTGATCCACGCTGCCTTGCTTCTTGGTGGGCATTGAACGCCCCAAAGAGGGGTGGTTCTTGGGCGTTCAACGCTGGCTTGTCTCCTTGGAGCGTTGAACGCCAGTTAGGGGTACCTCCTTGGCGTTCAATGCGCAATATGGGCAGGCTTCTTCGATAAAAAGTATAAGCTATTATATATTTCTCGAAAGCTTTGGAAGTTAGCTTTCTAACAACGTTGAGAACGCATCATTTGGACCTCTGTAGCTCCAAAAATGCCCATTTGAGTGCATGGAGGTCAGAATCTGACAGCGTCTGCTACGCTTTCCTTGCCTCTGAATCAGACTTTGCCAAAGCTCCTCAATTTTAGCCAGAAATTACCTGAAATAATAAAAAAACACAACTCAAAGTAGAATCCAAAAATGTGAATTTAGCACTAAAAACCTATGAAAATATAATAAAACTTAAGCAAAACATAACTAAAGCAATATAAAAATGATGCCAAAAAGCATATAAAATATCCGCTTATCATCTACCAGCTACTTCACAGTTACCTCTGATCAATGTCTCGGATCCCTCAGCACCCGCTGCAAAAGTGGTGTAAACTTTCCCCAATTGTTGCACTCTACCAATCTCATACTTTTTCTTTTCTGGGCAGTTCCAGGTCAGGTGCCTGGATTGTCCGCAGACACACTCCCATACCCATTCTGCATGGAACTCCTGGATGGTGCTTCCCGCACCTCTGGCAGTTCAAGTTCTGCTGTGGCTGCTTTCCAAACCTTCTGCCCTGATTAGCATTGTGATTTGGCCTTCTGAAGTTGCCTTGTCCTTGATTCTGTTGTGTGACAAAGCCTCCACGCTTAAAGTTCCTTCCTCTTGGTGCAAAATTCCTTCTTGGACTCCTCTGAAAAGGCATCTTCATGCTTCTCTTTTCCAAAGCCACCATCCTCACACATTCTTCAGCCACCCTACTCTTATTCACAAGTTCAGAAAACACTCTAATCTCCATCGGTGCAACAAAGCCCAGAATGTTGCTCCTAAGGCTTCCCTCGTACTTGATACACTTTCACTCAACAAAATCCTCAAGAGTACTGTGATAGATGCGGGAGAACCGGCATAGCTCCTCAAACTTATTAGTATACTCAGTAACAGTCATCTGGCATTGTTTTAAATGAAGCAATTCAAGTTTCTTGGCATTCCTAACTGAACTGGGGAAGTACTCTCTATAGAATTTTGTCCGGAACACTTTCTAAGAGATTACAACCCCATTTGGCTATAGGATATGCTGCATTCCCTGCTACTAGTTCTGACCCTCGCCTTGCAGCTGATAGATTCCAAATTTAACCCATTGATCCTTAGGAACCTGTTGAGCCTGCAGTGCCCGCTCCATAGCCTGAATCCAGTTGTCTGCTTCAGTAGGTTTTGAGGTCCCCCTGATGGTCGAAGGGTGAACCTTCAGAAATGTGGCAAGTGTCATAGGTCCCTCATCGCCATTATTCCCATTGTTTCCATGGTTTATCTAGTTACCCAGTGCTTCGGCTGTCGCCTGAATAGCCGCAACCATGTTTCCCAGTGCAGCCATGAAATCTACAGGGTTGTTCCCTGTTGGTTCAGGAGTAACATTGCTTAATCTACCCCTGCCTCGCTGGTGCGAATTTTCTAACCACAGACTAACCGGCAAGTGCACCGGGTCGTACCAAGTAATACCTTACGTGAGTAAGGGTCGATCCCACGAGGATTGATGGATCAAGCAATAATGATTGATTGATTTGCTTAGTTAGACAAATAGAAAATAGTAATTGAGAGTTCAAAAGCATTAAACAATAAAGAAGAGTTTGAAGACAGACAGGTAAATAAGTTTGGAATAAAATATGGAGAAGATAGTTAAGGTTTCAGAGTTATCTATTTTTATGGATTAACTTTTCTTATTAACTATTTTAATCATGCAAGATTTAATTCATGGCAAACTATATGTGACTAGACCCTAATTCCTTAGACCTTTCTAGTCTCCTCTAAAATTTATTAACTGCCAATTCCTTGGTCAATTAATTCCAATTAGAAGCTGCATGATCAAATTCCAGTTTATATGCCACAAAAATTATAATTATCCAAAAATAAAAGGATTATATGTCACGTATCTCGTTAAATCCAGATAATTAAAATTTAGGAGAATATGTTTTCAAGCTGTTGTTCAAGTAAAGAGCTTTTCCAAGTTTTACAAGAACTCAAATAGAAAGAGGGTCGTACTTCCGTTCCACCCAAATTTATAAGATAAAGAGCAAAAACAATTCTTAAAATATAAATCCACATATGAATTAAAATAGAAAAAGTAATAAAATCAATCCATCCAAATAGACAGAGCTCCTAACCTTAACAATGGAGGATTAGTTGCTCATGGTTCAGAGTAGAATGTTATGGAATACAGAATGTAAATTTGGAATAGAATGGGATCCTCCCCGAGACCTCCCTAAAGGAAGGAAAGTTTCTCCCTTTTATATCTAATCCTAATAAATTTAAAATCTAATTTTTAAAATTAAAATAGTATCTTTTCCTAAAATTCAAATTTGAATTTAAATTTGAATTAATTAACAAGTCTTCAGTTGATGGGTGGGGACCATTTATTTTGTCCATTCTGCAGCTTCTAATATGTGTTTTCTGGGCTGGAAACTGGGTCAAAACAGCACAGAAATTGCCCCCAGCATTTTTCTGCATTTTATGCACGTGGCGCATGTCACGCGTACGTGTCAGTCACGCGGACGCGTCGGTCACGCGGACGCGTCGGTCACGCGAACGCTTCGCTTTGCAAATCTTCAAATCATGCGTACGCATCAGTCACGCGCACGGTGTCGCCATGGAAAGCTCCAGAATCATGCTTACGCGTCAGTCACGCGTACGCGTCGCTCCTCGCTGCCATCTCCTTTGATTCTTGTGCTGCAGAAACTCCATCACATTCCGCCGAATGCTACCTAAAATAAACAAAATTGAAAAAGACTCAAAGTAGCATCTATATTGGCTAATAGATAATTAATTCTTTATTAAACTCAACAAATTAGATGCAGATTCACTAGGAAAAGATAGGAAAGATGCTCACGCATCACTCGCCCGCGACCGCGTCCGCGAGTCGACAACTGGTTCCTATACACACCAAACAAGTGATATCAAGTTGATCAGTCTCAATATTGAAAGTCTAGTGCTTCAAGTCCCAAATCCATGCTCATGAACATTTATGCCACATATATCAGTTAGATATCCTAATAGCACATAGACACATACACAGAGAATGCACAGAAGCATAGTCAATCCGTCCCTCAGGCTCTATAGGAACGAACTGCTCTGACACCAGAATGTAACACCCTACCACATAGAGCTTTACGCTTAAGCCATAAAATAGAGGTGGTGTGGTATTACAACCTCTAAAATAAAATATATACATAATAATATGGAAAAGGATACAGTATACGAGGAGCCTTGAAAAACGGATAAAGCAAAATCGCAAAATAAAAAGCACAACACTTAGGAAACGTGATTACTTGCGTGTGAAGAAATCTAAAGTTAACAAACATAAGATGATAGAAACTAGGAATAGAAAGCCAAAAGGTACGAAATAACAAGCTCCTAACTTAGCTTGCGAAGTTAAGGCTGACCGGAGAATATTTACATACATAATATACCACTTTACGCCAAATAACATGTTTAAAAGCCCTAAAAGTCCTAGTTCTCCATAAACCTCTAAGAGGTACAAAAGTAAAGTAGTAATAAACACATGAGGAGAGACTACTACATATACATATCAAAATATAAAAAGTTGGGCCCAAAATGATCCACTTCGCTGCAGAACTCCAGACGCCTAGCGAGGTGCCTCTCGACCTGCATCTGAAGAGTAACAACATAGTATGGGAGGAGAACCGGGAGTTCTCAGCATGGTAAAGGTGCCACGCATATAATATATAAGGTCCTGGGAACCAGAGGCAATCCTAGAACGCCGATACTCAGTATAAACGCTTAAGGTACTAAAACAGAAACCATAATTAGGTGGTCTTCTAAGAGTATCTAAGCCTAGCCTAAACTTAACCTTAACACTAAGTCTTTCCACCTTTCCTCTGTTCCTCCATCTTCGTGAGTTTGCAGAGACAAATAAACAGACAAATGTAAGCACAGGTAGGAAACAAATAGTGCAAGTAGCAAATATAACAGTTAGTATAATATAATCAATTAGGCATTCCCAACTAATGCATAGCAAACAAAGCAAATAATATGCACATGATGTATGCTTGTCCTATGACTGATGAGGCTCATCTGTCGGTTATCAAGCCATCCTGACAAGTCCGACTGCTAAACCCTGGACTGTCCCCCGACGCGCATCCCCAAGAGTCTATGCATAGCTTTTTCTCATATATATAAAATTGCTCAATAGGGGTCAACCTTCCCGGGAATTTAAAGTGACTGGTAACCTTTACATCGTAGGTCAATAGAGTATCGAGTCTCAACCTGGAACATGTGGTGGCAAGCCACGATACTTAACCCAGGAAAACTCGTGTCTCAGATAGTTGAGTGCATAAGCCAATAATTATTCATAATCATTTGTAATCAGCACATAATCATATCATTATTCATCATAGCACCACATGCACTTCAAATATTCATGTTTCCTTGTATAATTCATCCACTTTCTAACCTTACTTCATCTCCAAGTTACCTCTAATTCCTAACTCCATCTTATTACTAGAGTTACTACTAAGATTTGGGGCTAAAAGAATGAAAATAGAGGTTTAGAAGTTTGAAATTGAACTTAAAAACACAAAATCCATTTTTGCTAAAATAGGGGCCACACGTACGCGTGGGTGTGCAAAAATCCTTGCTCGCGTACGGGAGAATCTCAACCTGAAAGGGTTGGTCGCATCGCGTGCAGGTGGTCGCGTACGCAACCTGATGACTTGTATCATCTAACTCTTTCTCTCATCTAAAAGGGCCATAAAAAGAGTGGAATCTCATTTAACTAGTGCAATTTCATGAACTAAATGGTGAATATTATGGTACATTGCTTTGAAATGAGTTTTGTTGAATTTCAGGTGAAAAGAGCAACAAAAGAAGGAGGAAACAAGAAAAGAAGTTGGGCGTTCCACTCGGTGCAAACGCCCATAATTTGGATGGGCGTGAAATGCCAGCTAAGGGGCGTGGCACGCCATTTAACAACTCCAGAGAAGGAAAGTTAAAGAATTACAACGGGCATGCCACTTGAGATCGAAGGCGTGGTACGCCAGTTGACAAGTCCAGAAGAGAACCCATAGAGCTTTACTATGGGCGTGGCACGACAACTACACTTTCCAGAGAGCACTTTTGAAGACCGAAAGGGGGGGTGGCATGCTAGGCTGGGCGTGGCACGCCAACTCCATTATAAACAATGGGCGTGCCACTTGGGCTCGAAGGCGTGGCACGCCAGTTCATTGTTCCAGAGAAAGGAGTTGAAGGTTCAAAACTGGGTGTGCCACTTGGGCTCGAAGGCATGGCACGCCAACCTTGCTCGTATCTGGGATGTGCTACTTGAGTTCTAGGCGTGGCACGCCAAGCTTGAAGAGTTCAAATACCAACACTGGGCGTGCCACTTGAGATCGAAGGCATGGCACGCCAGTTTATTGATCCAGAAAGGGAGGATACAACTCTAACACTGGACGTGCTACTTGAGCTCAAAGGCTTGGCACGCCAGCATAAGCTTACAAGGAAGAAGAAGACTGGCGTGCCACTTAGGACTTTAGGTGTGGCACGCCAAGACAAGATAACTATGGGCGTGCCACTTGAATGCTAGGCATGGCACGCCAGTTACTGACCAAGAGAGACTAATTCATGCATCATCAAGGGCGTGGCATGCCAGTATTACCTTCCAGAGAAGAAGAATGAAGTCTCCATCAAGGGCATGGCACGCCAGCTACTGGGCGTGGCACGCTAGTATTACTTTCTAGAGAAGAAGAAGGAATTCTCCATCAAAGGCATGGCACACCAGCTACTGGGCGTGGCACGCCAGTATTACTTTCCAAAGAAGAAGGATGAAGTGTTTACTATAGGCGTGGCACGCCAAACATGGGTGTGCCACGCCAGTTCAGGATTCCAGAGAGGAAGAGGGAAGGAAACACCCTGGGTGTGCCACTTGAGCTCGAAGGCGTGGCATGCCAAGTTAGCTGGACAAAGGAGGCGTGCCACTTGGAAGCCAGGCGTGGCACTCCAAGCCAAGCTGAGGAGCTAGGCGTGGCACGCCACTCAAATGCCAGTCAGACACCAAGCACATGGTTCATTTCTATTAGTTTTTCCTTTTCTTTTCAATTGTAATTTTCTTTTCTCTTTTGTAATTTTTAATTCTAGTGATAGGAGTAGTATATATACCCCCTGAGAGTACTGAAAAGGGAATTGGCTGGTTAGTTTTGGGGTTGATTGGTTAAGTTTTAGTTTTTACTTCACTTCATCTCTTCCATCTCTTGTACTTTTCTCTAAGCTATGAGTAGCTAAACTCCCTCTCATTGGGAGAGGGAGCTCTGTTGTACTTGATGAATTAATGATAGTGAATTTCTTCTTCTCTCTATTTTCTCTTTGATTTGCTAGAAGGAATCTCGTTCTTCATGCTTAGTGTTCAATCTTCTTGGGAAAGAGGTTGAACGCAAAATGGGTTTCATGGGAACCTTGAAAAAGGAAACATGAAACCATGCTTGAAATCCCTTCTCACAATTGATTAGATCTAGGTTTTGGGATTGGATATGGTAACATGAAATCCACCCATTATTTGTACCTATGAGGATGTGTGGTATAATCAGGGACCAAGCTTATCTCTCTTCATGAGCAATTAGACCAAGGAATTGGTTGATTATCAAGATTTGAGAGATTGAATCACCAAGAAATTGGGGTTCAATCAATCATGATTGCCAAGAGGTCAATGAGTTGCATGATTGAAGAAGAGATGATCTAGATCTAATCCAAAGACAGCAACATCTCCTAATCCCAATGAATTTCCCCTATCTTTATCTTCCCTATTCTTTATAGCTTTCCTTTAACTTCTGCCATTACCCATTTCCCATTTATTTTCAGTCAATTATGTTTCAGCACTTTACATTCTTGTCATTTACCTTTTTGCACTTTATTGCTCTCTTTTACTTTTAAGTCATTTACATTTCTGTTAATTTAGAATTCTGCACTCAACACTCTCTATTGCTTAGCTTGACTAATTCTCCAATTAATTAAAGTTGCTCAATCTACCAATCTTTGTGGGATTCGACCCCACTCCTAGTTGGTTATTACTTGATGATACTTTGGTGTGGTTGCCACAGAACAGATTCATTATATAGTGAGTGAATTCGAGTTATCAAGTTTTATGGTGCCGTTGTCGGGGATTGGTTTGAATTTGACAATGACTAAATTGATGGGTATTTAGATTAAGCATTTTTATTTACCTTGTTAATTTCTTCAATTTTAGTCTGTTATTTTTTTTAGCACTTGAGTTTTCAGTTGTTCATTGTACATATTTCCATTTTAGCATACTAATCTACTAACTGTTTGATCAATTGCACAAATCAATTTAACCATAAGTCTTAACAAGAGTGATTCCTTTACTTGTCTTTTGCTTGTTTGTTTCTGGATGTATGATAGGTAGAAGAGGAGAAACTTCATCCTCTTTTGATAGTGAACCTGAGAGGACCTTCCTTAGACTAAGGAGGGAAGCAAGAGGTAAAGGAATAGTTGGAGAGGAAGTAGTGGAGGAAGATCTAGACGTTACTATGGAGGAGAAAATAGATAATCATGTTGGAGAAGGTGCTGGTAACCATGTTGGGCAGGAGAGAAGATTTCTAGGCTCTTACATCAACCCAAACCCAGGAAATTGCGGAAGTAGCATTCTAAAACCAGCCATTCATGCTAACAATTTCGAGTTAAAGCCTCAACTCATCACCCTTGTTCAAAACAACTGCTCATTTGGAGGAAGTCCACAAGAAGAACCCAACTAATATCTAACCACATTTTTGCGAATCTCTGATATAGTGAAGGCTAATGGTGTCTATCCGGACACCTATAAATTGCTGTTGTTTCCCTTTTCTCTCGGGAATAAGGCATCAAAGTGGTTGGAATCATTTTCTAAGGAAAGTTTGACAACTTGGGAAGAAGTAATGAACAAGTTCTTGGCAAGATTCTACCCTCCCCAAAGAGTTAATAGATTGAGCACTAAGGAGCAAACCTTTAGACAACAAGATGGAAAAACTCTCTATGAGGCATGGGAGGGATACAAGGAGTTGACAAGAAAATGCCCTCCGGACATGTTCAATGAATGGGTACAACTACACATTTTCTATGAAGGATTGTCACAAAAATCAAAGAAAGCTTTAAATCACTCTTCAAGAGGCTCACTCAACAAGAAGAAGACAATTGAAGAGGCCATAAACATCATAGAAACTATGGCCAACAATGAGTACTTCTATGCCTCCGATAGAAACCCAAGAAGCGGGTAATGGAGCTCAACTCTATGGATGCTCTGCTGGCTCAAAATAAGGTGATCACAGCTCAACTAGCAGCTCTAACCAAGAAGATGGAGAAGAATCAAGTCTCAGCTATCCAAGCTCAAGTACCTATGCAAGAAGAAGATTACCCAGAAGTTGAATGTGAATGGGAGCAAGCCAACTATGTGAACAATTCTTCCAGACCACCATATGACCCCAATGCCAAAACATACAACCCAGGTTGGAAGAACCACCCAAATTTTGGGTGGAGAAACCAACAAAACCACAACCAAGATCATAAACCATACCACTCTAACCAATACAACAACCCCATCCATCAATCTAACAACCATAGATCCTACCATAACTTACAAAATGCACCCTACCATTCCACCCAACAACCATACAACAACCATTCTCAAGATGTATCATCCTCAACTCCACAACCACGTGATAACAGCAACAACTTTACAAGATTGGAGGCTGCTATGTCACAATTAGCAGGGAGTAATGCCACTGTTGTATAGAGATAATTGAAGCTGAGAAAAAGATAGATGCTATCCAAGAGGAGGCTAGATCCAACATAAGGAACCAAGGGGCAGCAATTTCAAAACTGGAATCATAACTAGGGAGCTTGTCCAAATAGATACCAATGCGTACACATATATTTCTCTATGATACCATGGCCAACCCAAGAGGGGAATGCAAGGCCATCACACTAAGAAGTGGGAAGGTGGTGGAGGAGACATCCTCAAACCACAACTTGCAAGAAAAAGAAGCTGTAAATGACTCAGAAACCAAGAAGGAAGAAGAGACACCCGATCTAGCTCCACCAAAGCAAGTCTTGAAGCCCTATATACCAAAAGCACCCTACCCACAAAGGTTGAGAAAATATGGAAAGGACAGCCAGTTTTCTAGGTTCTTGGAGATCTTTAAGAAGCTTTAAATTAACATATCTTTTGCTGAGGCATTAGAGCAAATGTCACTCTATGCCAAGTTTCTAAAGAAGCTCATGACAAGAAAAGAAACTGGGGAGAAAAGGAAACTGTATTGCTCACAGAGGAATGTAGTGCCATCATATAAAAGAAACTTTCCCAAAAGATGAAAGATCCTGGGAGCTTTCAAATCCCCTGCATCATAGGGGATATTAGCATTGAAAAAGCATTTTGTGTGATCTGGGAGCTAGCATTAACCTCATGTCCTTGGCCGTGATAAAAAGAATAAGAATTGAAGAGGCCAAACTAACAAGAATGGCACTTCAATTAGCTGATAGAACATTCAAATTTCCTCATGGGGTGGTGGAGGACTTATTGGTCAAGGTGGGGGAGTTCATCTTCCCAGCTGATTTTGTTGTGCTTGATATGCAGGAAGAGGCTAACACATCAATCATATTAGGAAGACCATTCCTAGCTACTACTGGGGCCATAATTGATGTACAAAAGGGAGAGTTAGTCCTGAGATTGCATGAAGAGAAGATAGTATTCAATATTTTCAAAGTAATGAGCTACCCAAAGGAATCCATTGGTGAATTCATGATGGTGGACACAATGGAGAAGCTAGTTCAAGGAGTCCTAGAAGAAGAACAAGGTGAAGAAGTTATGGAGCAAGATCAACAAGCATCATGTGGTGAACTACCACAAGAGATCATAGAAGGTTCAATCATGTTAGATAAGGCAAGCAAGAAGGAAGTGGAAGCACCAAAGTTGGAGCTGAAGACCCTGCCTCCAAACTTAAAGCATGCCTACTTGGGTAACAATAACACATATCCAGTAATTATTAATTCAAGCTTGAGTGAAGAACAAGAAGAGGAATTTATCAATGTGCTAAGACAACACAAGGATGGCATAGGATGGACACTTTCAGATTTAAAGAGAATCAGCCCTTCAATGTGCATACTTAAAATCCTTCTTGAGGAGGGTGCCAAGCCCTCAAGACAGCCACAAAGAAGATTAAATTCCACAATGAATGAAGTGGTTCAAAAAGAAGTGCTGAAGTTGTGGCAAGCAGGGGTGATCTACCCAATCTCAGACATCCCTTGGGTGAGCCCAGTGCAAGTAGTCCCCAAGAAAGGGAGAATTACAGTTGTGCCAAATGAAAGAAATGAGTTGATACCAACAAGAACAGTGACTGGATGGCACATGTACATAGAATATAAGAAGCTCAATGAAGCCACAAGGAAGGACCATTTTCCGCTACCCTTCATGGATCAAATGTTGGAGAGGCTTGCTGGACATGAATACTACTATTTCTTGGATGGATACTCAGGCTACAATCAGATTGTAGTAGACCCTAAAGACCAAGAGAAGACTTTCTTTACTTGTCTTTATAGTGTTTTTGCATATAGGCGAATGCCCTTTGGATTGTGCAATGCACCTGCCACATTCCAAAGGTGCATGATGTCCATTTTTTCTAATATGATTGAAAGGTTTATTGAAGTTTTCATGGATGATTTTTCTATGTTTGGTGATTCATTTTCCAAGTGCTTACACCATCTTGCCTTGGTGCTAAAGAGATGTCAAGAGACTAACCTAGTTTTGAACTGGGAAAAATGTCATTTTATGGTCACCGAAGGGGTGGTCCTTGGCCATAAAATCTCTAAGAAAGGCATAAAGGTGGATAAGGCCAAGGTGGAAGTGATTGAGAAATTACCCCCACCTTGCAATGTCCTTGGGGCATGCTGGGTTTTATAGAAGGTTCATTAGAGATTTTTCAAAGATTGCCAAACCTTTAAGTAACTTGCTCGTCTCTAATGTACCTTTTATCTTTGATAGAGAATGTATGCAAGCCTTTGATGAGTTAAAAAGTAGGCTCTCCTCTGCACCTATTATAGCACCACCTAGCTGAAATCTACCTTTTGAACTGATGTGTGATGCATCAGATTTTGCTATTGGTGCTGTTCTAGGACAAAGGAGAGACAAGCTAGTACATGTCATCTATTATGCTAGCAAAGTTCTTAATGAAACCCAAAGGAACTACACCACAACAGAAAAAGAACTTCTTGCTATAGTTTTTGCATTTGATAAATTTAGATCTTATCTTATTGGTTCTAAAATCATTGTTTTTACTGACCATGCAGCTCATAAGTACTTGTTAACCAAGCAAGAATCTAAGCCTAGACTGATAAGATGGATCTGGTTACTTCAAGAGTTAAATATTGAGATTAAGGATAGAAGTGGAGCAGAGAACAAAGTGACTGACCACTTATCAAGAATCCCAAATGAGGAAGATGAAGCACACAACCTTGCAGTGAACGAGAGCTTTCCGGATGAGCAGTTGATGATGATCCAAGAAGCCCCCTGGTTTGCGGATATAGCCAATTTCAAGGTTATTGGAAAACTACTTTCCAACATCAACAAGCATATGAGAAGAAAGCTCATCAATGATGCCAAGCACTACATTTGGGATGAGCCCTATCTCTTCAAGAAATGTGCTGATGGGATTCAAAGAAGATGCATTTCTCATGTGGAAGGACAAGAGGTCCTTTGGCACTGCCATGGATCCACATATGGAGGAAATTTTAGTGGAGAAAGGACTGCAGCCAAGGTGTTGCAATGTGGATTCTTTTGGCCTACAATATTCAAAGATGCAAAGGAGTTTGTGACAAGGTGCAATGAATGTCAAAGAGCTGGCAACTTACCCAAGAAAAATGAAATGCCACAAAGATTCATCATGGAGTTGGAGTTCTTTGATGTTTGGGGGATTGATTTCATGGGACCATTCCCACCCTCATACTCAAACAACTACATATTGGTGGCTGTGGATTATGTGTCAAAATGGGTAGAGGCCATAGCTACATCAACAAATGATAACAAAGTGGTGATTAATTTCTTGAGGAAGAATATATTCAGCCGGTTTGGGATTCCAAGAGCTCTTATAAGTGATGGGGGAACTCATTTTTGCAACAAGCAACTTAAGACACTCCTCCTAAAATATGGTGTCAAGCACAAGGTAGCAACCCTGATGGAAGACCAAACGTGGTTTCGGATTTTTCACAAAATAGATTTTCGTTGCAAGTATAGCTCCGAACCAATAATTGATCCTAATTAAAATTTAATCCAAGATATTGTCACAATTCAAATCAAATATAAACCAAGAGTATTTAATTCCCGGGTCGTTCTCCCTAGGAACTAATGCCGATGAGCGCATGCAATTTTGGTTGTGAAAAGCAAGGGTTTTCAATGATTGAAATAAACAAATAAAGAGATAAAAGAATAAGATAAAATTGCAATTATTAAAGCAATAAAGGAATAAAAGAACTATGTATGTAATATGGACAAGTAATGCTACAAAGTGATGCAAAAGTAGTTCAAAACATAAATGAAAACTTGACTTGGGATGAGTTATGGAATCCCTTCCTTACCATAACCACAACTATGATAATTATGATGGATTAATCTCACTAAGTCAACCACTAACATCGAAGGATAAGTTAAGTGAGCATAATTGTTATTAATCCACAAATCCTAACTAATTTACCAAATTAATTGGTAAAACGCTAGCTTTAGTGAAAATAATAACAACTAACAACCCAAGAATTACACTAAATGTTGGACATTATGGCTCTAGTAATCCATACACTCGTTTTTCCCAAGCCAAGGGGTGGAAATCTACCCCATAACTAAGATTGGCATTTCATCAAACACCTAATAGGCATAATCATAAAACATGAAAAAATTGGAAAAATGGTAAAACTATGAATAACCAAATGATCAAAATCAATAGAAGCAACTCCAACAAACATAAATAAACATCAAACCTCAAATTCATTAACCAAAACTCAAAATTGCCAAACAATGCATATATTGATAAAGGAAATGAAAACATAAGAAAGTGTAGAACAAGTGTAGTAATTAAAAGAGAAATTAAAGAAATACTTACAATGAGATAGCAAAATCCAAAGCCAAAATTGAAGTACAAAATGCTACAAACCCTAATTAAACCTAAGGAAACTTGAGAGAAAACCTAAACTAAACTACCCTAAAACTACTCCTAAAAATGTATTCTATGAAGTATGGTAGTGTATGGTGTGATATATGGTTGCTTTCCCCTTCAAATATGCTCCAAAGCCTTAAAAAATGGGCCAAAAAGCCCCCAAGATGCGAGTCCACGTGACTTTTTAATGGAGGCACGCGCTGGTACCTGTGCGTGGGCACACTTGCTGATTTCCATTCTGTCCTGATTTTTACCCTGCCTTGTGCGTGGGCACAGGTGCTGATTTTGACTCCTGTGCGTAGGCACAGAAGGTGTGCATGGGCACAGGCTGAAATGCTTCTCTCCTTTGTTTTCTTCATATTTTCTCCCTTTTTGCATGCTTTCTTCCACTTCTACCAAACCATTCTTGCCTCTAGGACTTGAAATCACTCAACAAACATATCACGGCATCGAATGGAATAAAAGTGGGATTAAATTACTCAATTTAAGCACAAAAATGCATGTTTTCACATTTAGGTTCAATTTAGGGATCAAACACAAAAGTATGCTATTTGGTGAATAAGTGTGAGTTTATGTGATGAAATCCATCCAATTATAGCCAAAATATATCATCAAATATAGATTCATCAAACCCCATACCACCCACAAACCAATGATCAAGCTGAAATTTCAAATAGAGAGCTCAAGAGAATCTTTGATAAGACTATTGGAAACTCAAGAAAAAATTGGTCTAAGAAGCTAGATGATGCATTATGGGCTTATAGAATAGCTTTTAAGACACCCATTGGCATGTCTCCATACCAATTGGTGTTTGGAAAGGCTTGTCATCTACCGGTGGAGCTTGAACATAGAGCATTTTGGGTTCTAAAGATGTTGAACTTTGATAATCAAGCTGCTGGAGAAAGAAGATTGCTACAACTCAATGAGTTATAAGAATTCAGAACTCAAGCCTATGAAAATGCCAAGATTTATAAGGAGAAAACAAAGAAATGGCATGATCAAAGGCTAGCAAGAAGAGAGTTTGTAGAAGGTCAAAAAGTGCTATTATACAACTCAAGGCTCAAGTTTTTCCCAGGGCAGCTAAAGTCAAGATGGTCTGGACCCTTCACAATCATCAAGGCATCTCTTTATGGTCATGTGGAGCTTATGGAGGACAAAACACATAGGACTTTCACTGTCAATGGCCATAGGCTTAACACTACTTGGGAGATTCATTGGATGAGCAAAGAGTGAACTACACCCTCAGTTGAAGAGGAAGAATCGTCAAGCTAGTGATGTTAAAGAAGCGCTAGTTGGGAGGCACCCTAACACTCATATGCTTTGAATTTCATGCTTTCCATAGTAGTTTATGTTTAGTCACTTAGGTTGTTTAATTTTCAGTTTCATTTGATAGTTAATTAGTTGATAGTGTCCTTGATTTAAGTTTCAAAAGTTTTCTAGTTTGCTGGAAGTGCAATCTTGCTTGCTACACTATATGAGGTTGATTAATTGGGCTAGGAAACTAGCTAAAGAGCTAAGTTTGGTGTAACCACTAAACCACTTAATTTGAGCTTACATCAAAATAATTGAATTAATCTTAGGAGTAAGCCCAAAAATTAAGTTTGGTGTGGCCACCATCATAAGAGATTCATACGTACAGCCCAATTGATTTATTTTTGAAGGCAATTAGTAAATTCGTGGGTGCATAAAATGGCCAATTTATTGTGTACATATGAAATGGAAGTGGAAGAATGTGAAAGAATTAAATTTATTCCACTCATAATGTACACAATAAAATACAATCATGAGACCAATTACTATATGCAATGAATCCAAGTTTGGTGTCCAAAACACACCCATTAAATGCCATGTAACTAGAAGAATATGAAGCAATTTTTTTGTGATTACTGATGTGGGTTTCGAACTGCATTTTCAGGAAAGAGGTAGGGCCCACATGACATTGATAACTCATCAAGTCAGGAGTCAAAGTGTACTTCACACTTTGGAACTCAAAAATCAGAAGAAAGCTGAAGCGATAGGGGTTGGCGCCTCTACCCACACTGGGCGCCTCTCCCAAGTGGAAAAACATTCAATTTTTATCTTCAACTCTTACCTTTCAAATCCCTCTTCTCACCCCTATATATTGCACTCTTCCTTCCCTCTATCCCACACTATAAACCTCATTCCTCACAGCCGAAACACCCCTTCTGCACTTCTTGCTTTCTTTCTTTCTTTCTTTCTTTCCTTCTTCTTGCTTTCTTGATTGGGACAATCAAGTCCTAAGTTTGGTGTTGGAGCAAACCTTTGATTTGCTTTCCTTCTTTCCTTTCTTTCTCCATCCGATTCATCACTCTTTCAAACCCTTTCACCACAACCAAAATAGCACCACCAAAAGCCACCACTTCAAAGAAAAGAAAGACTAAGAAAGTTGGCTCTGGCTCATCAAGCTACAATGAGTTCAAGTTTCTTTCATCATTCTACCAAAACCAGTTTTATGGGTGCGTGAGTGAGAGACAAATAATCCCTGAAGTTAGTTTCCAACTAGGGAGGAATGAGTATAGAGAAATCAACATTGAAATCAACAATAGAGGCTGGGCACTCTTATGCAACCCATCAAAGAAGGTGGTGGAAAGTTTGGTGAGGGAATTCTATGCCAATGCTGTCCCCCAACTTAGGCAACCATATGACTATCAAAGCTATGTGAGGGGGAAGAGTATTGATTATAGCCCTGCCAACATAGACAAGATGCTGATGGTGAAGCACAAAAGTTTTACCCGGAGCTATGAAGAAAGGGTGAAATAACTTGATCCTGGGTTTGAAGAAATCCTAAATGAGATATGTGTTCTCAATGTTCAATGGATCAATGACAAGGATGGGAGGTCAAACCAACTAAGGAGAAGAGACTTGAGCCCTCAAGTTAGAGGGTGGCTAGACTTTGTGAGAAGATCCCTCAACCCCACCTCCAACACTTTGGAGGTAGCATTGGAAAGGGTTGTGTTAATCTACAGCATCATGAAAGGGGAGAATGTCAATGTGGGGGAGATGATTGTAGACAACATTCACAGGGTGCTGAAGAGCACTAAGGATAACACAAGACTTGTATTTCCAAGCATCATCCAGAGGCTTTGTGATGTGGCTGGAGTGGAGAAGGTGATTGATGAGATCTTGGTAGAGCAGGACAAACCGATCACAGCCAAAAATATGAAAAAGGTAGTGGCCATTAACCCACTGCAAAGAGCAAGGGAGCACAGGGCTCATGTGCCAAGGGCACAAGGGCCACCACAACATGAAGAGGCTTTTGTTCAACCACCATATCTATCACTTCCAGCACCAATTCCACAATTCTCTGAAGGTTTCAACTGGGAAGAAATGCAAGGAAATATCAACCAAATGCAAGGAGACATCAACCATTTGAGAGAGGATGTGACTCAACTAACGGAGCAGCAGAAGTAATGGGACCAAATGCAAGAAAGTATGCAGCAACTCGAAGGGAGTATGGAGTACATGAAGGAGCAACAAGGCCAATTCCACTAGGGGGAGATGCAAGGTAGCCTCAACAAAATCATAGAGCAAAATCAATGGCAGCAAAGGAACCTTGCTGAATTTAGGCATCTCTATGATGCTAGAACCACTTCAAGGAGGCAGTATGATATAAACACACAAGCGAAGCTGAATCACTTGCGTAATATTGTAGCCGCCTTGAACCCAGGCTATCCAACATTCATGCAAGGTATGGAAGAGCTGAGTTCTAGGCAAGAAGAGATACTAGCCAAGCACAAAGAGGATGAAAGAGTTTATATGAGGAGGCTAGGTTTTTGGAAGCCAAAAGACATCCCTGCACAAGAAGGAGCATCCAAGAAGAAGGATGGTGATGAGTCTTCCTCAAAGAAAAAGGATAAAGAGAAAGGAGTCTATGAATTGAAGCTGCTCAAAGAATATAAGGTTGTTGAGTCCCATGGTTAAAAGTTTCATCTCTGAATTTCTGTTTAGTAGTTTGCATTATTGGTGCACGAAATTGTGATCACACTTTTTACAACTCTGCACAACTAACCAGCAAGTGCACTGGGTCGTCCAAGTAATACCTTACATGAGTAAGGGTCGATCCCACGGAGATTGTCGGCTTGAAGCAAGCTATGGTCATCTTGTAAATCTTAGTCAGGCGGATTCAAATGGTTATGAGGTTTTGATAATTAAAAGATAAATAAAACATAAAATAAAATAAAGATACTTATGTAATTCATTGGTGGAAATTTTAGATAAGCGTTTGGAGATGCTTTGTTGCTTCTGAACCTCTGCTTTCCTATTGTCTTCATCCAATCATGCGTGCTCCCTTCCATGGCAAGCTGTATGATCCTCTCGGATGAAAAATACCAGGTACGATCTCTGCACGGCTAATCAACTGTCGGATTTCTCGTCTCGGATGAAAAATACCAGGTACAGCTACCGCACGGCTAATCTTCTGTCGGTTCTCACTAGCATCGGAATATGATCTCTCTATCCTTTTGCACACTGTCACTGCGCCCAACATTCGCATGTTTGAAGCTCGTCACAGTCATCCCTTCCCAGATCTTACTCGGAATACCACAAACAAGGTTTAGACTTTTTGGATCTCAGGAATGCTGCCAATTGGTTCTAGCCTATACCACGAAGGTACTAATCTCACGGACTCGGTCCGTGGATTAGAGACCCAAGAGAATATACTCTGGCTGTCGTCCAATGACTACGTTGAACATCATGTAGACCGCTTGTGGTTGTCAGGCACGCGAATCTTGGCTAAGCGAGTAACGAAGATAGTGGATGATTGTCACGGGTCATCCCTTCATTCTGAATTAACTGAATTAAGTACGAGAGTATATCTTGGAGAAGAAGTAAGCGTGAATTGAAAGAGAAACAATTGCACTTGCATTAATTCATTAAGAACAGCAGAGCTCCGCACCTTAATCTATGAGGTGTAGAAACTCCATCATGGAAAATACATAAGAGAAAAAGTTCTAGGCATGGCCGTGTGGCCAGCCTCCAAACGTGAATAATGGCATAAGCTCCCTAATACAATAGTAAAAAGTGCTATTTATACTAAACTAGTTACTAGGGTTTACAGAAATTAAGAAACTAAGTGCAGATAGTGCAGAAATCCCCTTCCAGGGCCCACTTGGTGTGTGCTTGGGCTGAGCATTGAAGCTTCCACATGCATAGGACATTCTTGGAGTTAAACGCCAGCTTGGGTGCCAGTTTAGGCATTTAACTCCAGTTTTGGTGCCAGTTCTGGTGTTTTACACCAGAAAAGGGTCTCTAGTTGGCATTTGAACGCCAGTTTGGGCCATCAAATCTTGGGCAAAATATGGACTACTATATATTTCTGGAAAGTCCAAGATGTCTACTTTCCAACGCAATTGAGAGCGCACCAATTGGGCTTCTATAACTCCAGAAAATCCACTTCGAGTGCAGGAGGGTCAGAATCTAACAGCATCTACAGTCCTTTCTCAGCCTCTGAATCAGACTTTTGCTCAGGTCCCTCAATTTCAGCCAGAAAATACCTGAAATTACAAAAAAATACACAAACTCATAGTAAAGCCCAGAAATATGATTTTTGCATAAAAACTAATAAAAATATAATAAAAAGTAACTAAAACATACTAAAAACTTTGTAAAAACAATGCCAAAAAGGGTATAAATTATCCGCTCATCACAACACCAAACTTAAATTGTTGCTTGTCCCCAAGCAACCAAAAACAAAATGGGATAAAAAGAAGAGAATACACAATAAGTTTCAAAAATATCAATGAAGATTAGTTTCAATTAGATGAGCGGGACTAGTAGCTTTTTGCTTCTGAACAGTTTTGGCATCTCACTTTATCCTTTCAAGTTCAGAATGATTGGCATCCATAGGAACTCAGAATTCAGATGGTGTTATTGATTCTCCTAGTTTAGTATGTTGATTCTTGAGCACAGCTACTTTATGAGTCTTGGCCGTGACCCTAAGCATTTTGTTGTCCAATATTACCACCGGATACAGAAATGCCATACACATAACTGGGTGAACCTTTTCAGATTGTTACTCGGCTTTGCTAGAGTCCCCAGTTAGAGGTGTCCAGAGTTCTTAAGCACACTCTTTTTGCTTTGGACCACGACTTTAACTGCTCAGTCTCAAGCTTTTCACTTGACACCTTCACGCCACAAGCACATGGTTAGGGACAGCGTGATTTAGCCGCTTAGGCCAGGATTTTATTCCTTTGGGCCCTCCTATCCATTAATGCTCAAAGCCTTAGGTCCTTTTCACCCTTGTCTTTTAGTTTAAAGGGTTATTGGCTTTTTCTGCTTGCTTTTTCTTTTTCCTTCCTTTTCTTTATTTTTCACCATTTTTTATTTCGCAAGCTTTGTGTTTTTCACTGCTTTTTCTTGCTTCAAGAATCAATTTTATGATTTTTCAGATTATCAATAACATTTCTCTTTTTTTTTCATTATTCTTTCAAGGGCCAAAAATTTTAACATTCATAAACTTCACTATCAAAAATATGCACTGTTCAAGCATTCATTCAGAAAACAAAAAGTATTGCCACGACATCAAAATAATTAAGCTAATTTCAAGATAATTTTCGAAATTATGCACTTCTTATTTTTTTGAAAATAAAAACATTTTCATTTAAGAAAGGTGAGGGATTCGTGGAATCATTTATAGCTTTAAGAAATAGACACTAAACACTAATGATCATGTAATAAAGACACAAACATAGACAAAACATAAAGTATAAAAACCGAAAAACAGAAAAATAAGAACAAGAAAATTAAAGAACGGGTCCACCTTAGTGACGGCAGCTAGTTCTTCCTCTTGAAGATCCTATGGAGTGCTTGAACTCCTCTATGTCTCTTCCTTGCCTTTGTTGCTCCTCTCTCATGGCCTTTTAGTCCCCTCTGATTTCATGGAGGATGATGGAGTGCTCTTGGTGCTCCACTCTCAGTTGCTCCATGTTAGAACTCAAATCTCCTAAAGAGGTGTTGAGTTGCTCCCAATAGTTGTGTGGAGGAAAATGCATCCCTTGAAGCATCTCAGGGATTTCTTGATGAAGAACTTCCTCATGCTCTTGTTGAGGTCCATGAGTGGGCTCTCTTGTTTGCTCCATCCTTTTCTTAGTGATGGGCTTGTCCCCTTCAATGAGGATGTCTTCCTCTATGACAACTCCGGCTAAATTGCATATATGACAGATGAGATGAGGGAAGGCTAACCTTGCCAAAGTGGAGGGCTTGTCAGCCACCTTCTATAGTTCTAGAGATATGATCTCATGAACTTCTACTTCCTCTCCAATCATGATACTATGGATCATGATAGCCCGGTCCACAATAACTTCAGATCGGTTGCTAGTAGGAATAATAGAGCGTTGGATGAACTCTAACCATCCTCTAGCCACGGGCTTGGGGTCAAGCCTTCTCAGTTGAACTGGCTTGCCTTTGGAGTCTCTCTTCCATTACACTCTGGTGCACAAATTGTGAATCATACTTTTTACAACTCGTACCACTAACCAGCAAGTGCACTGGGTCGTCCAAGTAATACCTTATGTGAGTAAGGGTCGATCCCACAGAGATTGTTGGTTTGAAGCAAGCTATGGTTATCTTGCAACTCTTAGTCAGGATATTAATTTGTGATTATCAGTTGACTTGCAAATGAACAAGAGAGCATGAATTAAAGGTTACTTGTTATGCAGTAATGGAGAATATGTTGGGTTTCGGAGATGCTTTGTCTTCTGAATTTCAGCTTTTTTCTTGTATTCCTCTTCCCTCATGCATGCAAAAGTGCAAAGTTCCTTCTATGGTAAGCTGTATGTTGGTGGATCACCGTTGTCAATGGCTACCATCCGTCCTCTCAGTGAAAAGGGTCCACGTGCGCTGTCACTACACGGCTAATCATCTGTCGGTTCCCACTCATGCTGGAATAGGATCCATTGATCCTTTTGCGTCTGTCACTACGCCCAACACTCGTGAGTTTGAAGCTCGTCACAGCCATCCAATCCCAGAATCCTACTCGGAATACCACAGACAAGGTTTAGACTTTCTGGATTCTCATGAATGCCGCCATCAATCTAGCTTATACCACAAAGATTCTGATTAAGGAATCTAAGAGATACTCATTCAATCTGATGTAGAACGGAGGTGGTTGTCAGACACACGTTCATGGATTGAGGAAGGTGATGAGTGTCACGGATCATCACCTTCTCTATAATTAAGCGCGAATGAATATCTTAGATAGGAACACGCATGTTTGAATGGAAAACAGAAATAGTTGCATTAATTCATCGAAACACAGCAGAGCTCCTCACCCCCAGCAATGGAGTTTAGAGACTCATGCTGTCAGAGATTACAAAGTTCAGATCTAAAATGTCATGAGATACAAAATAAATCTCTAAAAGTTGTTTAATACTAAACTAGTAACCTAGGTTTACAGAAAATGAGTAAACTATGATAGATAGTGCAGAAATCCACTTCTGGGGCCCACTTGGTGTGTGCTGGGGCTGAGACTTAAGCATCTCACGTGCTTGGGCTGTTTTGGGCATTCAACGCCATGTTGTAACCTGTTTCTGGCGTTGAACTCCAACTTGTAACCTGTTTCTGGCGCTAGACGCCAGACTGCAACATGGAACTGGCGTTGAATGCCAATTTTAGGTTGTCTATCCTTGAGCAAAGTATAGACTATTATATATTGCTGGAAAGCCCTGGATGTCTACTTTCCAACGCAATTAAAAGCGCGCCAATTGAACTCATGTAGCTCCAGAAAATTCATTCCGAGTGTTGAGAGGTCAGAATCCAACAGCATCCGCAGTCCTTTTTCAGCCTGAATCAGATTTTTGCTCAGCTCCCTCAATTTCATCCAGAAAATACCTGAAACTATAGAAAAATACACAAACTCATAGTAAAGTCCAGAAATATGTATTTTGCCTAAAAAATAATGAAAATATACTAAAAACTAACCAAATCATACTAAAAACTATATGAAATTAACCCCAAAAAGCGTATAAAATATCCGCTCATCACAACACCAAACTTAAACTGTTGCTTGTCCCCAAGCAACTAGACAAATAAAATAGAATACAAATAAGTCACGAAGCAATAATATCTCAGAGTTCTTGAGTGAAGCTCAGATTCTAATTAGATGAGTGAGACTAGTAGCTTTTTGCTTTCGAACAGTTTTGGCATCTCACTTTATCCATTGAAGCTCAGAATGATTGGCATCTATAGGAACTTAGAATTCAGATAATGTTATTGGTTCTCCTAGTTCAGTATGTTGATTCTTGAACACAGCTACTTTATGAGTCTTGGCCGTGGCCCTAAGCACTTTGATTTCCAGTATTACCACCGGATACAAAAATGCCACAGACACATAATTGGGTGAACCTTTTTGGATTGTGACTCAGCTTTGCTAAAGTCCCCAATTAGAGGTGTCCAGGGTTCTTAAGCACACTCTTCTTTTTGCTTTGGACCTTGACTTTAACCGCTCAGTCTCAAGTTTTCACTTGACACCTTCACGCCACAAGCACATGGTTAGGGACAGCTTGGTTTAGCCGCTTAGACCAGGATTTGATTCCTTTAGGCCCTCCTATCCACTGATGCTCAAAGCCTTGGATCCTTTATTACCCTTGCCTTTTGGTTTTAAGGGCTATTAGCTTTTTCTGCTTGCCTTTTTTTTTTTGCAAGCTTTGTATTCGCTGCTTTTTCTTGCTTCAAGAATCATTTTTATGATTTTTCAGATTATCAATAACATGTCTCATGTTCATCATTCTTTCAAGAGCCAACATATTTAACATTCAAGAACATCAAATTCCAAAGACATATGCTCTGTTCAGGCATTCATTCAGAAGGCAGAAAGCATTGCCACCACATGTAAATAATTAGAATTTCTTTTATTAAGAGTTCGAAAAAATATTGCCTCCTTATTCTAAAGAAAATCCTCTATTTTATTCATGTTTAATGATGATGAGAAAAATAAATTATAGCTTAATTGGAGATAAAATCACTACTAATTACTACTATAACTTCTAAGGTAAAACTCAAATAAGAACAATTATCACAGAGTTAAGGCTAAGATTAGAGCTCAACAACCTTGAGTTTGGGATGTGGATGTTCCTCTAGTCTGTGGGGTGCTTGGTCCTTCAAGAGATAACTTCTGACGCTTCAGTTCCTTTAAGTCACGCCCTTGCTCTTCTTGTTCCCTGAGCAGTTTGCAGAGCATACTGTTTTGATTTTGCTGTTCTTCCTTTATTTGGTCCATAGATTCTTGCAACTTGGTAACAGATGCTTCAAGCTGTTCCCAATATTCAGATTGAGGGACTTCCGGGAGAAATTCTTGCGCCCTCCTCTTGATGGGGTCATGCTGCACTTGTTATTTTTCCATTGTAATTTTAGTGATTGGTTGCTCCACTGAGATGTACTCCGTTATTTCCATCCTTACTCCAACATCCTTACAGAGCATAGAGATTAGGCTTGGATAAGCCAACCTGGCATCCTTGGAGTTCTTGTTTGCAAGTATGTAAAATTCAGATGGAATCAGTTGATGAACTTCCACTTCTTTCCCAACATAATGCAATGGATCATCACTGCTCTTTTAACGGTGACTTCAGAACGGTTGCTAGTGGGCAATATAGAACGCCCAATGAAGTCCAGCCATCCTCTGGCAACTGATTTGAGATCTTCTCTCTTGAGTTGATTTGGGACACCCTTGCTGCTGGTGGTCCACCTGGCTCCAAGGATGCATATATCCTCTAGAATCTTATCCAGGCCCTTGTTTGTTCACATCATTCTCCTATTGAAGGAGTCTGGGTCATCTTTCAGCTGAGGCAGCTTAAAGATCTCCCTGATTTTGTCAGGGTGGATGTGAACAATCTTTCCTCTGACCATAGTCCGATAGTCATAGAGGGCAGTTCCAGATATTCTCTGCCTGTCTGTTTGCCACAGATCAGCGTAGAACTCCTGAACCATATTCCTTCCCACTTTTGTTTCAGGATTAGCTAGGACTTTCCAGTTCCTGTTTCGAATCTGCTCTTAGATCTCCGGATATTCATCTTCTTTCAGATCGAACTTGACTTCCGGGATCACTGATTTTAGACCCATTATTTTGTAGTAATGGTCTGAATGTTCTTTGTTAAGAACTTCTCTTGATTCCAAAGTGGTTTTGGAATACTCTCTTTCTTGCCTCTTGGAGTGGGTTGTTTTCCTTTAGGAGCCATAATCTTAGTGGGTATAATTTAGTGATCACGGATAAGCACACCAAATTTAGAGGTTTGCTTGTCCTCAAGCAAAAGAAAAGAAAGGAGAGGGATAGAAGGAGAGCTAGTGTCGAATGGTGGATGAGAGGAGGAGGCCGAATGTGGATTTAAAGGGAGGGGGTGGGTTTTCGAAAATTTTTAAAAAGATAAGATAGAAGATATGATTTATAAAAAATAAGTATGATATGAAAAGATGTGATTTAAAATTGAAAAGATATGAAAGATATTTGAAAAAGATAAATTTGAATTTTGAAAAAGATAATGTGGAGATTTGAAAAAGATATTGATGAGTTGAAAAGATTTTAGAAGGAAAAGAGATAGATTTGTTTTGGAAAAATTGAAAAAGAGTTGGATTGGATTGAAAAAGAATTTGTGCTTATGGATTAAGATACATTTGATATTTTTAAAGTAGGGTTTTTAGAAATTAGGGTTTTTAGAAATTAGGGTTTGTAACATGTTTATGCAAGAAATCATGAATTGAAACATGAAAATTAAAATTAAAATAAAAAAAATGTGAAATAAAAATGAATTTACCTCCTCCCCACCATCCTGGCGTTAAACGCCCAAATGCTGCTTCTCCTGGGCGTTCAACGCCCAGCTGTTGCTTCTTTCTGGCGTTGAACGCCAGGAACTCCTTTGTCACTGGGCGTTTTTCTGAACGCCCAGGATGCTGTCAATCTGGCGTTAAACGCCCAGAAGCTGCTTCTTTCTGGCGTTTAACGCCCAGATGGCTATCATTACTGGCATTAAACTCCCAATAGATGCTCCTTTTGGGTGTTTAACGCCCAGTTGTGCCTCTTACTAGCGTTTTCTTGCCAGTGAGCTCTTTTTCTCTGTTTTGAGTGCTGAATCCTTCTGTAATCCTGTGAACTTATGCAATTGACTCCTTACCTTATTAATAGTGAACTTTATATAAACAAATAAAATTAAGAATAGGGCAAAACAATAGAAGAAGTTTTGCCAATGGCTGGGTTGCCTCCTAGCAAGCGCTTCTTTATTGTCTTTAGCTGGACCTTGCTGAGCTTTTAATCTAGCTTCAGCCTTGAGCACTCTTGCTCAACATTGCCTTCAAGATAGTGCTTGATTCTTTGTCCATTAACAATGAACTTCTTATCAGAATCAATGTCTTGAAGCTCCACATAACCATATGGCGATACACTTGTAATCATATATGGTCCCCTCCACCGGGATTTCAGTTTCCCGGGGAATAGCCTGAGCCTAGAGTTAAACAGCAGAACCTTTTGTCCTGGTTCAAAGATTCTAGATGACAGCTTTCCGTCATGCCATCTTTTTTATTTCTCTTTATAAAGCTTGGCATTTTCGAAAGCAGTGAATCTGAATTCCTCTAGCTCATTCAGCTGGAGCAATCTTTTTTCTCCAGCTAGTTTGGCATCAAAGTTCAGGAATCTGGTTGCCCAGTAGGCCTTATGTTCCAGTTCTACGGGCAGATGACAGGCCTTACCATACACAAGCTGGTATGGAGAGGTTCCTATAGGAGTCTTGAATGCTGTTCTGTAAGCCCACAGAGCATCATCCAACCCTCTTGCCCAATCCTTTCTACGGGTACTGACAGTCCGTTCCAGGATTCTTTTTAGTTCTCTATTAGAGACTTCAGCTTGTCCATTTGTCTGTGGATGATAAGGAGTGGCCACCTTGTGGCTAATCCCATACCGGACCATGGCAGAGTAAAGCTGTTTGTTGCAGAGGTGAGTGCCTCCATCACTGATTAGTACTCTAGGGACACCAAACCTGTTGAAGATATGTTTCTAGAGGAACTTCAGCACTGTCTTAGTATCATTAGTGGGTGTGGCAATGGCCTCTACCCATTTTGATACATAATCGACTGCCACCAGAATATAAGTGTTTGAGTATGATGGTGGGAAAGGTCCCATGAAGTCAATTCCCCATACATCAAACAACTCAATCTCCAGGATTCCTTGTTGAGGCATGGCATAACTATGAGGTAGATTACCAGCTCTTTGGCCGCTGTCACAGTTACGTACAAACTCTCGGGAATCTCTATATAGGGTATGCCAGTAGAAGCCACATTGGAGGACCTTGGTGGCTGTTCGCTCACTTCCAAAATGGCCTCCATATTGTGATCCATAGCAATGCCATAAGATCCTCAGTGCTTCTTCTCTAGGCACACACCTATGGATTATTCCGTCTGCACATCTCTTAAAGAGATAGGGTTCATCCCACAAGTAGTACTTCGCATCAGTAATTAATTTTTTCTTTTGTTGCCTGCTGTACTCCTTGGGTATGAACCTTGCAGCTTTATAGTTTGCAATGTCTGCAAACCATGGTGTTTCCTGAATGGCAAACAAATGCTCATCCGAAAAGGTCTCAGAGATTTCAAGAGAGGGGAAGGACGTCCCTTCTACTGGCTCTATCCGGGACAGATGATCAGCCACTTGGTTCTCTATTCCTTTTCTGTCTCTTATTTCTATATCAAACTCTTGCAGAAGCAACACCCATCTTATGAGCCTGGGTTGTGAATCCTGCTTTGTGAGTAGATATTTAAGAGCAGCATGGTCAGTGTACACAATCACTTTTGATCCTACTAAGTATGATCTAAATTTGTCAATGGCATAGACCACTGCAAGTAATTCCTTTTCTGTGGTTGTGTAATTTTTCTGGGCATCATTTAAAACACGGCTAGCATAATAAATGACATGCAGAAGCTTGTCATGCCTCTGCCCCAATACTGCACCAATGGCGTGATCACTGGCATCACACATTAATTCGAATGGTAATGTCCAGTCTGGTGCAGAGATAACTGGTGCTGTGACCAGCTTAGCTTTCAGAGTTTCAAACGCCTGCAGGCACTCTGTGTCAAACACAAATGGCGTGTCAGCAGCTAGCAGGTTGCTTAGAGGTTTTGTAATTTTTGAAAAATCCTTTATAAACCTCCTATAGAATCCTGCATGCCCCAGAAAGCTTCTGATTGCCTTAACATTGGCAGGTGGTGGTAATTTTTCAATTACTTCTATTTTAGCTTGATCCACCTCTATTCCCTTGTTTGAAATTTTATGTCCAAGGACAATCCCTTCAGTCACCATAAAGTGACATTTTTCCCAGTTTAAAATCAGGTTGGTCTCTTGGCATCTTTTCAAAACCAGTGTTAGGTGATTAAGACAGGAGCTGAATGAGTCTCCATATACTGAGAAGTCATCTATGAAGACTTCCAGAAATTTTTCCACCATATCAGAGAAAATAGAGAGCATGCATCTCTGAAAAGTTGCAGGCGCATTACACAGCCCAAATGGCATCCTTCTGTAAGCAAACACTCCAGATGGACATGTGAATGCTGTTTTCTCTTGATCCTGGGGATCTACTGCAATTTGGTTGTAGCCTGAATATCCATCCAAAAAACAGTAATAATCATGACCTGCTAGTCTTTCTAGCATCTGGTCTATGAATGGTAAAGGAAAATGATCCTTTCTGGTGGCTGTATTGAGCCTTCTGTAGTCAATACACATGCGCCACCCTGTAACTGTTCTTGTAGGAACCAGTTCATTTTTTTCATTATGAACCACTGTAATGCCTCCCTTTTGGGGACAACTTGGACAGGGCTCACCCAGGGTCTATCAGAAATAGGATAAATAATCCCAGCCTCCAGTAATTTGGTGACCTCTTTCTGCACCACTTCCTTCATGGCTAGATTTAGCCGCCTCTGTAGTTGAACCACTGGCTTAGCATTGTCCTCCAATAAGATCTTGTGCATGCATCTAGCTGGGCTTATGCCCTTAAGGTCACCTATGGACCATCCAAGAGCTGTCTTGTGTGTCCTTAGCACTTGAATTAGTGCTTCCTCTTCCTGTGGATTTAAAACAGAGCTTATGATCACTGGAAAAGTGTCACCTTTTCCCAGAAATGCATATTTCAGGGATTGTGGTAATGGTTTGAGCTCGGGTTTAGGAGGTTTTTCCTCTTCCTGAGGAAATTTCAGAGGCTCTTTTAATTCCTCTGAATCCTCAAGATCAGGCTGAATATCTTTAAAGATATCTTCCAACTCTGATTCGAGACTCTCAGCCATGTTGATCTCCTCTACCAAAGAGTCAATAAGATCAACTTTCATGCAGTCTTTTCGTGTGTCTGGATGCTGCCTGGCATTGACAGCATTCAACTTAAACTCATCCTCATTGACTCTTAGGGTGACTTCCCCCTTTTGGACATCAATGAGAGTTTGTCCAGTTACTAGGAAAGGTCTTCCTAGGATGAGAGTAGCACTCTTGTGCTCCTCCATTTCCAGCACTACAAAGTCAGTGGGAAAGGCGAATGGCCCAACCCTGACAATCATGTCCTCAATCACGCCTGATGGGTATTTAATGGAGCCATCAGCAAGTTGGAGACATATCCGGGTTGGTTTGACTTCTTCAGTTAAACCAAGCTTTCTGATAGTGGATGCAGGTATTAGATTGATGCTTGCTCCAAGATCACATAAAGCTGTCTTGGTGCAATTACCCTCTAGTGTGCATGGTATCAGAAAGCTCCCGGGATTCTTAAGCTTTTCTGGGAAGCTTTTCAGAATGACTACACTACATTCTTCAGTGAGGAGAACTCTTTCAGTTTCTCTCCAATCCTTCTTATGACTCAAGATCTCTTTTATGAACTTGGCATAAGAAGGTATTTGCTCAAGTGCCTCTGCAAACGGAATCTTTATTTCAAGAATCCGAAGATAGTCTGCAAAACGAGCAAATTGCTTATCCTGCTCCTCTTTGTAGAGTGTATTCTTCAACCTTAGTTGCTGCAGGTTTATTTCCTACAGAGGTGGTTGGAGAAGCCTTTTTAGAGGGGTTGTTATCAGCAGTTGTGTATGTCTGATCCCTCATTGGCATTTGAATGCCAAGGTTAGAAGCTGGAGTGACGTTGGACGCCAACTCCTCACCTGTTCCTGGCGTCTGAACGCCAGAACTGTGCTTCTTTTGGGCGTTCAACGCCAATTCCTTGCTTGTTTCAACGCCACTAACCAGCAAGTGCACTGGGTCGTCCAAGTAATACCTTACGTGAGTAAGAGTCGATCCCACGGAGATTGTTGGTTTGAAGCAAGCTATGGTTATCTTGCAACTCTTAGTCAGGATATTAATTTGTTATTATCAGTTGACTTGCAAATGAACAAGAGAGCATGAATTAAAGGTTACTTGTTATGCAGTAATGGAGAATATGTTGGGGTTTTGGAGATGCTTTGTCTTCTGAATTTCAGCTTTTCTCTTGTATTCCTCTTCCTTCATGCATGCAAAAGTGCAAAGTTCTTTCTATGGCAAGCTGTGTGTTGGTGGATCACTGTTGTCAATGGCTACCATTCGTCCTCTCAGTGAAAAGGGTCCACGTGCGCTGTCACTACACGGCTAATCATCTGTCGGTTCCCACTCATGTTGGAATAGGATCTATTGATCCTTTTGCGTCTGTCACTACGCCCAACCCTCGTGAGTTGAAGCTCGTCACAGCCATCCAATCCCAGAATCCTACTCGGAATACCACAGACAAGGTTTAGACTTTCTGAATTCTCATGAATGCCGCCATTAATCTAGCTTATACCACAAAGATTCTGATTAAGGAATCTAAGAGATACTCATTCAATCTGATGTAGAACGGAGGTGGTTGTCAGATACACGTTCATGGATTGAGGAAGGTGATGAGTGTCACAGATCATCACCTTCTCTATAATTAAGCGTGAATGAATATCTTAGATAGGAACACGCATGTTTGAATGGAAAACAGAAATAGTTGCATTAATTCATCGAAACACAGCAGAGCTCCTCACCCCCAGCAATGGAGTTTAGAGACTCATGCCGTCAGAGGTTACAAAGTTCAGATCTAAAATGTCATGAGATACAAAATAAATCTCTAACATTTGTTTAAATACTAAACTAGTAACCTAGGTTTACAGAAAATCCATTCCGAGTGTTGAGAGGTCAGAATCCAACAACATCAGCAGTCTTTTTTCAGCCTGAATCAGATTTTTGCTCAGCTCCCTCAATTTCAGCCAGAAAATACCTAAAATTATAGAAAAACACACAAACTCATAGTAATATCCAGAAATATGAATTTTGCCTAAAAACTAATGAAAATATACTAAAAACTAACCAAATCATACTAAAAACTATATGAATTTAACCCCAAAAAGCGTATAAAATATCCGCTCATCACACTCCTTCCACACAGATATCCATGAGAAATTGGTCCAACCTTTGATCAAAGTTGACTCTTCTAGTGAAAGGATGAGGATCTCCTCTCATGATTGGCAAGTTGAATGCCAACCTTACAGTTTCCGGACTAAAATCCAAGTATTTCCCCCGAACCATTGTGAGCCAATTCTTTAGGTTCGGGTTCACACTTTGATCATGGTTCTTAGTGATCCATGCATTAGCATAGAACTCTTGAACCATTAAGATCCCGACTTGCTGGATGGGGTTGGTGAGAGTTTCCCAACCTCTTCTTCGAACCTCACGTTGGATCTCCGGATATTCACTCTTTTTTAGCATGAAGGGGATCTCGGGGATAACCTTTTTCTTGGCCATAACTTCATAGAAGTGGTCTTGATGGAATTTTGAGATGAATCTCTCCATCTCCCATGACTCGGAGGTGGAAGTAATTGCCTTCCCTTTCCTCTTTTTAGAGGTTTCTCTAGCCTTAGGTGCCATTAATGGTTGTGGAAAAACAAAAAGCAGAGCTTTTTTCCACACCAAACTTAAAAGGTTTGCTCGTCTTCGAGCAAAAGAAGAAAGAAAGGAGGAGAAGAAGAAGAAATGGAGGAGATAGAAGGGTGTTTTGGATTCGGCCAATTGAGGGTTTAAAGTGTTTATGATGTGTGAAAGTAAAAGGTGGTAAGGAGGGGTATTTATAGGGTAAGAGAAAGAGAGAGAAGTCGTGTATGAAGGGGTTGGGTTTAGGAGGGAAATGTTTTGAATTTGCATGGTGAGGTAGGTGGTGTTTTATAATGGGTTTTGGGGAAGAGTGGATGGATATGAGTGATAAAGAGATTATGGGGAAGAAGGTAGGATTTGATAGGTGAATGGTGTTTGGGGAAGAGTGTTATGGAAAAGTGTGAAGAGGAGAGAAAGAGAGGTGGGGTAGGTGGGGATCCTGTGGAGTCCACAGATCCTGAGGTGTCAAGGAATTCTGCTCCCTGCACCTTTCTGGCGTTTAAACGCCCTCTGTGTGCCATTTCTGGCGTTTAACGCCAACTCTGCTACATTTTCTGGCGTTAAACACCAGGCTGATGCCCTTTTCTGGCGTTTAATGCCAACCAGACACCAGACACCCTTTTCTGGCATTAAACGCCAGTCTGTCTGCCAATTCTGGCGTTTAACGGCCAGCATGCTGCCAGACTGGGCGTTAAACGCCCATTCTGCTATCCTTACTGGCGTTTAAACGCTAGTAAGCCTGTCTTCCAAGGTGTGCTATTTTTGATGCTATTTTTTATTCCGCTTTAATTCTGCAGTTGTTTTTGTGACTTCACATGATCATCTACCTAAAGAAAACATAACATGACAATGGAAAACAAGTGTCTATAAAAATAAATATAATTAAATAACATTGGGTTGCCTTCCAATAGGCGCTTCTTTAATGTCAATAGCTTGACAGTGAGCTCTTAGAGAGCTTCACAGAAACTCAGAGCTTAATGGTGGCCTCCTAACACCAAACTTAGAAGTTGAGTGTGGGGGCTCTGTTTGACTCTATTTTGAGAGAAGCTTTTCATGCTTCCTCTCCATGGTTACAAAAGAAGATCCTTGAGCCTTAAACACAAGGTAGTCCTCATTCAATTGAAGGACTAACTCTCCTTATCTACATCAATCACAGCTCTTGCTGTGGCTAGGAAGGGTCTTCCAAGGATAATGGATTCATCCTCTTCCTTTCCAGTGTCAAGGATTATGAAATCAGCAGGGATGTACAGGCTTTCAACCTTCACTAAGACATCCTCTACAAGTCCATAAGCCTATTTCCTTCATGTATCTGCCATCTCTAGTGAGATTCTTGCACCTTGTACCTCAAAGATCCCTAGTTTCTCTATTACAGAGAGTGGCATAAGGTTTATTCCTGACCCCAGGTCACACAGAGCCTTCTCAAAGGTCATGGAACCTATGGTATAGGGTATTAAGAACTTTCTGGGATCCAGTTTCTTCTGAGGTAATTTCAGTTGAACCAAAGCATTCAGTTCATTGATGAGCAATGGAGGTTCATCCTCCCAAGTCTCATTACCAAATAACTTGGAATTCAGCTTCATGATTGCTCCTAGATACTGAGCAACTTACTCTTCAACAATATCTTCATCCTCTTCAGAGGAAGAATAATCATTAGAGCTCATGAATGGCAATAGTAATTTCAGTGGAATCTCTAAGGTCTCTGTATGAGCCTCAGACTCCTTTGGTTCCTCATTAGGGAACTCCTTAGTGGTCAGTGGACATCCATTGAGGTCTTCCTCAGTAGAAATCACTGCCTTCTCCTCCTCTATAGGTTCGGCCATTTTGGGTATATTGATGGCCTTGCACTCTCTTTGGATTCTCTTATGTATTGCTTGGGACAGTACTAGGAGGGATTTTAGTAACTCTTTTACTCAGCTGACCCACTTGTGCCTCCAAATTTCTAATGGAGGACCTTGTTTCAATCATAAAACTGAGAGTGGTCTTAGATAGATCAGAGACTATGGTTGCTAAGTCAGAGAGGCTCTGCTTAGAATTCTCTGTCTGTTGCTGAGAAGATGATGGAAGAGGCTTGCTATTGCCAAACCTATTTCTCCCACCATTATTATTATTGAAGCCTTGTTGTGGCTTCTGTTGATCCTTCCATGAGAAGTTAGGATGATTCCTCCATGAAGGGTTGTAAGTGTTTCCATAGGATTCTCCCACATAATTCACTTCTTCAATTCCAGGATTCTCAGGGTCATAAGCTTCTCCTTCAGAGGAGGCTTGCCGGATGCAGCTTACAATCCAGTCAGATTCTGAGAAATCATATTGACTTGCTGAGTCAATATTTTATTCTGAGCCAATATGGCATTCAGAGTATCAATCTCAAGAACTCCTTTCTTCTGAGTCATCCCATTATTCACAGAATTTCTTTCAGAAGTGTACATGAGCTGGTTATTTGCAACCATGTCAATGAGTTCCTGGGCTTCTGCAGGTGTTTTCTTCAGATGAAGAGATCCACCAGCAGAGTGGTCCAATGACATCTTCGACAATTTAGACAGATCATCATAGAATATACATAGGATGCTCCATTCTGAAAGCATGTCAGAAGAACACCTTCTGATCAATTGCTTGTATCTTTCCCAAGCTTCATAGAGGGATTCACCTTCCTTCTGTCTGAAGGTTTGGACTTCCACTCTAAGCTTGCTCATCTTTTGAGGTGGAAAGAACTTGGCCAAGAAAGCATTGACCAACTTTTCCCAAGAGTTCAGGCTTTCTTTAGGTTGTGAGTCCAACCATGTCCTAGCTCTGTCTCTTACAGCAAAGGGGAAAAGCATAAGTCTGTAGACCTCGGGATTAACCCCATTGGTCTTAATAGTGTCACAGATTTGCAAGAATTCAGCTAAGAACTGATGAAAATCTTCCAATGGAAGTCCATGAAACTTGCAATTCTGCTGCATTAGAGAAACTAATTGAGGCTTAAGCTCAAAGTTGTTTGCTCCAATTGCAGGAATTGAGATGCTTCTTCCATAGAAGTCGGAAGATGGTGCAATAAAGTCACCAAGCATCTTCCTTGCATCTCCACCATTGTTGTTGGGTTCGGCTGCCATGTCTGCTTCTTTTTCGAAAATTTCTATAAAGTCCTCTCCAGAGTGTTGTGCTTTAGCTTCTCTTAGCTTCCTCTTCAGAGTCCTTTCAGGTTCAGGATCAGTTTCAACAAGAATGTCTTTATCCTTGTTCCTGCTCATATGAAAAAGAAGAGAATAGAAAAGAAGAGAAATCCTCTAAGTCACAGTATAGAGATTCCTTTATGTGAGTAGTAGAATAGAAGAATGAGAATAGAGAGGAGAGAGATGAATTCGAACACAGAGAGAGGGAGATGGTTCGAATTATTAGTAGAAGAGAAGTGTTAATAATTAAATAAAATAAATAGAAAGAGATGAGAGAGAGAGAGAGAGTATTCGAATATTAATTTAAAAGAAAAGAAAAAATATTTTTGCTTTTATTTTAATTAATAGTTAGAATTCAAAATTTAAGAAAAGAAATAAAGGCAAATTGAAAACTAAATAAATTAATTAATTAAAAAGATTTTTGAAAAAATTGTTAGTTAGTTTTCGAAATTAATGAGAGAGAAAAGTAGTTAGGTGGTTTTGAAAAAGATAAGAAATAGTAAAATCTTAAAATTAAAACAAACAAAAAGTCAAGTAGTTAATTGAAAAAGATTTGAAAATAAATTTTGAAAAGATAAGAAGTTAGAAAAAGATTTTGAAATTAAAATTTTGAAAAATATATGATTTGAAATTTATTTTGAAAAATATTGAAAAGGAAATTAAAAAGATTTGATTTTTAAAATTAAAGTTGATGACTTGACTAATCAAGAAACTAAAAGATATGATTCTAGAATTTAAAGATTGAACCTTTCTTAATAAGAAAGTAACAAACTTGAAATTTTTGAATCAAAACATTAAAGGTTAGCAATAATTTTGAAAGTTATGAAATAAGATTAAAAAAAAGATTTTGAAAAATTTTAAGAAAGAATTCGAAAATATTAAAAGAAAAATGAAACAGATTTGATTTTGAAAAAGATTTGAAAAGATAGAATTTTTAAATTGAAATTTTGACTTGACTAACAAGAAATAACTAAGTTTTAAAAATTTTTGACTAAGTCAACCCAAAATTTTGAATTTATGTGTAAAATAAGGAAAGAAATTTTTTTTATTTTTTTGAATTTAATGAAGAAAGAGAAAAATAACAAAATGATACATGACATAAAAATTTAAGATCAAAATAAATAATGCATGCAAGAACACTTTGAATGTCAAGATGAACACCAAGAACACTTTGAAGATCATGATGAATATCAAGAACATATTTTTGAAAATTTTTAAGAAAAGAAACACATTCAAGACACCAAACTTAAAAATTTTTTACTTTTAAACACAATGAATTCGAAAATAAACAAGAAAAACAAGAAAAGACACAAAACAAGAAAATCACAAGATTAAACAAAGAAAATCATCCAGAACAACTTGAAGATCAAAGAAGAACATAATGCATATATTTTCGAAAATTAAAGAAAAATTAAAACATGCAATTGACACCAAACTTAAAATTTGACACTAGACTCAAACAAGAAACACAAAATTTTTTGGTTTTTATGATTTTATTAATTTTTTTTGTATTTTTTTTCGAAATTATTTTGGAAAAAGAAAATAAAGAAATTCAAAATTTTTAATAAGAATTCCAGGATTCATGCAATGTTAGTCTAAAGCTTCGGTCCAAAAGGCTTAGACATGGTCAGATGGCCAGCCAAGCTTTAGCACAGAATTTTAAATGAGAATCTGAAGGCTCATGCAATGTTATTTGGTGCACGAAATCGTGATCGTTCATTCCTTGGTAACGGCGCTAAAAACTTAATACGCACGTTCATAATCTTAGTTCTTCTTCACAACTTCGCACAACTAACCGGCAAGTGCACTGGGTCGTCCAAGTAATAAACCTTACGTGAGTAAGGGTCGATCCCACGGAGATTGTCGGTATGAAGTAAGCTATGGTCATCTTGTAAATCTTAGTCAGGCGGATTCAAATGGTTATGGTGAATTGATAATTAAAATATAAATAAAATGTAAAATAGGATAGAGATACTTATGTAATTCATTGGTAGGAATTTCAGATAAGCGTATGGAGATGCTTTGTTCCTCCTGATTCTCTACTTTCCTATTGCCTTCATTCAATCCTTCTTACTCCTTTCCATGGCAAGCTGTATGTTGGGCATCACCGTTGTCAATGGCTACTTCCCTTCCTCTCAGTGAAAATAGTCCAAAATGCGCTGTCACCGCACGGCTAATCATCTGTTGATTCTCGATCATGTTGGAATAGGATCCAGTGATCCTTTTGCATCTGTCACTACGCCCAACACTCGCGAGTTTGAAGCTCGTCACAGCCATCCCTTCCCAGATCCTACTCGGAATACCACAGACAAGGTTTAGACTTTCCAGATCTCAAGAATGGCCGCCAATAATTCTAGCCTATACCACGAAGACTCTGATCGTAAATCAGGAGGCTAAGAGATATGCATTCAAGCTTGTTTTCATGTAGAACGGAAGTGTTTGTCAGGCACGCGTTCATAAGTGAGAATGGTGATGAGTGTCACATAATCATCACATTCATCATGTTTTTGTCTGCGAATGAATATCTTAGAGAAGAAATAGGCTTGAGTTGAATAGAAAAATAATAGTACTTTGCATTAATTCATGAGGAACAGCAGAGCTCCACACCTTAATCTATGGTGTGTAGAAACTCTATCGTTGAAAATACATAAGAACAAGGTCCAGGCATGGCCGAATGGCCAGCCCCCTTAAACATGATCTCAGAATGCACAATTCTTCAAACGATTATCCAGAGATATAAAATAAATCACTAAAAGTAGTTTTTATACTAGACTAGTAACTAGGGTTACAGAAAATAAGTAAATG
This sequence comes from Arachis ipaensis, assembly GCF_059453495.1. Classification (NCBI taxonomy): domain Eukaryota; kingdom Viridiplantae; phylum Streptophyta; class Magnoliopsida; order Fabales; family Fabaceae; genus Arachis; species Arachis ipaensis. The sequence goes on from NC_142437.1 coordinate 40,173,090, forward strand.
ATGCAGAAATCCACTTCTGGACCCACTTGGTGTGTGCTTGGGCTGAGCATTGAGCTTTCATGTGTAGAGACTTCTTTTGGAGTTAAATGCCAGGTTGTAACCTGTTTCTGGCGTTTAACTCCAATTTGCAACTTGTTTCTAGCGTTTAACGCCAGAATAGGGCAGAAAGCTGGCGTTAAACGCCAGTTTGCGTCATCTAAACTCGTGCAAAGTATAGACTATTATATATTTCTGGAAAGCCCTGGATGTCTACTTTCCAACGAAATTAAGAGCACGCCATTTGGGTTTTTGTAGCTCCAGAAAATCCATTTCGAGTGCAGGAAGGTTATAATCCAACAGCATCTGCAGTCCTTCTTCAGCCTCTGAATCAGATTTTTGCTCAAGTCCCTCAATTTCAGCCAGAAAATACCTGAAATCACATAAAAACACACAAACTCATAGTAAAGTCCAGAAATGTGATTTTTAATTGAAAACTAATAAAAATATAATAAAAACTAACTAAATCATACTAAAAACTATGTAAAAACAATGCCAAAAAGCGTATAAATTATCCGCTCATCACAACACCAAACTTAAATCGTTGCTTGTCCCCAAGGAACTAAAAATCAAATTTTGGATAAAAAGAAGAGAATATACTATAAATCTCAAAATATCAATGAAACTTAGCTCCAATCAAATGAGCGGGACTAGTAGCTTTTTGCCTCTGAATAGTTTTGGCATCTCACTTTATCCTTTGAAGTTCAGAATGATTGGCATCTATAGGAACTTAGAATTTAGATAGTGTTATTGATTCTCCTAGTTCAGTATGTTGATTCTTGAACACAGCTACTTTATGAGTCTTGGCCGTGGCGCTAAGCACTTTGTTTTCCAGTATTACCACCGGATACATAAATGCCACAGACACATAACTGGGTGAATCTTTTCAGATTGTGACTCAGCTTTGCTAGAGTCCCCAATTAGAGGTGTCCAGGGTTCTTAAGCACACTCTTTTTGCTTTGGATCTCAACTTTAACCGCTCAGTCTCAAGCTTTTCACTTGACACCTTCACGCCACAAGCACATGGTTAGGGACAGCTTGGTTTAGCCGCTTAGGCCAGGATTTTATTCCTTTGGGCCCTCCTATCCACTGATGCTCAAAGCCTTGGATCCTTTTTATTTTACCCTTGCCTTTTGGTTTAAAGGGTTACTGGCTTTTTGCTCTTGCCTTTTGGTTTAAAGAGCTTTTAGCTTTTTCTGCTTGCTTTCTTTTTCTTTTATTTTCACCATTTCTCTCTCTCTCTCTTTTTTTTTCACAAGCTTTTGTATTCACTGCTTTTTCTTGCTTCAAGCATCAAATTGATGATTTTTCAGATTATCAATAACATTTCTCATTTTTCATCATTCTTTCAAGAGCCAACAATTTTAACATTCATAAACAAAAAATTCAAAAGACATATGCACTGTTCAAGCATTCATTCAGAAAACAAAAAGTATTGTCACTACATCAAAATAATTAAACTAATTTCAATGATAAATTCAAGATCATGTACTTCTTGTTCTTTTGTAGTTAAAACATTTTTCATTCAAGAAAGGTGATGGATTCATAGGACATTCATAGCTTTTAAGGCATATACACTAAACACTAATGATCATGTAGTAAGACACAAACATAAAGCATAGAGAATGAAAACAGAAAAATAAATAGACAAGGAGATTAAGGAACGGGTCCACCTTAGTGGGGGTGGCGCCTTCTTCCTCTTAAAGAACCAATGGTGTTCTTGAGCTTTTCTATGTCTCTTCCTTGTCTTTGTTGCTCCTCCATCATAGCTCTTTGATCTTCTCTAATTTCATGGAGGATGATGGAGTGCTCTTGGTGCTCCATCCTTAGTTGTCCCGTGTTAGAACTTAATTCTCCTAGGGAGGTGTTGATTTGCTCCCAATAGTTTTGTGGAGGGAAGTGCATCCCTTGAGGCATCTCAGGGATTTCATGGTGAGAAATTTCCTCATGCTCTTGTTGAGGTCCATGATCTCTTGTTTGCTCCATCCTTTTCTTAGTGATGGGCTTGTCCTCATCAATGAGGATGTCTCCCTCTATGTCAATCCCATCCGAATTGCAGAGGTGACAAATGAGGTGAGGAAAGGCTAACCTTGCCAAAGTGGAGGACTTGTCAGCCACCTTGTAGAGTTCTTGAGGTATAATCTCATGAACTTCCACTTCCTCCCCAATCATGATACTATGGATCATGATGGCCTGGTCTACAGTAACTTCAGACCGGTTGCTAGTAGGAATAATTAAGCGTTGGATGAACTCCAACCATCCTCTAGCTACAGGCTTAAGGTCCGTTCTTCTCAATTGAACCGGCTTGCCTCTTGAGTCAACTTTCCATTGAGCTCCTTCCACACATATGTCCATGAGGACTTGGTCCAACCTTTGATCAAAGTTGACCCTTCAAGTGTAGGGGCGTGCATTTTCTTGCATCATTGGCAAGTTGAACGCCAACCTTACATTTTCCAGACTGAAATCTAAGTATTTCCCCCGAACCATTGTAAGCCAATTCTTTGGGTTTGGGTTCATACTTTGATCATGGTTCCTAGTGATCCATGCGTTTGCATAGAACTCTTGAACCATTAAGATTCCGACTTGTTGAATAGGATTAGAGAGAACTTCCCATCCTTTTCTTCTAATCTCTTGTCGGATCTCCGGATACTCGCTCTTTTTTAGCTTAAAAGGGACCTCAGAGATCACCTTTTTTCTTGGCCACAACTTCATAGAAGTGGTCTTGATGGACCCTTGAGATAAATCTCTCCATCTTCCATGACTCAGAGGTGGAAGCAATTGCCTTCCCTTTCCTCTTTCTTGAGGTTTCTCTGGCCTTAGGTGCCATTAATGGTTATGGAAAAACAAAAAGCTATACTTTTACCACACCAAACTTAAATTGTTTGCTTGTCCCCAAGCAAAAGAAGAAAGAAATTAGTATAAGAAGAAGAAAATGGAGGAGATGGAGAGGAAGAGTGTATTCGGCCAAGTGGAGGAAGAAGTAGTGTTTGTGATGTGTGAAAATAGAGTAGTGTTAAGGGGTTTATATAGAGGTGGGGGAGAGGGTAGGTTTCGGTCATTAGTGTTAGGTTTGGGAGGGAAAAGAATTTTGAATTTTTGAGGTAGGCGGGGTTTTTGGGGAAAAGATATGGAGGTGATTAGTGAAGGGTATTTAGGGAAGAGTATTATGAAAAGGTGTGAAGAGGAGAGAAGAAGAGGTGGGGTAGGTGGGGATCCTGTGGGGTCCACAGATCTAGAGGGGTCAAGGACTTAGCATTCCTGCTCCATTTAGGCATGCAAAACGCCCTTAGAATGCATGTCTGGTGTTAAAATGCCAGCTTGCTGCTTGTTTCTAGCGTTTAACGCCAGCTTTTCTCCCATTCTTGGTGTTAAACGCCAATTCCATGCTCTATTCTGGCGTTAAACGCCAGTCTGGTGCTCGTTTCTGGCGTATAACGCCAGCTTGATGCTTCTTTCTGGCGTTAAACGCCAGTTTGATGCTTCTTACTGGCGTTTAAACGCCAGTAAGCTCTTCCTCCAAGGTGAGCTATTTTTCATTCTATTTTTTATTTTTCAGTAGTTTTTGTTACTTCACATGATCATCAACCTAAAGAAAACACAAAATAGCAATGGAAAAGAAATAAATATAATTAAATAACATTGGGTTTCCTCCCAACAAGCGCTTCTTTAATGTCAATAGCCTAACAGTGAGCTCTCATGGAGCCTCACAGAAAATCAGAGCAATGTTGGGGCCTCTCAACACCAAACTTAGAGTTTGGTTGTGGCCTCCCAACACCAAACTTAGAGTTTGAATGTAGGGGTGTTGTTTGACTCTGTTCTGAGAGAAGTTTTTCATGCTTCCTCTCCATGGTTACAGAAGGAGAACCTTGAGTCTTAAATACAAGGTAGTCTTCATTCAACTGAAGGACCAACTCTCCTCTGTCAACATCAATCACAGTCTTTGCTGTGGCTAGGAAGGGTCTTCCAAGGATGATGGATTCATCCTCATCCTTCCCAATGTCTAGGATTATGAAATCAGCAGGGATGTAAAGGCCTTCAACCTTCACTAGCACGTCCTCTACTAGTCCACAAGCCTGTTTCATTGATTTGTCTGCCATCTCCAGTGAGATTCTTACAGCTTGTACTTCAAAGATTCCGAGTTTCTCCATTACAGAGAGTGGCATGAGGTTTATCCCTGACCCAAGGTTACACAGAGCCTTCTCAAAGGTCATGGTGCCTATGGTACAAGATATGAAAAATTTTTCGGGATCCGGTTTCTTCTGAGGCAATGTCTGCCTTATTAGTGCACTCAGTTCATTGGTGAACAAGGGGGTTCATCCTCCCAAGTCTCATTACCAAATAAACTGGCATTCAAATTCATGATGGCTCCTAGATATTTAGCAACCTGCTCTTCAATGATGTCTTCATCCTCTTCAGAGGAAGAATATTCATCAGAGCTCATGAATGACAGAAGGAAGTTCAATGGAATCTCTATGGTCTCTGCTTGAGCCTCAGACTCCTTTGGTTCCTCAAAGGGAAACTCCTTTATGTCCAGAGGACGTCTGACATTTGGGATTTTTGCTAGTAAGAATTTATAAAAATAGTCGCGCTGTAGATATAGTTTCTAGACCAACAGAAATCCCTTCGTACAAACTTTTTGGTTGTCACAAGTAACAAACCCCTAAATAAATTGATAACCAAAGTATTTAAACCTCAGGTCGTCTTCTCAAGGAACTGCAGGGAAGTATGTTCTTATTATCAGTTATGGAGATTATAAATTGGGTTTTTTTAAGATGAGGAACAAGTAGTTTAAATTGCAATTGAAATAAGTAAAAGACTGTAAAGTAAATAAATAACTATAAAATAAATTTTTGGCAAAGTATGAGAAATTAGAAGTCCTATCCTAGTTATCCTTATCAATGATGATGAAAATTGAACCTTAATTCCACTTAGTTAACCTTTGCTAGAGTAAGGGAAAGTCAAGTGACTAATTAGTTAGATCCTCAAATCCTAGTTAATCCCTAAGGAAAGATTGGGATTATTGAAGTTCAATTCAATTAGAAAAGATAACAATTATCAATCATGTTTGAGTTTGATAACTCCTGAGTTACTGATTTCTTAACCAAGACCAAAAAAGGGAAAAAGTAAATCTACCGGAATAAAAATGTCTTCAGATTGGAAGCAACAGTAATATAAATAAAGGAGAGCAATAATAAACTGAAATACCTCAATTAACATTAATTCGAAAGAGTAATCTATAACATAGAAGAATTCATAAATTAAATTAAAAAGATAAATAAAAAGGAATGTTGAACCTGATAGAAAGAGATAATCATGAAAGCGAATAAAATCCTAAATCCTAATCCTAAAAGAGAGAGAGGAGAGAACCTCTCCCTCAAAACTAAATCTAAATCATGAAAAGTAACTAATTGGAGACTCTCCCTGAATGGATGCATTCTCCCACTTCATAACCTCTTATCTGTGTCTTCTGGACTTGGAATTGGGCCAAAAAGGGCTTCAGAAATTGCTGGGAGCATTTTCTATAATTTCTGGTGCGTGGCCTCTGTCACGCGGCCGCGTAGGTCACGCGGTCGCGTCACTTGGAGTTTTCCTTGTCGCGCGGTCACATCAGTCATCCGTCCGCGTCATATGCGTTTCGCTTAAGGCGCGCGATCGCGTCAAGCATGCAGTCGCGTCGCTGTTGATTCGCGTTGGCATGCGGCCGCGTCATCCAAGCGATCGCGTCGTTGCCAGTTTCTTCAAAAACTCTGTTTTATGCTTTTCTTCCAATTTTGTATGTTTCATTTCCATCCTTTAAGTCATTCCTGCCTTAGAAGATCTGAAATTACTCAACACACAAATCGCGACATCGAATGGTAATAAGGGAAATTAAAATAATTACTTTTAAAGCATAGGAAATATGTTTTTCACATACATCACATAATAAGGAAGGTAAAGTAAAACCATGCAATTAATATGAATAAGTGGGTGAAGGATTGAATAAATCACTCAAATTAAGCACAAAATATATCATAAAATATGGGTTTATCAACCTCCCCACACTTAAACAATAGCATGTCCTCATGCTAAATCCATGATAAAGAGTAAGGTAAGGTTGAAGTGGTGGAATCGCATGCAATGCAATCTACTCTAAATGCAATTACCTACACGCATCATGCAATTCTTAATTGTTATTTACTTGTATATAAAGCTTACATGTAGTTGAACTAATTCACATCCTCAAGGAATCATATATATATATATATATATAGCCAAACCTTAGATAATGATAAAGCACTTTTACAATTGAGATGGGAGAGAAAAAGATTTTATAAACTTGCAAGACAATTAATAATTCAAGCAGAGATATATGTTAATGAGCTATTGAACCCTCACTGGATTTGTGTTTACTCTCTAGTCACTCAGTGTTTATTGAGTTAATCACTATATTCTTCTTTTTATCCTTTCTTTCTACAACTTTGTTCTTCATCTAACCAATCAACAATTATAGAATATAGACATACAAAAGTCATGAGGTCTTTAATTCAGGTTGTAATGGGGCCAAGGTAAAGGTAAGGGTATATGTATAAGGCTAAGTGAGCTAATTGAGCGAATCTTTGATTAGTTTAAGGTCTCACCTAACATACATAACTTTGTAAAGTAAAGCTTCTTTACCTATTTTACCCATATTTTCCCACTTTTGATGTTACATGCTCATGCATTAGTTTTAATTTTGTCCCATGTGCATTGCTTTATTTTGCATTTGGGGAATTCTTTTGTATCCCCTTTATTCAAATACTGAAAATATATATATATATATATATATATATATATTTTAATGCACATGGTAATTCAATTATTTTGATTTCACATGAGCATGCTTCCCAAAAAAAATTTTATTTTGAATTATTTTATTCTTTTCAACTTTCTACCCTTTGTTTTTATCATCCATGTTCCCAATAGGTTTCCCACACTTAAACAATTATACAATTTCTATCTTAAGCTAACTAAGGATTCAACTTAGAATTTTTATTTTGTTTTTCTGCTTAAGGCTAGTAATGTGGTTTGTAGAATAAGAGGGGATTTAAAGGCTCAAGGGGCTAACAAGGGTGATGTAAAAGGTAGGCTAATTTGGGATAAGTGAGCTAAAATTAAACAATGGCCTCAATCACTCTCTTGGTATGTATTTCTATTCTATAATCGGACATATAGATTAAAACAAAGTAAAGAACATCAGAATAAAAAAGAAGGGCGGAACACACAGGAATAAAAATTATAGTTTGAATGTAACTATACAATTAAGCTCAAAACTTACAGGCTGTATGTTCTCTAACTCAGAAATCATATATCAGTTATATATTTCATGCAAGTAAAAATCAAGAGTTCTCATTATTCTCAATGTAAAATTTATTTTGAGTGGCTTTAAAGTTTGTGTTTCTCCTTGATGAAATGTTGTTAACTAACTAACATGGAATGCTATATATACAAGGTGTGGGTTGTTTCTATTATGTTCAAGTCTCTAGTTTACTTTCTTTTTATATTTTCAAATTAAACTAAGTTATCTTATGCTAAAAAAAGGGTAAACTATACTAATCAATCCACAATTTCTATAACTAATAAGTTAGAATTACAACTAAACTAAATAGCTAAAATTTGAACTAAGGTGCAACATGCAGAAATAGAGTCAAAATACATGAAAATAGCAGTGTATAAATGCTGAGAAAATAAAAATAAAAATAAAAGAGAAAAATACAGAAAAATAGCAAAATAAAATGAAAGAGTCTGTAGTGGTTCACCAAAAAAATGCGCCAGAGATGGCGACCTCCCCACACTTAAAATGAAGCATCGTCCCTGATGCTCACTCAAGCAGGGTGTGAAGGGGTGTCATCACTAGAAGGGTGGGTAGCTGGAGTCTCTGTGGTGGTGGTCTGAGGGTCTGCCTGCTGCAGAGGATGTGCTGACTGAATAGGGATCTCAGGGTCGAAAACCTGAATCTGATGCGGGGTCTCGTGCTGTGATGCAGCCTACTCTGTGCCTGCCTGCTCAGCTGCTCTCTGGGGGTGGGTATCTGCCACGTGATCATCTGCTTCCTCCTCAGATGGCTCTGATGGTGTGTCAGGCTCGGAGGGGATATCGCCAGATCGTATCATCAGCTTCAGGTGCTCATAGCGTCGCTTGCTGCGACGCTCAGCTCTCTCATATCGGCTCCGATTGTGGTGCTCCATCTAGTCTAGCTGTCAAAACAGGCGGTGTACTAGGTGATAAACCGGCTCTGAGGCAGGTGGAGGTGCAGTGGTGGTAGCAGGGGTAGCTGTAGAGGAAGAGGGGCCGACAGATGGTGTGGCTGTCTCATCAATAGGAGTGAGGAATGGAGGTCTGTAGCCCAAAGCCAGAAAGTTTCTGCTGTGAGGGATAATTTTCTTGCATTTTACAGCAGGTGGCCTCTCATCAGCATCCTCCCAGGGCACGTCAGCTCGACAGCCTAGCTGTGTAATCAGATAGGGGAAGGGGAGAGTGCCTCGGACGTGGACCCTGGCCATGTAGTACTGAATGAAGCGTGGCAGGTACAGGTCCTTACCTTCCATCACACACCATAGGAGGGTGATCATAGCGGCAGGTAGCTCCGTCTCGTGAGTACTCAGCATAATAAAGTTGCTGAGGATCTGATGCCATAGCCGAGCCTCATCGTTCAAGTATGCCCGCTTGATTCCCTTAGGCATGGTGGTGTTCTGACCCATGACCCATGGGACAATCGGGTCAAGGGCTATCCTGGCCTTGACTGCATGCCAGTCAAATTTCATGAAGCGCATGTCCTCCTCAGCCTTTTGATATCCATCTGGCTGATCGAATTTAGGCAGAAGCTTTAGAACATCCTCTATAGCCTCTTCAGTAACCAGAATCTGCTTCCCTCTTAGGTTCACTGCATCTAGGGAAGTTTTGAAGTAATTGCAGTAGAATTCCCTTATCCAAGATGCATTAACCTCAGTCAGGTTTCTCTCCAGGAAGAACCAGCCTCTTTGTTTGATCTGATCAGAGGTGTATTGCTGGAGTTCTTCTGGGATCTTCAAAGTCCTTTCCAGGTACAGGTTCCTGGAGTTTGCAAACATCGGATACTTCAGCTCGCAGTATCGGTTTGAAAATTTAATGGGATCAGTAGCAGGGAGTAGTTGGTCAGCCTTCTCCTGCGGGGTAAAGTGTTCTCCCGCCAGGAGTCATCATGCATGAGGTCCAGGATGGACATGGAGGATTCTCCTCTTTTCTGTTTGCCAGTGGTTGCCTTTCCTTTTCCTTTTCTCTGGGTGTCTGACATCCTGAAAAACAGAAAACCAGGATATATAAAAAAAACAGGAAAACAAAAGGCAAAAAATCAAAAAGAAACACAAAGTGGCAAAGTAGCAATAGAAGAGGAAATTGAGTTAAGTAAATTTGCATTAAGGATTGTATAAGAGTTAGAATACTGAGAAGAAAAGTGTCACAATCCAAAATGTACTTCAATTCAAGTTAATTAGAAAAAGTATCATCATGCCTTGGTTAGAATGTTAAAAGAAAGTGAAAAACCAGAAGAGATGTTTTGAAAGGTTAGGTTTGGTTAGAATTGAAAAAGAGTTGAGGAAGTTAAAATTAGTGAGTTAGTAAAAAGTGGGTTAAGGTAAGTGGCATAATGATCATATTCCAAGTAACAAGCATTCACAATTAGAAGCTATAGGTAATTCATATCCAAACAAGGAAATTAGGTTGATGATGATTCAGATAGATATAGAAATAGCAAAAATTGGAATCTAAACATCAAAAATACAGATTAAGAACCAGGAAATCAAAAAGAATAAGAAAGCTTGCCCTGGCATTCATGAATTGGTTTGGTAAAAGCAGGGGAAAGCAGAGTTAAAAATGCCAAAACCAAAACATGAGTGAAAATAAAAACAGTTTACAGAAATTTGGGCAGCATTCCGGCTAAAATTGGATTTTCTCGGAAAATAAATAGCAATTAGAATAGTTCATATGAATGAAAATATAGCTGCAATTACATATAAGGAATAAGAACATGTAAAGTAGTGTAAAGAGCAGCATGAAACAAGAAATTACAGCATATGAACAGTAACAACATCACAGCAGCAACAGAATTGCGAATTGAATAAAACAGGTAGCAAGAACAGCGCAAATGATTAGGCCTAAATCCACTAACCACATCCTAGGCTACCTAACAACCTAGAATTCACTACAACATGCATATCTAACTAGCCTAATGATGAACATAAACAGAAAAATAGAAAATTAACGATGAATGGAAAGAAGGGTGACGATTAGCAAAACCTGGAAGGCGAAGGAAAGAAAGTGGGGCAGAGATGTGGCTGGGGGATGGCGGTGGTAGCGGCAGACGCAGCGGTTGAGGGTGGCACGGCGGCGGTGGCGGCTGTTTGGAGGTAGGGTTTCGGGTAGGGAATGGGGGGGAAGGGGAAGGAAGGGAAGGGGGTGTGGGTGGCGGATAGGTGGCGCAACTAGGACGGAGCGGCGGCGGTGGATGGTGGTCGCAGAGGGGGGCAGTGGCGGTGGAGGGAGGGAGAGGAAGAAAGAAGAAGAAAGAGGGGGAGAATGGGGGAGGGGGTGGTGGTACGGTGAGGTCTGGGGGGTGGTTGGCGGTGCGGCGGCGGCGTAGGGTGGCTGGGTGGTGGTTGGAAGTTGTGGGTGGTGGTTGTGGAGAGAAGAGAGGAAGGAGAGGGGGCTGGGGGGCGCAAATGGGTAGGGTTTCGCGTGGCTGGGGTTATTAATTTGAATCCACGCGATCGTGTGGGGCACGCGGTCGCGTGGATGGAGTGAAATGGGGGTCGACGCGATCGCGTGGGTGGCGCGATCGCGTGGAATGGGTAAATTATGAATGACGCGGTCGCGTGAGGCATGCAACCGCGTCGCTGGAAATTGTGCTAAACGCACAATTCCAGCGTCGTTTTAGCGTAACTCTCTGTCTCCTCTGGGGTGGTGGTGCAATCCATGCGACGCGATCGCATCGCTCACGCTGTCGCGTGGGATTGGTGTTGTGCAAGTGACGCGATCGCGTCAGGGATGCGACCGCGTGGGTCGTTTTGTGCGAAACGCACAATGGCCGTACGATTCCAGCCTAACTCTCTGGACGTTGGGGATTTACGCTGATCTTCATATCACGTGGCCGCGTGGGTAGTGTTTTTCGCAAGTGACGCGATCGCATGGGTGATGCGGTCGCATCGCGCACCCTTTTTTATGCAGGTATGCAAGTATGCAGTATGCAATGCGAATGAATAATATTCAGGTTCAATTTGAAAAAGGAAATAAAAAATAAAAATAAATAACACGAAATAAAATTGAAAAAGAAACGACCATACCATGGTGGGTTGTCTCCCACCTAGCACTTTTAGTTAAAGTCCTTAAGTTGGACATTGGATGAGCTTCCTGTTATGGCAGCTTGCGCTTAAATTCGTCCAGAAATCTCCACCAATGCTTGGAATGCCAATGGCCTCCGGGTCCCAAACTAGGCATGTAAAGCTTCTGAGTATCTTCAAGCAGATTGTCAGGCTCCCGGGGTGACGAATGTCAGAATGGATTCCAGGATCTCAAACCTTGCTTTTAGATCCGCCTTCGTCTTGATCTATATTTTTCCATCCGGGCAGTTTAGAAAGTAGATTTTCACCAAGGTGACCAAACGTTTTTCGAGATCCATTCGATAGATCATGATGCCAATCCGCACACTTCAAGTTAAAGCGTGGAACCTTATTGGACCTTGTGTACCAGCTCTGAGCACGAGCCATTTCCCTCTTACTCTTAAAGCCACAGAGAGCTCTAAGCTGGCCATCTGTTTCAAGCAAACCATATTCAAGTGGAAAAGTAAAGATAAAGGTTAAGGATTGTACCCACTTGAAGCTTGTATTAGGTGGTAATGGCCTTGGGATAGGTGTTTCCAATGGTTCTGTGAGTTCTACTCCTTTGTGCTCTTCTGTGAATTTCTTCACTTCCTTGCAGACTTCTTCAATTGCATCCATGTCCTGATCAAAGCCTTCTATGTCTTCCTCGTCACTTAAGTCATAAACGGGAGGTTGAGAGAAATCTACCTCCGCATCATTTTCGTATTCACTTGGGGAAGATTCTGCGATCTCAGAGAATTCACTTGCTGGTGCAAGTTCACTACTGGGAGAACTTGACTTGAGATCATCATCATCAAGGAAACTTGCTTCTTGGATTATTCCGTCCAGTTCTTCATAAAAGACTTTCCTTAGGGGCTATGTACTATCCTCCTCAGCATCAATTGTAACGTCCTTGACAGAATTCTCCATAACTCTGGATTTCCATGGAGGCTCAGCGTCTCCTAGGTCTTCAACCAACTCTTCTTCTTGTGTAATGACAGCTTCCTCTACTTGTTCCAGTACGAAGTCATGCTCTGTTCTGTCCACTGGAGTTTCTAGTATCTCCTTCATGCTACGCTCATCATTAGATTGTCCACACGGAGTTGTGGGAGGTCCTTGAATGTTCGAACGTCTAGAAGATAATTGACGTATTGCTTGCTCCAGTTGATAAAGGGTTATTTGAAGTTGATCTACTGTTTCCTTGAGGCGAACCTCTGATTCTCGGGGTGCTGGATTTGGATGTGGTACATTGGGAAGTGGTGGTGATGGGGAGTAATTGGATTGGAATCGGGGTAAATGAGGATCGTATGGTGGCGAATGGTGAAAAGAAGCTTGTGAGTATGGTGGTTCGAAGTTATATTGAGAGGATAGCCTATAAGCACAGGGTGGGACTTGTTGGTAACTACAAGGTTGTCCACCATGTCTATTTTCATGGTATGCATTGTAGAATGGTCTTTATCCATGATATCTTGGAGGGTGTTGTTGCCTAAAGGGTTGATCAGATCCTCTTGGCTCCATCCATCTTTGATTGCTCTGACCTTGATGCATGTTCCTGTTATAACTTTCACTCCTTTCAACAATATTAGAACCAAACTCGAAGCGAGAGGGGTGAGAATTCATAGTAGCTAATGGAAATAAAAAGGGAAAATAAAGACAAATAAACAAGTAAAAGAAAAATATTTACAATAACTAATAATAAGGCACACAATTGCAGTTCCCCAGCAACGGCGCCATTTTGACATTCGGGATTTTTGCTAGTAAAGAATTTATAAAAAAAGTCGCGTTGTAGATATAGTTTCTAGACCAACAGAAATCCCTTCGTACAAACTTTTTGGTTGTCACAAGTAACAAACCCCTAAATAAATTGATAACCAAAGTATTTAAACATCGGGTCGTCTTCTCAAGAAACTGCAGGGAAGTATGTTCTTATTATCGGTTATGGAGATTATAAATTGGGGTTTTTTAAGATGAGGAACAAGTAGTTTAAATTGCAATTGAAATAAGTAAAAGACTGTAAAGTAAATAAATAACTATAAAATAAATTTTTGGCAAAGTATGAGAAATTAGAAGTCCTATCCTAGTTATCCTTATCAATGATGATGAAAATTGAACCTTAATTCCACTTAGTTAACCTTTGCTAGAGTAAGGGAAAGTCAAGTGACTAATTAGTTAGATCCTCAAATCCTAGTTAATCCCTAAGGAAAGATTGGGATTATTGAAGTTCAATTCAATTAGAAAAGATAACAATTATCAATCATGTTTGAGTTTGATAACTCCTGAGTTACTGATTTCTTAACCAAGACCAAAAAAGGGAAAAAGTAAATCTACCGGAATAAAAATGTCTTCATATTGGAAGCAACAGTAATATAAATAAAGGAGAGCAATAATAAACTGAAATACCTCAATTAACATTAATTCGAAAGAGTAATCTGTAACATAGAAGAATTCATAAATTAAATTGAAAAGATAAATAAAAAGGAATGTTGAACCTGATAGAAAGAGATAATCATGAAAGCGAATAAAATCCTAAATCCTAATCCTAAAAGAGAGAGAGGAGAGAACCTCTCCCTCAAAACTAAATCTAAATCATGAAAAGTAACTAATTGGAGACTCTCCCTGAATGGATGCATTCCCCCACTTCATAACCTCTTATCTGTGTCTTCTGGACTTGGAATTGGGCCAAAAAGGGCTTCAGAAATTGCTGGGAGCATTTTCTATAATTTCTGGTGCGTGGCCTCTGTCACGCGGCCGCGTAGGTCACGCGGTCGCGTCACTTGGAGTTTTCCTTGTCGCGCGGTCACATCAGTCATGCGTCCGCGTCATATGCGTTTCGCTTAAGGCGCGCGATCGCGTCAAGCACGCGGTCGCGTCGCTGTTGATTCGCGCTGGCATGCGGCCGCGTCATCCAAGCGATCGCGTCGTTGCCAGTTTCTTCAAAAACTCTGTTTTATGCTTTCCTTCGAATTTTGTATGTTTCATTTCCATCCTTTAAGTCATTCCTGCCTTAGAAGATCTGAAATTACTCAACACACAAATCACGGCATCGAATGGTAATAAAGGGAAATTAAAATAATTACTTTTAAAGCATAGAAAACATGTTTTTCACATACATCACATAATAAGGAAGGGAAAGTAAAACCATGCAATTAATATGAATAAGTGGGTGAAGGATTGAATAAATCACTCAAATTAAGCACAGAATATATCATAAAATATGGGTTTATCAACATCCCATGAGACTTTTTTCACTGGGACTTGATGAGCGGATAATTTATACACTTTTTGGCATTGCTTTTAAGTAGTTTTTTAGTATAATTTAGTTAGTTTTTATTATATTTTTATTAGTTTTTAATTAAAAATCACATTTCTGGACTTTACTATGAGTTTGTGTGTTTTTCTGTGATTTCAGGTAATTTCTGGCTGAAATTGAGGGACTTGAGCAAAAATCTGATTCAGAGGCTGAAGAAGGACTGCAGATGCTGTTGGATTCTGACCTTCCTGCACTCGAAGTGGATTTTCTGGAGCTACAAATACCCATTTGGCGCGCTCTCAATTGCGTTGGAAAGTAGACATCCAGGGCTTTCCATCAATATATAATAGTCCATATTTTGTCCAAGTTTAGATGACGCAAACTTGCGTTCAACGCCAGCTTTCTGCCCTATTCTGGCGTTAAACGCCAGAAACAAGTTGCAAAGCAGAGTTAAATGCCAGAAACAAGTTACAAACTGGCGTTCAACTCCAAGGAAGACCTCTACATGTGAAAGCTTCAACGCTCAGCCCAAGCACACACCAAGTGGGCTCGGAAGTGAATTTCTACATCATTTACTTATTTCTGTAACCCTAGTAACTAGTCTGATATAAATATGACCTTTTACTATTGTATTAGACACCTTTGGATTATCTTTTGATCATCTTTGGATTATCTTTTGATCCTTTGATCACGTTTTGGAGGTTGGCCTCTCGGCCATGCCTTGACCTTCATCACTTATGTATTTTCAACGGTAGAGTTTCTACACACCATAGATTAAGGTGTGGAACTCTGCTGTTCCTCGAGTATTAATGCAAAGTACTATTATTTTTTCTATTCAACTCAAGCCTATTTCTTCTCTAAGATATTCATTCGTACACAAGAACATGATGAATGTGATGATTATGTGACGCTCATCACCATTCTCACTTATGAACGCGTGCCTGACAACCACTTCCGTTCTACATAAAGATGAGATAGAATGAGTATCTCTTAGGTATCTAATACAGGGGACCGAGTCCGAGATATTAGAGTCTTCGTGGTATAGGCTAGAATTATTGGCGGCCATTCCTGAGATTCGGAAAGTCTAAACCTTGTCTGTGGTATTCCGAGTAGGATCTAGGAAGGGATGGCTGTGACGAGCTTCAAACTCGCGAGTGTTGGGCGTAGTGACAGACGCAAAAGGATCACTGGATCCTATTCCAACATGATCAAGAACCGATAGATGATTAGCCATGCAGTGACAGCGCATTTGGACCATTTTCACTGAGAGGACGGGATGTAGCCATTGACAACGGTAATGCCCAACATACAGCTTGCCATGGAAAGAAGTAAGAAGGATTGAAGGAAGGCAATAGGAAAGCAGAGAATCAGAAGGAACAAAGCATCTCCATACGCTTATCTGAAACTCCTACCAACGAATTACATAAGTATCTCTATCCTATTTTATATTTTATTTATATTTTAATTATCAATTCACCATAACCATTTGAATCCGCCTGACTGAGATTTGCAAGATGACCATAGCTTGCTTCAAGCCGACAATCTCCGTGGGATCGAGCCTTACTCACGTAAGGTTTATTACTTGGACGACCCAGTGCACTTGCTGGTTTGTTGTGCGAAGTTGTGACAAAGAACTAAGATTATGAACGATCACGATTTCGTGCACCAAGTTTTTGGCGCCGTTGCCGGGGATTATTTGAGTTTGGACAACTGACGGTTCATATTGTTGCTCAGATTAGGTAATTTTATTTTATTTTTAAGCTTTTTATTTTTTATTTTCGAAAAATACAAAAAAAATTTTAATAAAACCATAAAAACCAAAAAATTTTATGTTTTTTGTTTGAGTCTTGTGTCAAATTTTAAGTTTGGTGTCAATTGCATGTTTTAATTTTTCTAAAAAAAAATTTTTTTTCAAAAATTCATGCATGTGTTCTTCATGATCTTCAAGTTGTTCTTGATGATTTTATATGTTTGATCTTTAATTTTTCTTGTTTTGTGTCTTCTTTTGTTTTTCATATGCATTTTAGAATTATTAGAGTCTAAACATTGAAAAATTCTAAGTTTGGTGTCTTGCATGTTTTTCTTTTCTTAAAAATTTTCAAAAACATGTTCTTGATGTTCATCATGACCTTCAAAGTGTTCTTGGTGTTCATCTTGACATTCGAAGTGTTCTTGCATATTTTTCTTGTTTTGATTCATAATTTTTATGTTTTGCATCAATTTTTGTGTTTTTCTCTCTCCTCATAAAAATTTAAAAAATCAAAAAAATATCTTTCCCTTATTTTCCTCATAATTTTTGAAAATTTGGATTAACTTAGTCAAAAATTTTTAAAATTTAATTGTTTCTTATGAGTCAAGTCAAATTTTCAATTTAAAATTCTATCTTTTTCAAAAATCAAATCTTTTTTTTAATCTTTCTTTCATAATTTCGAAATTTCAAAATTTATTTTCAAATTCTTTTTCTTATTTCTATTTCATATTTTTGAAATTAATGCTAACAATTAATGTGATTGATTCAAAAATTCTAAGTTTGTTACTTGCCTAGTAAGAAAGGTTCAATCTTTAAATTTTCAAAATCAAATCTTTTTAAGTTCCTTTTTAAAATCTCTTTCAAAATAAATCTCAATCACATCTTTTTCAAAATCAATTTCAAAATCTTTTCTAACTTCTTATCTTTTCAAAATTGATTTTCAAATCTTTTTCAATTAATCTTATCTTTTTGTTTGATTCTTATCTTTTTCAAAACTACCTAACTAATTTTCTCTCTCTAATTTTTGAAAACTCTTCCCCACTTTTTCAAAATTCTTTTTTAATTAACTACTTGTTTTAAATTTCAATTTAATTTAATTCTATTTTCCTTCTTAATTTTTGAAATTCTAACTAATATTTAAAATAAAAACAAAAATATTTTTATTTAATTTTCGAATTTTTCTCTCTCTCATCCCCTTCTATTTATTTAATTATCTACTAATACCCTTCTTTCACTCAAAATTCGAACCCACTCTTCTACTCTGTGTTCGAATTCTTATCTTTTCCTTCTTCTATTCTTCTCTTCTTATACTTACATAAGGAATCTCTATACTGTGACATAGAGGATTCCATATTTTCTTTTGTGTTCTCTTCTTTTTCATATGAGCAGTAACAAGGATAAGAACATTCTTGTTGAAGCTGATCCTGAACCTGAAAGGACTCTGAAGAGGAAGCTAAGGGAAGCTAAAGCACAACTCTCTGGAGAAAATCTGACAAAAATTTTTGAAAAAGAAGGAGACATGGCCGAAAATAATAATAATGGTGGAGATGCAAGGAAGATGCTTGGTGACTTTACTGCACCAAATTCCAACTTACATGGAAGAAGCATCTCAATCCCTGCCATTGGAGCAAATAATTTTGAGCTAAAGCCTCAACTAGTTTCTCTAATGCAACAGAATTGTAAGTTTCATGGACTTCCATCAGAAGATCATTTTCAGTTCTTAACTGAATTCTTGCAGATCTGTGATACTGTTAAGACCAATGGGGTTGATCCCGAGGTCTACAGGCTTATGCTTTTCCCGTTTGCTATAAGAGACAGAGCTAGAATATGGTTGGACTCTCAACCTAAAGATAGTCTGAACTCTTGGGATAAGCTGGTCACGGCTTTCTTAGCCACGTTCTTTCCTCCTCAAAAGCTTAGTAAGCTTAGAGTGGATGTTCAAACCTTCAAACAGAAAGAAGGTGAATCCCTCTATGAAACTTGGGAGAGATACAAGCAACTAACCAAAAAGTATCCTTCTGACATGCTTTTAGAATGGACCATCCTGGATATATTCTATGATGGTCTGTCTGAATTATCAAAGATGTCATTGGACCATTCTACAGGTGGATCCATTCACCTAAAGAAAACGCCTGTAGAAGCTCAGGAACTCATTGACATGGTTGCAAATAACCAGTTCATGTACACTTCTGAAAGGAATCCTGTGAGTAATGGGACGCCTCAGAGGAAGGGAGTTCTTGAAATTGATACTCTGAATGCCATATTGGCTCAGAACAAAATATTGACTCAGCAAGTCAATATAATTTCTCAGAGTCTGAATGGATTGTAAGTTGCATCCAACAATACTAAAGAGGCATCTTCTGAAGAAGAAGCTTATGATCCTGAGAACCCTGCAATAGCAGAGGTGAATTACATGGGTGAATCCTATGGAAACACCTATAATCCCTCATGGAGAAATCATCCAAATTTCTCATGGAAGGATCAACAAAAGCCTCAACAAGGCTTTAATAATGGTAGAAGAAACAGGTTTAGCAATAGCAAGCCTTTTTCATCATCCTCTCAGCAACAGACAGAGAATTCTGAGCAGAGTCCCTCTAGCTTAGCAAATATAATCTCTGATCTATATAAGGCCACTCTAAGTTTCATGAATAAAAAAGGTCCTCCATCAGAAATTTGGAGGCACAAGTGGGCCAGCTGAGTAAAAGAGTCACTGAAACTCCTCATAGTACTCTCCCAAGCAATACAGAAGAGAATCCAAAAAGAGAGTGCAAGGCCATAACCTTACTTGGTGTGGCCGAACCCAGAGAGGAGGAGGAGGACGTGAATCCTAGTGAGGAAGACCTCCTGGGACGTTCACTGACCAATAAGGAGTTTCCCTTTGAGGAACCAGAGGAATCTGAGACTCATCTAGAGACCATAGAGATTCTATTGAACCTCCTTTTACCATTCATGAGCTCTGATGACTATTCATCTTCTGAAGAAGATGAAGACATTGTTCAAGGGCAAGTTGCCCAGTATTTAGGAGCAATCATGAAGCTGAATGCCAAGCTATTTGGTAATGAGACTTGGGAGGACGAGCCTCCATTGCTTATTACTGAACTGAATACCTGGGTTCAGCACACTTTACCTCAAAAGAATCAGGATCCTGGTAAATTCCTAATTTCCTGTAACATAGGCACCATGACCTTTGAGAAGGCTCTGTGTGACCTGGGGTCAGGAATAAACTTAATGCCACTCTCTGTAATGGAGAAACTAGGAATCTTTGAGGTACAAGCTGCAAGAATCTCATTAGAGATGACAGACAAATTAATGAAACAGGCTTATGGATTAGTAGAGGACTTGTTAGTAAAGGTTGAAGGCCTTTACATCCCTGCTGATTTCATAATCCTAGACATTGGAAAGGATGAGAATGAATCCATCATCCTTGGAAGACCCTTCCTAGCCACAGCAAAAGCTGTGATTGATGTGGACAGAGGAGAGTTGGTCCTTCAACTAAATGAGGACAACCTTGTGTTTAAAACTCAAGGATCTCCTTCTGTAACCATGGAGAGAAAGCATGAAAAGCTTCTCTCACTGCAGAGTCAACCAAAGCTCCCACAGTCAAACTCTAAGTTTGGTGTTGGGAGGCCACAACCAAACTCTAAGTTTGGTGTTGAACCCCCACATTCAAACTCTAAGTTTGGTGTTGGGAGGTCCCAACAATGCTCTGAACATCTGTGAGGCTCCATGAGAGCTCACTGTCAAGCTAATGACATTAAAGAAGTGCTTGTTAGGAGGCAACCCAATTATATTTAACTATATCTATTTATTTTCCATTGCTATTTTATATTTTCTTTAGATTGATGATCATGTGAAGTCACAAAAACAACTAGAAAATCAAAACCAGAATGAAAAATAGCATTAAAAATAGCACACCCTGGAGGAAGAGCATTCTGGCGTTTAAACGGCAGAAACAAGCATCTGTCTGGCGTTTAACGTCAGAAACAAGCACCAAGCTGGCGTTTAACGCCAGAAACAAGCATCAACCTGGCGTTAAACGCCAGAAACATGCTACATTTGGGCGTTTAACGCCAAAAACAGGCAACAGTCTGGCGTTAAACACCAGTATTGCATACAGAGGGCATTTTGCATGCCTAAATGGAGCAGGGATGCTAAGTCCTTGACCCTTCAGGATCTGTGGACTCCACAGGATACCCACCTACAAGAGAGCCCACTCATGGACCTCAAACAAAAGCATGAGGAAATTCCTCATCATGAAATACCTGAGATGCCTCAAGGGATGCACTTTCCTCCACAAAACTATTGGGAGCAAATCAACACATCCCTAGGAGAATTAAGTTCCAACATGGGACAACTAAGGGTGGAGCACCAAGAGCACTCCAACCTCCTTCATGAAATTAAAGAAGATCAAAGAGCTATGAGGGAGGAGCAACAAAGGCAAAGAAGAGACATAGAGGAGCTCAAGAGCACCATTGGTTCTTCAAGAGGAAGAATACGCCACCCTCACTAAGGTGGACCCGTTCCTTAATCTCCTTGTCTATTTATTTGTCTGTTTTCATTCTGTATGCTTTATGTTTATCTATGTTTGTGTCTTTACTATATGATCATTAGTGTTTAGTGTATATGCCTTAAAGCTATGAATGTCCTATGAATCCATCACCTTTCTTAAATGAAAAATTTTCTAAAAACAAAAGAACAAGAAGTACATGGATTTCGAATTCATCCTTGAAATTAGCTTAATTATTTTTGATGTGGTGATAATACTTTCTGTTTTCTGAATGAATGCTTGAACAGTGCATATGTCTTTTGAATTTGTTGTTTGTGAATGTTAAAATTATTAGCTCTTGAAGAATGATGAAAAAGGAGAAATGTTATTGATAATCTGAAAAATCATAAAAATGATTCTTGAAGCAAGAAAAAGCAGTGAATAAAGAAAAGCTTGCGAAAAAAAAAGAGAGAGAGAAAAAATGGCAAAAATAAAAGAAAAAGAAAGCAAGCAGAAAAAGCCAAAAGCTCTTTAAACCAAAAGGCAAGGGTAAAAAAAGGGATCCAAGGCTTTGAGTATCAGTGGATAGGAGGGCCTAAAGGAATAAAATCCTGGCCTAAGCGGCTAAACCAAGCTGTCCCTAACCATGTGCTTGTGGCGTGAAGGTGTCAAGTGAAAACTTGAGACTGAGCGGTTAAAGTCAAGGTCCAACGCAAAAAAAGAGTGTGCTTAAGAACCCTGGACACCTCTAATTGGGGACTTTAGCAAAGCTGAGTCACAATCTGAAAAGGTTCACCCAGTTGTGTGTCTGTGGCATGTATGTATCCGGTGGTAATACTGGAAAATAGAGTGCTTTGGGCCACGGCCGAGACTCATAAAGTAGTTGTGTTCAAGAATCAACATAATGAACTAGGAGAATCAATAACACTATCTAAATTCTAAGTTCCTATAGATGCCAATCATTCTGAACTTCAAAGAATAAAGTGAGATGCCAAAATTGTTCAGAGGCAAAAAGCTACTAGTCCCGCTCATCTGATTGGAGCTAAGTTTCATTGATATTCTAGAATTTATAGTATATTCTCTTCTTTTTATCCTAATTGATTTTCAGTTACTTGGGGACAAGCAACAATTTAAGTTTGGTGTTGTGATGAGCGGATAATTTATACACTTTTTGGCATTACTTTTAAGTAGTTTTTAGTATAATTTAGTTAGTTTTTAATTAAAAATCACATTTCTGGACTTTACTATGAGTTTGTGTGTTTTTCTGTGATTTCAGGTAATTTCTGGCTGAAATTGAGGGACTTGAGCAAAAATCTGATTCAGAGGCTGAAGAAGGACTGCAGATGCTGTTGGATTTTGACCTCCTTGCACTCGAAGTGGATTTTCTGGAGCTACAGATACCCAATTGGCGTGCTCTTAATTGCGTTGGAAGGTAAACATGCAGGGCTTTCCAGCAATATGTAATAGTCCATACTTTGCCCGAGTTTAGAAACACAAACTGGCGTTCAACGCCAGCATTCTGCCCTATTCTAGCGTTAAACGCCAAAAACAAGTTACAAACTGGCGTTCAACTCCAAGGAAGACCTCTACACGTGAAAGCTTCAACGCTCAGCCCAAGCACACACCAAGTGGGCCCGGAAGTAGATTTTTACATCATTTACTTATTTCTATAACCCTAGTAACTAGTCTGATATAAATAGGACCTTTTACTATTGTATTAGACATCTTTGATCATCTTTGGATTATCTTTTGATCCTTTGATCACGTTTTGGAAGCTGGCCTCTCGGCCATGCCTGGACCTTCATCACTTATGTATTTTCAATGGTAGAGTTTCTACACACCATAGATTAAGGTGTGGAGCTCTGCTGTTTCTCGAGTATTAATGCAAAGTACTATTGTTTTTTCTATTCAACTCAAGCCTATTTCTTCTCTAAGATATTCATTCGTACACAAGAACATGATGAATGTGATGATTATGTGACGCTCATCACCATTCTCACTTATGAATGCGTGCCTGACAACCACTTCCGTTCTACATGAAGATGAGATAGAATGAGTATCTCTTAGGTATCTAATACAGGGGACCGAGTCCGAGATATTAGAGTCTTCGTGGTATAGGCTAGAATTATTGGCGGCCATTCCTGAGATCTGGAAAGTCTAAACTTTGTCTGTGGTGTTCCGAGTAGGATCTGGGAAGGGATGGCTGCGACGAGCTTCAAACTCGCGAGTGTTGGGCGTAGTGACAGACGCAAAAGGATCACTGGATCCTATTCCAACATGATCGAGAACCGACAGATGATTAGCCATGCAGTGACAGCGCATTTGGACCATTTTCACTGAGAGAACGGGATATAGCCATTGACAACGGTGATGCCCAACATACAGCTTGCCATGGAAAGAAGTAAGAAGGATTGAAGGAAGGCAATAGGAAAGTAGAGAATCAGAAGGAACAAAGCATCTCCATACGCTTATCTGAAACTCCTACCAACGAATTACATAAGTATCTCTATCCTATTTTATATTTTATTTATATTTTAATTATCAATTCACCATAACCATTTGAATCCGCCTGACTGAGATTTGCAAGATGACCATAGCTTGCTTCAAGCCGACAATCTCCGTGGGATCGAGCCTTACTCAGGTAAGGTTTATTACTTGGACGACCCAGTGCACTTGCTGGTTAGTTGTGCGAAGTTGTGACAAAGAACTAAGATTATGAACGATCACGATTTCGTGCACCAGGACTCACGTCCTCCTCTCTCTCTCCAGGTTCGGCCATGTTGATCATGGTTATGGCCTTGCACTCTCTCTTGGGATTTTCTTCTGTATTGCTTGGGAGAGTACTAGGAGGAGTTTCAGTAATCTTCTTACTCAGCTGACCCACCTGTGCCTCCAAACTTCTAATGGAGGACCTTGTTTCATTCATGAAACTTAGTGTGGTCTTAGATAGATCAGAGACCATGATTGCCAGGCTAGAATGGCTCTGTTCAGAGTTCTCTATCTGTTGCTGAGAAGATGATGGAAAAGGTTTGCTATTGCTAAACCTGTTTCTTCCACCATTGTTGTTGAAGCCTTGTTGAGGCTTCTGTTGGTCCTTCCATGAGAAATTTGGATGATTTCTCCATGAAGGATTATAGGTGTTTTCATAGGGTTCTCCCATGTAATTCACCTCTGCCATTGCAGGGTTCTCAGGATCATAAGCTTCTTCTTCAGAAGCTGCCTCTTTAGTACTGTTGGATGCAGCTTGCAATCCATTCAGACTCTGAGAAATCATATTGACTTGCTGAGTCAATATTTTGTTCTGAGCCAATATGGCATTCAGAGTATCAATTTCAAGAACTCCCTTCTTCTGAGGCATCCCATTGTTCACAGGATTCCTCTCAGAGGTGTACATGAACTAGTTATTTGCAACCATTTCAATGAGTTCCTGAGCTTCTGCAGGGGTTTTCAGATGAAGAGATCCTCCTGCAGAATGGTCCAATGACATTTTTGACAACTCAGACAGACCATCATAGAATATAGTTATGATGCTCCATTCTGGAAGCATGTCAGTAAGACACCTTTTGATCAGTTGCTTATATCTTTCCCAAGCTTCATAGAGGGATTCTCCTTCCTTCTGTCTGAAGGTTTGTATTTCCACTCTAAGCTTGCTCATCTTTTGAGGTGGAAAGAACTTGGCCAGGAAAGCACTGACCAACTTATCCCAAGAGTTCAGGCTATCCTTAGGTTGTGAATCCAACCATGTTCTAGCTTTGTCTCTTACAGCAAAAGGGAAAAGCATGAGCCTGTAGACCTCGGGATCAACTCCATTGGTCTTGACAGTGTCACAGACTTGCAAGAATTCAGCTAAAAACTGATGAGGATCTTCCATTGGAAGTCCATGAAACTTGCAGTTCTGCTGCATTAAAGAAACCAATTGAGGCTTAAGCTCAAAATTGTTTGCTCAAATTGCAGGAATTGAGATGCTTCTTCCATAAAAGTTAGAAGAGGGTGCAATAAAGTCACCAAGCATCTTCCTTGCATCTCCACCATTGTTCTTGGGTTTGGCCGTGTCTCCTTCTTTTTCGAAAGTTTCAGTTAGGTCCTCTCCAGAGAGTTGTGCTTTAGCTTCCCTTAGCTTCCTCTTTAGAGTCCTTTCAGGTTCAGGATCAGCTTCAACAAGAATGTTCTTATCCTTGTTCCTGGTCATATGAAAAAGAAGAGAACAGAGAAAATATGGAATCCTCTATGTCACAGTATAGAGATTCCTTTATGCGAGTAAAATAAGAGAAGAATAGAAGAAGGAGAAGAGAAAAATTCGAACACAGAGAAGAAGATTGGGTTCAAATTTTGAGTAGAAGAGGAGTGTTAGTAGATAAATAAATAACAGAAGGAGATAAGAGAGGGGAAAGAATTCGAAAATTAAATAAAATAAAAATATTTTTGTTTTTATTTTAAAATACAGTTATAATTCGAAAATTAAGAGAAGAAATAAAATTAAAATTAAAATTTGAAACAATTAGTTAATTAAAAAGAATTTTGACAAAAATGTTAATTATTTTCGAAAATGATGAGAGAGAGAAGTAGTTAGATGGTTTTGAAAAAGATAAGAATTTTAAAATCAAAACAAAAAGTTAAGTAGTTTATTGAAAAAGATTTGAAAATCAATTTTGAAAAGATAAGAAGTTAGAAAAGATTTTGAAATTGATTTTGAAAAGGATATGATTGAAATTTATTTTGAAAAAGATTTGAAAGAGAAATTTAAAAAGATTTGATTTTTTTGAAATTAAAGTTGATTACTTGACTAACAAGAAACTAAAAGATATGATTCTAAAATTTAAAGATTGAACCTTTCTTAATAGGCAAGTAATAACTTGAGATTTTTGAATCAATCATATAAATTGTTAGCATTGAATTCGAAAAAAATAAGAAAAAGATTTTGAAAATCATTTTGAAATTTTCGAAAATATTAAGAAGATAATTGAAAAAGATTTGATTTTTTTTGAAAAATTTTTGAAAAGATAAGATTTTTAATTTGAAAAATTGATTTGACTCATAACAAACAACTAAATTTTTAAAAATTTTTGAAAAAGTCAACTCAAATATTCGAATTTTATGAGAAGAATAAGGGAAAGATATTTTTTTTTATTTTTGAATTTTTAATGAAGAAAGAGAAAAACACAAAATTGACACAAAACATGAAAATTATGAATCAAAACACACAATGCATGCAAGAACACTTTGAATGTCAAGATGAACACCAAGAACACTTTGAATGTCAAGATGAACATCAAGAACTTATTTTTGAAAACTTTTAAGAAAAGACACACATGCAAGACACCAAACTTAGAAATTTTCAATGTTTAGACACTAACGATTCAAAAATGCACATGAAAAACAAGAAAAGACACAAAACAAGAAAAATTAAAGATCAAACAAAGAGAATCCTCAAGAACAACTTGAAGATCATAAAGAACACATGCATGAATTTTTTGAAAATTTTAAAAAAAATTAAAAAGATGCAATTGACACCAAACTTGAAAATTGACACTAGACTCAAACAAAAACACAAAATATTTTTGGTTTTTATGATTTTATTAAATTTTCTTTTAATTTTTCAAAAATTAATTGGAAAAAAAAAATAAGGATTTCAAAAAATTTTATGCAATGTTAGTCTAAAACTCCGGTCCAGGAATTAGGCATGGCTTACTAGCCAGCCAAGCCTTCAGTGAAAGCTTCGGTCCAAAACACTAGACATGGCCAATGGCCAGCCAAGCTTTAGCATAGAAATCAGGCATATACCAGCTGATTAGATGAGAGTCCAAGGACTCTTGCCATGATAAGTGGAAGTCTCAGTCCAAAAATTTAGACATGGCTTGATGATGAGCGGATAATTTATACGCTTTTTTTACAGAGTTTTCAGTATAATTTAATTAGTTTTTAGTATATTTTTATTAGTTTTTAATTAAAATTCACATTTCTGAACTTTACTATGAGTTTGTGTGCTTTTCTATGATTTCAGGTATTTTCTGGCTGAAATTGAGGGACTTGAGCAAAAATCAGATTCAGAGGTTGAAGAAGGACTGCAGATGCTGTTGGATTCTGACCTCTCTTCACTCAAAGTGGATTTTCTGGAGCTACATAACTCCAAATGGTGCGCTCTCAATTGCGTTGGAAATTAGACATCCAGGGCTTTCCAGCAATATATAATAGTCTATACTTTTTCTGAGTTCAGATGACGCAAACTAGCGTTCAACGCCAGTTCCATGTTGCATTCTGGAGTTAAACGCCAGAAACAGGTTGCAAAGTGGAGTTAAACGCCAGAAACAGGTTACAAACTGGCGTTCAACTCCAGGAGAAGCCTCTACACGTGTAAAGCTCAATGCTCAGCCCAAGCACACACCAAGTGGGTCCCGAAAGTGGATTTCTGCATCAATTACTCATTTCTGTAAACCCTAGTAACTAGTTTAGTATAAATAGGACTTTTTACTATTGTATTTACATCTTTGATCAGTTTTATGCTATCTTAGACCTTTATGGGGGCTGGCCATTCGGCCATGCTTGGACCTTCATCACTTATGTATTTTCAACGGTAGAGTTTCTACACACCATAGATTAAGGTGTGGAGCTCTGCTGTTCCTCATGAATTAATGCAAAGTACTATTGTTTTTCTATTCAATTCAAGCTTATTCCTATTCTAAGATGTTCATTCGCACCCAAGAACATGTTGAATGTGATGATTATGTGACGTTCATCATCATTTTCACTTACGAACGCGTGCCTGACAAACACTTCCGTGCTACATGCAAACAAGCTAGAATGAATATCTCTTAGATATCTAATACAGAGGACCGAGTCCGAGATATTAGAATCTTCGTGGTATAAGTTAGAACCCATGGACGGCCATTCCTGAGATCCGAAAAGTCTAAACCTTGTCTGTGGTATTCCGAGTAGGATTTGGGAAGGGATGGCTGTGACGAGCTTCAAACTCGCGAGTGCTGGGTGTAGTGACAGACGCAAAAGGATAGTAAATCCTATTCCAGTATGATCGAGAACCGACAGATGATTAGCCATGCAGTGACAGCGCATTGGACCATTTTCACAGAGAGGACGGGATGTAGCCATTGACAACGGTGATGCCCAACATACAGCTTGCCATAGAACGGAGTAGGAATGATTGGATGAAGACAGCAGGAAAGCAGAGGTTCAGAGGAACGAAAGCATCTCTATACGCTTATCTGAAATTCTCACCAATGAATTACATAAGTACCTCTATCTTTATTTTACGTTTTATTTATCTTTTTATTATCAATTCACCATAACCATTTGAATCCGCCTGACTGAGATTTACAAGGTGACCATAGCTTGCTTCAGGCCGACAATCTCCGTGGGATCGACCCTTACTCACGTAAGGTTTATTACTTGGACGACCCAGTGCACTTGCTGGTTAGTTGTGCGAAGTTGTGATAAAGAGTTGAGATTACAATTGTGCGTACCAAGTTGTTGGCGACATTGATGATCACAATTTCGTGCACCACTTGACAGCCAGCCAAGCTTCAACAAATCATGAAGAAACTCTAGAATTCATTCTTAAAAATTCTGAAGAACATAGAATAATTTATTATTTTCTTTTAAAATTTTTCGAAAATAAAAAGCTAAAAAAAATAAAATAAAATAAAATAACCTAATTTGAGCAACAAGATGAACCGTCAGTTGTCCAAACTCGAACAATCCCCGGCAACGGCGCCAAAAACTTGGTGCACGAAATCGTGATCGTTCAGTCCTTGGTAACGATGCTAAAAACTTAATACACATGTTTATAATCTTAGTTCTTCTTCACAACTTCGCACAACTAACCAGCAAGTGCACTGGGTCGTCCAAGTAATAAACCTTACGTGAGTAAGGGTCGATCCCACGGAGATTGTCGGTATGAAGCAAGCTATGGTCATCTTGTAAATCTCAGTCAGGCGGATTCAAATGGTTATGGTGAATTGATAATTAAAATATAAATAAAATGTAAAATAGGATAGAGATACTTATATAATTCATTGGTAAGAATTTCAGATAAGCGTATGGAGATGCTTTGTTCCTCCTGATTCTCTGCTTTCATATTGCCTTCATTCAATCCTTCTTACTCCTTTCCATGGCAAGCTGTATATTGGGCATCACCGTTGTCAATGGCTACTTCCCTTCCTCTCAGTGAAAATGGTCCAAAATGCACTGTCACCGCACGGCTAATCATCTGTCGGTTCTCGATCATGTTGGAATAGGATCCAGTGATCCTTTTGCGTCTGTCACTACGCCCAACACTCGCGAGTTTGAAGCTCGTCACAGCCATCCCTTCCCAGATCCTACTCGGAATACCACAGAGAAGGTTTAGACTTTCCAGATCTCAAGAATGGCCGCCAATAATTCTAGCCTATACCACGAAGACTCTGATCGTAAATCAGGAGGCTAAGAGATATGCATTCAAGCTTGTTTTCATGTAGAATGGAAGTGTTTGTCAGGCACGCGTTCATAAGTGAGAATGGTGATGAGCGTCACATAATCATCACGTTCATCATGTTCTTGTGTGTGAATGAATATCTTAGAGAAGAAATAGGCTTGAGTTGAATAGAAAAACAACAGTATTTTGCATTAATTCATGAGGAACAGCAGAGCTCCACACCTTAATCTATGGTGTGTAGAAACTCTACCGTTGAAAATACATAAGAACAAGGTCCAGGCATGGCCACATGGCCAGCCCCCTTAAACGTGATCTCAGAACGCACAATTCTTCAAAAGATTATCCAGAGATATAAAATAAATCACTAAAAGTAGTTTTTATACTAGACCAGTAACTAGGGTTACAGAAAATAAGTAAATGATGCAGAAATCCACTTTCGGGTCCACTTGGTGTGTGCTTGGGCTGAGCATTGAGCTTTCATGTGTAGAGACTTCTTTTAGAGTTAAACGCCAGGTTGTAACCTGTTTCTGGCGTTTAACTCTGATTTGCAACTTGTTTCTGGCGTTTAACGCCAGAATAGGGCAGAAAGCTGGCGTTAAATGCCAGTTTGCGTCATCTAAACTCGTGCAAAGAATAGACTATTATATATTGCTGGAAAGCCCTGGATGTCTACTTTCCAACGCAATTGAGAACGCGTCAGTTGGGTTTTTGTAGCTCCAGAAAATCCATTTCGAGTGCAGGGAGGTCAGAATCCCACAGCATATGCGGTCCTTCTTCAGCCTCTGAATCAGATTTTGGCTCAAGTCCCTCAATTTCAGCCAGAAAATACCTGAAATCACAGAAAAACACACAAACTCATAGTAAAGTCCAGAAATGTGATTTTTAATTAAAAACTAATAAAAATATAATAAAAACTAACTAAATCATACTAAAAACTATGTAAAAACAATGCCAAAAAGCGTATAAATTATCCGCTCATCATTATTCTAAAGCTTCGGTCCAAAAGAATTAGACATGTCCAGCCAAGCTTTAACATAACACATACAAGCATGTCCTTTCTACAGTGGAAAGTGGAAACCTCAGTCCAAAAGAATAGACATGGCTTAACAGCGAGCCAGGTTTCAACATAACATTGTGAAGCTCTGAGGGGGAATTCATTCTTAAAAATTTTGATGAATTTTTAGAAAACAAATATTTTTTTTGAATGATTTTTTTTTTTGAAATTAAAAATAAAAAGCTTAAACATAAAATAAAATTATCCAATCTAAGCAACAAGATGAACCGTCAGTTGTTCAAACTCGAACAATCCCCGGCAACGGCGCCAAAAACTTAGTGCACGAAATTATGATCACACTTTTCACAACTCCGCACAACTAACCAGCAAGTGCACTGGGTCGTCCAAGTAATACCTTACGTGAGTAAGGGTCGATCCCATGGAGATTGTCGGCTTGAAGCAAGCTATGGTCATCTTGTAAATCTTAGTCAGGCGGATTCAAATGGTTATTAGGTTTTGATAATTAAAAGATAAATAAAACATAAAATAAAATAAAGATACTTATGTAATTCATTGGTGAGAATTTCAAATAAGCGTTTGGAGATGCTTTGTTGCTTCTGAACCTCTGCTTTCCTATTGTCTTCATCCAATCATGCGTGCTCCCTTCCATGGCAAGCTGTATAATCCTCTCGGATGAAAAATACCAGGTACGATCTCTGCACGGCTAATCAACTGTCAGATTTCTCGTCTCGGATGAAAAATACCAGGTACAGCTACCGCACGGCTAATCATCTGTCGGTTCTCACTAGCGTCGGAATAGGATCTCTCTATCCTTTTGCACACTGTTACTGCGCCCAACATTCATAAGTTTGAAGCTCGTCACAGTCATCCCTTCCCAGATCCTACTCGAAATACCACAGACAAAGTTTATACTTTTCGGATCTCAGGAATGCTGCCAATTGGTTCTAGCCTATACCACGAAGGTACTAATCTCACGGACTCGGTCCGTAGATTAGAGACCTAAGAGAATATACTCCGGCTGTCGTCCAATGACTACGTTGAACATCATGTAGACCGCTTGTGGTTGTCAGGCACGCGGGTCTTGGCTAAGCGAGTAACGAAGATAGTGGGTGATTGTCACGGGTCACCCCTTCATTCTGACTTAACTGAATTAAGTACGAGAGTATATCTTGGAGAAGAAGTAAGCGTGAATTGAAAGAGAAACAATAGTACTTGAATTAATTCATGAAGAACAGCAGAGCTCCGCACCTTAATCTATGAGGTGTAGAAACTCCATCGTGGAAAATACATAAGAGAAAAAGTTCAAGGCATGGCCGTGTGGCCAGCCTCCAAACGTGAATAATGGCATAAGCTCCCTAATACAATAGTAAAAAGTGCTATTTATACTAAACTAGTTACTAGGGTTTATAGAAATTAAGTAACTAAGTGCAGATAGTGCAGAAATCCACTTTCGGGTTCCACTTGGTGTGTGCTTGGGCTGAGCATTGAAGCTTTCACGTGCATAGGCCATTCTTGGAGTTAAACGCCAGCTTGGGTGCCAGTTTGGTCGTTTAACTCCAGTTTTGGTGCCAATTCTGGCGTTTTACGCCAGAAAAGGGTCTCTGGCTGGCATTTGAACGCCAGTTTGGGCCATCAAATCTCGAGCAAAGTATGGACTATTATATATTGCTGGAAAGCCCAAGATGTCTACTTTCCAATGCAATTGAGAGAGCACCAATTGGGTATCTCTAGGTCCAAAAAATCTACATCGAGTGCAGGAGGGTCAGAATCCAACAGCATCTGCAGTCCTTTCTCAGCCTCTGAATCAGACTTTTGCTCAGGTCCCTCAATTTCAGCCAGAAAATACCTGAAATTACAGAAAAATACTCAAACTCATAGTAAAGTCCAGAAATGTGATTTTTGCATAAAAACTAATAAAAATATAATAAAAAGTAACTAAAACATACTAAAAACTTTGTAAAAATAATGCCAAAAAGGGTATAAATTATCCGCTCATCAATTATTATGATAGTTGTTGTTTAGTTTTCTTATGTTTTAGAGTTATTTTATGAGTCCTTTATGTTTATGTTTAAATTTGAGAAAGAAAATGTCTTTGTTTAAGTCCTCATTTACATCAATAAAAGTAGTTTGTTCTTATAGAATCAATGATGAGTTGTTGCAAAAACAAGAGAAAGAGACTAAGACCCAAGTGAGAAAATTCAAGATTAAGAGATGAGGAACAAGTATGGAGTCATGATTGAACACCTAGAAGTAAATAAACCACAATGAACAATTAGACGTAGAGGATATAACAAGTAGATGCTAAGGATGACCCTTGAATATCCATAGAACCAAGAAGTAGTAAGCAAAAGACCCAAGGCTTTGAGCATCAACTACTAGGATAAAAGAAAGAAATAAATAGCTCAAAGAGCTAAGATCCTAGTAGATGCTTGTGGTGAAGATGTGTCAAGAAGAGAGACCTGGACAAGTAAATTCTTAGGGGTGTTTCAACACCTAGTACCCTAATACCAACTGGTTTGGGAGTGCTAATTGAAAGCTCAATCTAAAGGGTCGTCTTGAGACAAAACACTTAGGGTCGTGGTCAATCAAATAATAACAAAAGAGAAGTGAAAAGAAAAGAACAAGTCTTACTACTTCAAGGTGACAATCAATAGAGTATCGAGTCTCAACCTGGAACACATGGTGGCAAGCCATGGTACTTTACCCAGAGAAACTTGTGTCTCAGATAGTTGAATGCATAAGCCAATAATTATTCATAATCATTTATAATTAGCACATAATCATATCATTATTCATCATAGCACCACATGCACTTCAAATATTCATGTTTCCTTGTATAATTCATCCACTTTCCAACCTTACTTCACCTCCAAGTTACCTCCAATTCCTAACTCCATCTTATTACTAGAGTTACTACTAAGATTTGGGGCTAAAAAAATGAAAATAGAGGTTTAGAAGTTTGAAATTTGACTTAAAAACACAAAATCCATTTTTGCTGAAACAGGGGCCACGCGAACGCGTGGGCGTACGAAAATCCTTGTTCGCGTATGCGAGAATCCCAACCTGAAAGGGTTGGTCGTGTCGCGTGCAGGTGGTCGCGTTGCGTGCGGGTGGTCGCGTACGCAACCTGATGACTTGCATTATCTACCTCTTTCTCTCATCTAAAAGGGCCATAAAAAGAGTGGAATCTCATTCAACTAGTGCAATTTCATGAACTAAATGGTGAATATTATAGTACATTGCTTTGAAATGAGTTTTGTTGAATTTTAGGTGAAAAGAGTAACAAAAGAAGGAGGAAACAAGAAAAAGAAGCTGGGCGTTTGAGCTGGGTGTGCCAATCGGTGCAAATGCCCACAATTTGGATGGGCGTGACACGCCAGCTAAGGGGTGTGGCACGCCAGTTAACAACTCCAGAGAAGCAAAGTGAAAGAATTACAACGGGCGTGCCACTTGAGATCGAAGGCATGGCACGCCAGTTGACAAGTCCAGAAGAGAACCCATAGAGCTTTACTATGGGCGTGGCACGCTAAGGCCAGGCGTGGCACGCCAACTACACTTTCTAGAGAGCACTTTTAAAGACCACAAGGGGGCGTAGCACCCCAGGCTGGGTGTGGCATGCCAACTCCATTATAAACAATGAGCGTGCCACTTGGGCTCGAAGGCGTGGCACGCTAGTTCATTGTTCCAGAGAAGGGAGTTGGAGGTTCAACACTAGGCGTGCCACTTGGGCTCAAAGGCGTGGCACGCCAACCTTGCTCGTATCTGGGGCGTGCCACTTGAGTTCTAGGCGTGGCACGCCAAGCTTGAAGAGTTCAAATACCAACACTTGGCGTGCCACTTAAGATCGAAGGCGTGGCACGCCAGTTCATTGATCCAGAAAGGGAGGATACAACTCTAACACTAGGCGTGCCACTTGAGCTCGAAGGTGTGGCACGCCAGTACAAGCTTACAAGGAAGAAGAAGACTGGGCGTGCCACTTAGGACTTTAGGCATGGCACACCAAGACAAGATAACATTGGGCGTGCCACTTGAATGCTAGGCGTGGCACGCCAATTACTAACCAAGAGGGACTTATTCATGCATCATCAAGGGCATGGCACGCCAGCTACTGGGCTTGGCATGCCAGTATTATCTTCCAGAGAAAAAAAAGAGGTCTCCATCAAGGGCGTTGAACGCCAGCAACTGGGCGTGGCACGCCAGCTACTGGGCGTGGCATGCCATTATTACTTTCCAGAGAAGAAAGATGAAGTGTTTACTATGGGCGTGGCACGCCAGACATGGGCACGCCGCGCCAGTTCAAGATTCCAGAGAGGAAGAGGGAAGGAAAGACCCTGGGCGTGCCACTTGGAAGCCAGGCGTGGCGCGCCAAGCCAAGCTGAGGAGCTAGGCGTGGCACGCCACTCAAACAACAGTCACATGCCAGGCACATGGTTCATTTCTATTAGTTTTTCTTTTTCTTTTCAATTGTAATTTTCTTTTCTCTTTTGTACTTTTTAATTCTGGTGATAGGAGTAGTATATATATCCCCTGAGAGTACTGAAAATGGAATTGGCTGGTTAGTTTTGGGGTCGATTGGTTAAGTTTTAGTTTTTACTGTACTTCATCTCTTCTGTCTCTTATACTTTTCTCTAAGCTATGAGTAGCTAAACTCCTTCTCATTGGGAGAAGGAGCTCTGTTGTACTTGATGGATTAATGATAGTGAATTTCTTCTTCTCTTTATCTTCTCTTTGATTTGCTAGAAGGAATTTCGTTCTTCATGCTTAGTGTTCAATCATCTTGGGAAAGAGGTTGAATGCAAAATGGGTTTCATGGGAACCTTGGAAAAGAAAACATGAAACCATGCTTGAAATCTCTTCTCACACTTGAGTAGATCTAGGTTTTGGGATTGGATATGGTGACATAAAATTCACCCATTATTTGATTCTATGAGGATGTGTGGTATAATCAGGGACCAAGCTTATCTCTCTTCATGAGCAATTAGACCAAGGGATTGGCTGATTATCAAGATTTGAGAGATTGAATCACCAAGGGATTGGGGTTCAATCAATCATGATTGCCAAGAGGTCAATGAGTTGCATGATTGAAGAAGGGATGATCTAGATCTAATCCAAAGAGAGCAACATCTCCTAATCCCAATGAATTTCTCCTATCCTTATCTTTCCTATTCTTTATAGATTTCCTTTAACTTCTACCATTACCCATTTCCCATTTATTATTCAATCAATTATGTTTCATCACTTTACATTCTTGTCATTTACCTTTCTACACTTTATTGCTCTCCTTTACTTTTAAGTCATTTACATTTCTGTTAATTTAGAATTCTACACTCAACACTCTCTATTGCTTAGCTTGACTAATTCACCCATTAATTAAAGGTGCTCAATCTACCAATCTCTGTAGAATTCGACCCAACTCCTAGAGGGTTATTACTTGACGATACTTTGGTGCGCTTGCCAAGGAACAGATTCATTATATAGTAAGTGAATTCGGGTCATCACAACCCCTTAAAAATTAGTGTTCGCGTACGCAAACACACTACTCGCATACGCAATCTGCCAAACCAAAGAGTTTGGTCGCGTCACGTCCAGTGGTTGCACAAACAAGCTGTGCAGAATCAGCAAAATGCTGAATGGTGCAAAATTTTCAATTTTACCCTCCAAACTTCCGACGCGCATAACTTTTTTGTTTTAAAACATTTTTTATTCGTTCTTTAAATGGTGTAAACTTCACGGACCCAATTTTCCTATTAAGCAAATTTGAAACAATTTGAGGGTCTGGAAGCCGAGTTATGGCTCGTAAAAATTCGGCCAAAAATCCATTTTTCACAAACAAACTCAAACCTCAATTTTCATCAAAACAAAACTTACTCCCAACCTTCTATACACATATATTCAGCACCCCAACACCAATTACCACATTATTTCCATTACATATTACCATATACAACCATTCCTCAACTTTAATCAATCGTATGCACAAATTTCC
This sequence comes from Arachis ipaensis, assembly GCF_059453495.1. NCBI lineage: Eukaryota > Viridiplantae > Streptophyta > Magnoliopsida > Fabales > Fabaceae > Arachis > Arachis ipaensis. The sequence continues at coordinate 40,209,386 of NC_142437.1, forward strand.
CAATAATGTTAACAAAATCATTAATATACCACCATCCATTCCTATTTACTCATATCATCATCATCATCAACTTATCACCTAACAACCTAGCATCATCATAAATAATAATCATGCAGCAAACACTCAATTTCATATCACATTCATCATCAAGGCGCTATGCATTAAACATACTCATTCATTCCAACCTATCCTATAGTCATCTAGTCTAAGTTTTCACAGAACATTATATATTAGATACGTGAAACCTAAACCATACCTTAGCCGATTTCTACGTATAACCCAAGACACCACCAAGGCACCAAACACAACCCTCAAAGGTTCAAAATCTCCAAGGCAAAGTCTCCCAAATTCCACTAAGCCTCCAATGTATTTAATCAAGCTCCAATATACACATATACAAACCTAATTCACATATATCACACATACACACCCAAATTCAATATCCAAACTCACATAAGCTAGAATTTGCAAAATTTTGAGATTTCTCACCTTATATATGTCTTGATTGAACAAAGACCCACAAGTTCCTCAAGCTAGTTTGAGCTTAAACATCAAGACATCAAATTTTAATAACCAAAACCCCAAAATGTCAAAAATCCAAAAGAATGAGAGGCTGAGATGGGAATCAAGGTTTCTTACCAAAATTGGTTACCGGGCTTTATAGAGCTCGACGCACTAGATGCGTGGCCACAAACGGTGCGGCGATTGGAGCTCGGAGCGAGAAGTTGTGGTGGTTTGAATTTAGAACAAGGGTTTGGGAAAGGGTTATGTTCTTCCTCCTCCAAATGGTTGTGCAGCGTGAAATGGAAAGAAAAGAGGAAGGGGCTGGGTTCTTTAAGTGTTTGTTTGGGTTGGATTGGCCCGGTTCGATCGGTTTGGTCCGTTCGGCCTAATTTTGGGCCAAATTCTTTGAAATTAGTGTCAAAATTTTATTTTAATGAGATCTTTCCTATTTTAATATAAAATTCACATTTCTAATTTTTTTTATTAAAATTTAATTTATTGACTAATTATTCGCTAATTTTACGGGGTTTACAAGCGTAATGGTAACGTTGGACTTTATCTACAAGTTCTTCGCGTAATCCAAACAAAAAAGTTCTATAAGAATCTCAAGACTCCTTTTAATATTAGCCTTATCCAGCAAATATAGAAATTCCTTGTGGTACTCCATCACTGATTGTGAACCTTGTTGTAACTTATAAAATTTTTCAAAAAATTCATTGTGGTATGATGATGGCACAACCCGATTCTTCATGTGGTATGATAATGGCACAAACTAGTTCCTCATGATTTTCTTCATCTTCTCTCAGCTACAAATTGAGCTTTTTCCATACCATCTTCTAGATTTTCCTAATTCACTCCACCATATATGGGCATCATCAAAAAAATTGCCTTGTACCAGTCGAACCTTCTTTTTCTCTGAAAGGATACAATTTGCAAAAATCGACTCTACCTTCCTTTTCCATCTGAAATAAGCTTCAGGATCATTCCTTCCGTTAAATGCAGGGATTTGTAACCAAAAACCATTTTTCGCATATGAAATTTCTTCATCATCACTATCGTAATACTCAATCATTTTTTTGCGACTCTTTTTTTTTTTTGCAGACATTGACTTTAATTGCAGAAATAAAATTAAATAAGAATTTTTATTTACTTATTTTTTATTTTTGTGAACTCTAAAGTAAATTTGCTAAAATTAAAGAGAAAAAAACAAAGAGACTAAATAAAACCCATAGAACATGTAGATAAATAAGAATTTATCTATAACATGAACCGATACCATATGATAAGGGAGTTATTGGGGGTTTAGGGAATTTAATAAAGACGAAGCATTAAAGTCTCAAGGGAAGGGTTGGAACGGGATAAGAAAAAGAATGACACAAAAAAAGGAGATTTATTGGCATAAAGAGACACATCTCAAAAGGCACAGCGGAAACATAAAGTATAGATAAGGTTTTTCTTATTAGACCTCTAAGATACCTGTTCTCAGCAACGTAGGTCATCGGAAGAGATTCTCTACTAGATCTTTAAAAAACCTGTTCTTGACAACCTATATCAGAGGGATAAAAATTGAAAGAAATTAACACACAACATTACCTTAGTGTTGGATTCTTCAATCTTCTTTATACAACAAGCTAAGCAAATCACTTACCTCACTTAATCACACAAAACAAAAGTGCATAAAGCAACTGAAAATTTTATTAATCAAAATTTTGTAAATTATCTAACCAAAGATGTTTAAATAGGCCCCTTACAAACTAGCTAAATTTTAAATTTCGTTAAAATAACATAACCAATTTAAATCAGATTTGATCTTATTAGATTAGATCATATTTGATTTAAATTTTAAAATCCTAAAAATATGATAACTAATTTAATTAAATCAGATTTGATCTTATTAGATTATTTAGATTTGATTTAAATTTAAAATTCGTAAAAATACTATTAAGCAAATCAGATCCTTCTAACAAACTCTAATAACAAAATAAACTAAAATAAAGGCCTAAAAATTTGAAAATTAATAATAAATTATATCTCCTACTGAATTTGAAAAGTATTATTAGACTTCTTGCTGTCCTGATTTATTTTAATGGGTTTTATGTGTTGTCCTCGTTTAAACACAACTGTTTTTAGGACGAACTCTTGGTCTCCTTGATGTTCAAGACTGACATGGTATAATTCTTCAGATATTTAGATCCTTGAATATGATAAAATTACCATTTTACTCTTTCTCTCTAAAATGAGAAAAATGTGCTGAACACGTATCAATTATATTTACAATGATTATGCAAAGCATAAATGTTAGACAGCATAGTTAACAATCTTCTCTGGCTGCAATTAGCCAGTAAACTATTTTCATGCAGTTTGCAGGACCCAATGAATGCTCCTAACATGTTTGGTTGAGTTTGAATTGGAATATTTCGAGAATTCAAAGGCTTCATTTATAGAACCATTTCTCTCAAGGAGATTAACAAGGCAAGTATAGTGATCTAAATCAGGATTAATGTGATACACATCTATCATTAATTTTGCTTTCACGAATCCGCAATGCACACAAGTCAAGCACAGAGAACACCAAGAAAAGAAATCCGGTCCGGTTTTATGAAATTGGAAATGCATGACACACAAAAAGTTATGTTTTGGTACATTACTGGGTTCGAATCAGGGAGTTTGGGGGGAGGGGGAAGGGTTCTAAACATAGAGATACATGAAACTGATAAATAAATTGATTATTTTCCAACAGACAATGCAATTCCAATTATTGCTTCAACATCCGTGAATTCGAGAGAGAAGTCAAGCACTGATCCTCTTCTATTTGACTGCTGACATATCAATGGACTCATATTAAGCATTCCTGAACCTTGTCAGCAATTCTTTCGATAAGGTCATATTCGTCCCTGCAGAAGCACAAGCTCTCAATTTTCAATTCATTCATTTAAGGATACAAGGTTGCACTAATAAATACTCTATCCGATTTAGAATTGAAATACCTATTATGTTAATATTTTTATTACATCTATCTATCTATTTTTATTATATAAAAATTGATATTAATTTTTTTAATATTGAATTAAGTCATATTTTTTTTTCTAATAATATCATGTTAACAATTTTAATTATTTGACAAAATTTAAAAATTAAATAATTAAATTTTAATAATATATTTTAAAAAAATAAAAGTATAAGTTATTTTGTAAAACAGTATAAGAGTGACAACCAATTAATATTATAACCCCTAATAATTAATTTATTTATTACATATTATTCAATAAAAATATAAATCACTAACTAAATACAATAAGCATCTACATTAAAAGTGTCATAATAATAATATTAATCATAAAAAAATGTAAGTTATAGATATTCAAATTCTATGCTCTCTAATCGGGAATGAATTCTCTCAATTATTAAAAAAAATTCTCAATGTAAAGTGTAATCTCTAATTCTTCATTGTTCTCTCTCTCATATTTATTCTTAGTCCCACTTATAAAATTAATGGTGAGAGATCACGCTTTATTCTTTCGATTGTTAAAAAAAAATTGAGAGGATCCATTTTCCTCTCTAACCTACTTTTGCATCATACATATGACACTTATCACTATTATTTTATTTCACAAACTCTCACACTAATGGTAGAAGATTCTTCCAAATAATCTCAAATTTGTCACAACAAAATATCCTTATTAAGTATATTCAAATATACCATAATTATATATTTGATTTATAATTTTATATTATATTATTTATGTCCTCATCCTCAATCAATTATCATTAACTCTATTTTTTTAAAATTATTTATGAATTATAGAACATCTCAAAATTATACAATGGAAGACCATTTTTTAGACAATATCGCTAAACAAATAGATAATTGGTTCATCAAAGTCCGCATGATACGTCTATGAAAAACATTTATTTACACTAACAAATGAAAAGAGTCTATTTATTTAGAAATGATTATATTAAACAGTAAGGACAAAACAAAAATACTTATTATTTTTGAAATGATTATTATATTTTTAAAATAAATTTAGAAGGAAAAAACACTCTTATTACTTTTACTATTTAAACTTTTTTCATTATTAATATTTTATATATAATTATATTTTAAGATCTTTATAATAATTATATTTATTTCAATATACTATTGGTTGTTGCTTTTATAATAACAAAAAATTAAACGTTAATAATTTTATTTACTAAGTTTTAACTATGATTTACTAACAAAGTAAGAAACAATTCTTTGTGTAATGGTGAGAAAAAATATAATGAATAAATTTAAACATTTGATACAAATACCACATAAAACAATTACGTCTATCAACTAAAATAAATATGAAAATAAAAACAACAATTAAAGATATAACTTTATACAATTCTAACGAAAAAACTTTTGTACTACAAAATATTTTAAATAAAAAATATATCAAATTTAATATTAATTTATATATATTTTAATTAATTTTTAAATAATATTTAGCGCATCGTGCGAGTGTCACTCTAGTTTATAAATCAAAATTTAATTTGTATATAGATCTTTTAGTAGACTATACATCAATGGTGTAAGGTTCAATTAGTTTATAAATTCCTGTAGATCTAATAAATTTTTTATTTATAAATTTAAAAAAATTATTTTGATATAGTTATAGTATAAACAGTCATATAATCACACTCATTTTTTTTAATAACTATTTATGTAGTCAATAAAAATAATAATTTTTTTATGATGTAACATTACATGATTATAGCACATATAAAATTATTTTATACTGAAGAGTGCATTAAAATTAAATTCTATAAAAAATAAAGATTTTGAAATTGGTTAGTTGCATTGGTTTTTTAGTTTCTTTATATTAACTATAAAACTGATGATAGCTTAAAAAGCTTTCAATTAAACAGATAACGTTTGTAGTAAATAAAATATGGTTAGAATATTTAACCCTCAATATAATTGAAACCTAAAATCCAATATATATTCTATTTTTTAAAATGAGAATAATTAATATTTATATAAATTTAATTTTAAAAATTATCTAATAATTCAACTACAAATATTTAAATGATGGATACTGAATTAAACTATGTTATACTGCCACACACAAAAAGTTAATCAATAATTAATCATGGTATAAAGGTGCATATTTGAAATATAATTTATAAAGAAATGATTATATTGTTATAAAAAAAACTGATTATTCTATTATATGTTTAATTATTTCAATATTTAATTATTTTATTAAAAATATGTAAAAATGAAGATTATTGATTCCGTGAGCCTGTTAATTAGTTAATAAAAAATTTAAGATAAAACATGATATAAAACTTAGGTGAAAATAGTAGTTGGAAGGATGCAAGGCTTACAACTTCAAAAGGATTGGATCAAACTCCTGGACTCGAGACAAAGCTTTCCTCCACCTCTGCACCTTCTCAGGGTACCTTTTTTCATGCTTCGCCATTGCTTCGCCGAAACTACCTTCCTGATTCCATACATTATCCGGGTTAACGTTGTAATAGATTGGGTAAACATGGTAATTTTTCACCTTTGTTAAATCAAGGATAATAGCAAGTTCTTCAAGTGTCCATGTGGAATATGCATAGTTTTCGGAGAATACTATAACTGCAACTCTTGATTCTTTAATTGCCATCGCAAGAGAGCTTGAAATCTCTTCCCCATACTTCATGGCATCATCATCCATGAAGGTCTTGAACCCTTTCTTGCACAAATCGTTATAGAGATGACCTGTGAAGGTGAACCGAGTGTCCATGCCCCGAAAACTCAGGAATACATCATAGCGGGCCAAGGATTTGTTCACCAACTCCACAATCTTTTGTATAGTTTGATATTCATATGCTACCCTGAGAAGCATAATCGGATTTATTTGTGCTGCTTGAATTTTCCACTTTTTAATTAAAGGATTTAATTAAGCAAGAGTAAAATTGTTTAAGAAATACATATATACCCGGATTTGAATGTCCATCCTTTCAAGTTGGCGACTTCAAACAAAGCTGACCTGATGAACTGCTGGACGTAATCCTTTCCGTATTTGTTTTCATGCGTCTCCATGGCTAATTCATAAGAAGATGTCTGGTGCCTTACATGTGATGGCTCCAATTTGTAAAAGACCGGGAAAACCTGTTGGTTCTTCAACTTCTTGCACTCAACGATCTTGGAAAGTTCATGTAGACACCCCTCGTCACGTGCATAGCTTTCAGAGAAGACAATGATTGAAACCTTTGCCCTTTCAATTGCCTAGATGTAATTGGTGGGTGGAAGTTTAAGGTCGCCGCTCTTCAACCTGTCATACCTGAAGAAAGTGTTGAATCTCTGCTGGCGCAAAGCATTATAGAGAAAACCTGTGAAGGAGTAACAGGACTGATCTTCCCCGCAGAAACTGATAAAAACATCGTATTTGAAGGTGCAATGCTCGTTGATCCAGTCAATAAGCATTTGCATCGATTCATACTCGTAGTCGGGCCTACAAATTAAATTAAAACGTAAAATGAAAGACTCAAGGATATATCATGCCATGTTTTTAACAAGCTAATAACTCTAGATGTTTTCATGTAAACTGATAGTGGAAGGTATAAGATGATTAATTTGACTGAATTATCGTCTAATAGTTTTTTACTATCAACTTTATACGAAGAGAAGTGCATTTGAATTTCTACTTTCTAACGAGTTATTTTTCATAAGTTATTTCTTGGTAATAAGATCAGCATCAAGAACGTACCTGTTTCTTCGGACAATAACTCCTGAGAGACTGGAGATTAGACGCAAAGCTAACCTCCAACCCTTCACCCGCTCATCAGAGTCCTTTTCCAGTCTCTTAGCTATGGCTTTCTCGTAACTATTCTTCTGATACCGTACGTCCGAAGGTTCGACATCGCAAAAGATGGGGCAAACCACAAGCTTTTCGGACTTCATAGAGTCACAAATCTTGACAACTTCATCGAGACGTGCCACAGAGAAAGGATATCTCTCAGAGAGGAAAACAACTGCAACCTTTACTTTTTCAATGATTTCTAAGCGAGAGCGTTGAAAATCTTCGGGGTCTCTTGCCCATTTCCTGCCGTTGTCAGAGGGGAAGATGTCCAGCCCATGCCGGCGCAGCACATCAATGATATTGCGTATAAAGGAGAGGCCCCTTCTGTCATCCTCTGCCATACTGAGGAAAACGCTGTTACTGAACTTGCCATCATCTGCTTCTACATTCGCCATACTAGGGATCGGAGCTAGTGATGATGAGGAAAATGACTGTCACTTATGTGTGGTAATTAAGGTTTTGATGGCCACATTTATGGCCACATTCGTCAACGGTAGGTGAGCTTGCAAGTCTTCTAAAATGGCATTAATTTATGGCCTTATCTTTAATTATGAAGAAATTAAAATGTCTTGAGATTCTCCACCTCTTTATTTACAATATATAATCCCACTTAAACTCAAATTTTAAATTTTACAGGAATATAAATTTTTTAAAATTACAGTCCACTTTATTCTGATAATATAGATTATATATGTCCCAAAAGATTTATTAAATCAAACTATTTAAAAAAAATCGTAAATTGACAAAAGTCTCTGACTAAGAAAATTAAGGTATCTGTAGATAAAAAATCAAATAATAAGATTTTTAGTTATTATTTTTATATGAAAAAGTCTAATTTTTTATTAATAATTAATTTCAACATTCGTTATCTAAAATTTAAAACAATTTAATATGTATACGTTTACATTTAATTAGGTGTTAACTGTTAAGTCTGTTGCACAAATAGAAATAATTAATTTTTATACTTGCTATTTAAAAATAATATTTTTTTCTCTCTATGTATATAAAAATATAATTAAATATTAGTATTAAAAAAATTATACTTGTTACGATGGGTAACCGGAGATTAGTGGGCTGGACTCGTTAGGTTGGCCCAATCTTCTGAGGAAGGAAGCCTCCGAGCGGGTTGGCATCTTTGGGCCTCCGTCCGACTTGTATGCGTGAGAAATGGGGGGTGGTACCTACAAAGATGCTCCGATGCCAAAGTCAGCAAGGGTGTAAGCAGGTCTAAAGTGTATTAGGACTTAGTGATACCTGAGGGGTGTCAGTATATTTATATTGGTGAACCAATAATCACCGTTGGTGTAATTCCACCTTTTAAGGGGGAATAACCGTCGCTTTATCTTAAGAAAGTTGGGATATGGCTCCTGGAAGTGGGTTGAGAGATTTTAGGGGCAGTTACTTATTTGAATGAGTGTTATCTGCCAGCTAATCTTCGTTCCCAATTTCTTTAGAGCAAGTCGTAGTAAGAACCGACTTCTTGAGAGAAGGTTGGTGTAAAATGAGAGCCAATCCTTTGGATTGGGCCTCTCATTTGAACTTGGGCCTTAGCGTTGGGTCAGGGTATGGACAATACTGATAGTTATAAAATTAACTCAAAATTAATTTTTTTAAAACAATTGAATCTTGATTCTCACTTTTAATTATAATATTAGTATTCTCTCCAAATTATATGTAATAAATATTTGAAAGGAGAGAAATAAAAATATAGATTAGAATGATAAGCGGTGAAAATTTAAAACTAAATAAGAAATTAAAAAAATTATGTATATAATAACAATAATAATAATATTTTTATTTAAATTATATTATTTTGTTAATTTTATTTTCTATAGAAGAGAAAGATAAAAAAAAATAGAGAATGAGAGAAAAGAGAGAGAAAGATAAAGATAAAGAATGAGAGTGAGAGTGAGAGTTTGTTAATTTTGAAAGAAAAAAAATATTTTAATTGTAAAAAGAATATCAGATGACATATTTTGATTTGTCAAATTACTAATATAAAATATAAATTATATATGAGTAAAAATAGTAGAGAGAAATAGAAAAATAGAAAGAGGTAGCTAGATGAGAGAATTTAGGAATAAAGTTTATTAATTTTGAAAATAAATATTTTTTCTCAATTTTAATAAGAGAGTGTCACGTGACACATTTGATTATTAAATTAGATAGTAATATATGATACATAATATAGGTATATTTTAATTTTAATGTAATTAAAAAATGTCATGTTGTACATTTTAATTGTTAAATTAGTAATTAGTCATTAATATTAATAATGATATATAAAATAGATAAAGTGGTAGAAAAATGAAAAAATAGAGAAAAAAAGAGAGAGAAGGGAAAAACCTTTTAATTTTAGAGGAAAAAATTTGATTTTAATTGTAATGAAAAAGTGACATGTGATAAATTTTGATTGTAAAATTAATAAAAAAAAATCTTTTTTAATTTTAAAAAAAATTTAAGTCTAATTATAATAAAAAATAATATACTATATTTTAATTATAAAATTAAAGATATATAATAGATAATAGATTAGGGTTCATCAGAAACATAAAACTACTAGCAAGGACACTTTTAAGTTTGGATAAACTTATTCTTGTTGCAGCACAATATATATTTCATGAAATCATTGTTAATACATCTTTAGAAAAACCAAAAGTATTTCCCAAAACTGAATTGCAAAATATACTAATAATATAAGGTTTAAATTTCTTGGCAATAGAGCTTAGACACATTAGCTTCACGTGGTAGCACGTGGTAGCTCTCTGCCTCTCTTCGAGGTATTTGTATGTCGTTCAATGTCCTATATGCTTATTTTGTTTGGATTCTTATTTTTAATATTGAGATAAAACCGGTAGAGCCAATTCGGTCATAACTAGCATTTAAAAAAATATTCTCAAACAAATTTCAGAAATTAATATTACAAAAAATAAAAATAATTAGAATTTTTAATATATAAAAAAGCCACACATCCTTACGTATTATATTTAAAGTGTATTCAAACATATTTACAAAAAATTCTACATTAATATTTACAACAAAGCATAATTTATTTAATTTTATTTATTAAAATATTTACAAAATAACTTATTTCAAATCATTAAAGTCAGATTTTACTTGTATCACATAGAATAGTTTAATAAATTTAAAAACTTTTAAAGTTATTTATACAAAACATCAAATTCTTAAACAATAAAAGACTCATAAAAATAAAATTAGAGCAGAACTGGTGAAGTTAAATTAGGATCAAGTCCATATTAAAAATAAATAAATAAAAGAACAAAAAAAAAAGAGTTTCGTAACTCAATAGTAAACAAAGCATCCATAATTTTACGAGAGACAATTGTATAAATAATAAATTCTTAATTAAAATAAATCCACTTTAATAATAGTGACAAAATATACTCAAACACAATGATAATTACCTACTTTAAATTTTTTTATTTTATATAAATATAAGCGGTGAATTTTCTAATTTAAAAAGTTAAAATAACATATAAAAATTACACTTAGATTGTTTTTTTTTGGGTAAATTTTGAAGCAGATATGCTCTACTGCTTTTGTGGATATGAAACAGATAGGCACCATTTTTTATTTATCTGAACCTAAAAATACAATTATATACAGATTTGGTGCACTAAATGTAGCGCTTACTACTGCTAGTTGCAATCTCTATCATAGAACCTTCTAAAATATTTTGACATACAAACTATGATTAAACTAAAAATTGTCAAATAAATCAATAAATGTATCATCAATTCAATAATAATCCATGTGATAACTTTATCCAAATTCAATACTAATTTTATATTCAAAGTGTATATGTAAGATTTACATTATAATTTAATTTCTCAAATGACAACTTAATTAATTTCAACACAAAATATTATGTCTTAAGTGAGAATTTTTTTTTTTAAATATTTAATATAAACATCATATTGGTAAATAAGTTAATAAATAACTAAATAATAATTTTAAAATTATTTTTAATAATTATAAAAATGATACAATATTAAAAATTAACAATAAATATAAAATTTATTTACAGATTAAAATTTAAAAGTAAAATTTTTATTCCACATATTCCAACAAATAAGAAGAATGATTTTTTGATAATCTAATATCACAAATATAACAATAATAACTCTAATAAGTTAATCTTAACATCAATTAACATAATAAAATCTATATACCTAAAATTTTAAATTCTATCTTACCCTAACCTTAAATTTTTGGATTTATTAATACACATCATTATAAATATGATAAAAATTAAAGATATAGGTAATTATCAAATTAGAGAGTCACATTAATATTTTAATAATTGGTAATACTTGAATTAAAAATATTTTTGTTTTTTAAATTTATTAGGCTACTTTAATAAAATTTTAGAATAAAAATTAATATAAAAGTAACACAATAGATAGAGCATAATTAGAATTGGAGTAAAATAAAAAGTAGTGTAAATAATCAAAATAAAAATGTATAAAAATTTATTGTCGAAGAAGAAAATAACCTTAGGGAAGAAAGGAAAGCATCTCTGCCGTGTATGGGAGAATGGGATGCTGTTAATGTAAAGAGGGTTATGGATTTAGCTCATAGTCTTTTTTTTTTATTATTATTAAAATAATTATCCAAATAAATTAATTTCTAAAAATTTTAAAAAAGTGAATATTTTAATTTTTTTTAAAAATTAATACACAAACATATTTACAAAGTTTTGTTGTGGCAAACAAATCAGTCTCCAGTTTATTTTACGGCAGAATAATTATCCAAATCAATTCTTAAGAATTTTAAAAGCGAATATTTTAATCCCCAAAAAAAATTAATATACAGATCAATCTCCAATATTTTTTCATCGGACATAACAATCTCCCATCTATAAAAAAAGTAAATTATTATTATTATCATTATTTTGGATAAAAATAATAATAAATCTATTCATTAGATTCTTATGTATATATTTATAATATAAAAAGAGTTTTGTAAATTCCAAAAAATTAACGAGTAATAAATCAATAAATTAAATTTTTAATAATGAAAATTAGAAATGTAAATAAGATAAAGCTAATTAAAACAAGAATTTTGATTCCAATTTCAATTATTTTGGCCTAAAATTAAACCGAACGAATCGAACCGATCGAACTGGGCCATAGGCCCAATTATATCCAACCACCCTTAATTAACACACTACCTCTTTCTCCCTTTTGCCTCCATTCACGCCGGAAACATTCAAGGAAAGGGGGATGAGCAAGTGAAAACCCTAAACCCTAACACCACAAATCAAACCTCCATAACTTTTGATCCAAAACTCCAATCGCCGCACCGTTTGTGGCCACGCGACTGCAGCGTTGAACTCTACAAAGCCCAGTATATCACAAGGTATGGAAACTATTGCTGTGCTTCAGTTTCTTCCTCCCTAAAATTCGAATTACATGAGCAATTATGTTGAAAATTGTTTGATTCTGGTGTTTAGACTTGAATTAGCTTGAGGAGAACGTTGAATCTTGCTTTTTTTATGCTTGCGTAAGGTGAGAATCCTAAAACTCTAGTTAATTCATTGATTTTTTATTTTGGGTATTGAATTTTGGGAATATGTTTGTGATAATTATGTTAGGTGCATGAAAATATGTGATATGAGGCAATTGGATATGTTGGAAGCTTAATTGGAAGCTTGGAGTGAGATCTAGTTGCTGGATTTTGGTGTTTAAGACTTACAATTTTGCCTTATGGGTTACCTTTGGGTTATACGAGGAAATTGGCCAAGATATGATTTAGGTTTCTCGTATTTAATATATAATATTCTGTGAAGACTTAGGCTAGTTGACCATAGGATAGGTTAAAATGCATGAAAGTGTATAATGTTTAGCACCCCTGAGGATTATAATGTGATTTGATTATGTGTTGGGTGATTGTTGTTGTGTTAATAATAGTATGTTAAGTATTGAATTGGTGATGAATGATATGATGATATGATTATATATGTATTGAGTAAGTAGATCATGATATTGTTGATGTAAAATGAAGAATTTAGGTTTGAGATTGTGTAACAAAGAAGTATGATTGAAGATGGTGTGATGTGAAGAATTTAGAACTGTATTGGTGTGCTATGATATGTTATTGTGCTGGATATAGGTATAAAAGTTTGGATTTGAGTTTGGTTTCAATGAAAATTGAGGTTTGAAGGTCTTTGTGAAAAATTGGTTTTTGATCAAATTTTGGGAAGCCATAACTTGGATTTCGGACCCCCAAATTATTTCAAATTTGTTTTATATGAAAATTGGGTCCATGAAGTTTACACCGTTCGAAGGACGGAAGAAAAATATTTTAAAACAAAAAAGTTATGCGCGTCGAAAGTTTGGAGGACGAAGCTGAAATTCTGCAGACTTAGCCATTTCTGGCCAAACTGTAGTGTATGCGTACGCATACCCTTCATTCGCGAAGGGTCGATTCTGCCCCGCATACATGCGTACGCGGACAAGGCTAAGCGTACGCGAAATGGGCCAAAATGTCCGCCCACGCGTATGCGTGACTTGGGCAAAATTACACGTATGCGTACGCATGCATATGACATGCGTACGCATACCCCTGTTTTTCAGCAAATGAATATTTTGTGTTTTAAACCCAATTTTGAATCTCTAAATCTCTATTTTCATTCTTTTAATCCTAAATCTTATTAGTAAGCCTAGTAACAAGATGGAGTTAGGAAATGGAGGTAACTTGGTGGTGAAGAAAAGTTGAAAAATGATGAATTATGTATGAAAAATACAGAGAACTGAAGTATATGTGATGCCAGGGCTATAAAAGATGATCATGCATTGATTATAAATGATTATGAATGAATTGGGAAAATAAAGAAATTTGAATGAATTATAATGTTGATGAGATTGAATGTGATAGCAATATGCCTCAGGGTAAGACGCAGTGGTGCTATCCACTTGCTCCGGGTAAGAGGCGAGAATGCCGAGTAAGATGCAGTGGTATTATCCACTTGCTCTGGGTATGAATTGAGAATGACTGGATGAATGAATGAATGGTAATGATAATGAAAGTGTGTTTCTGTATGTGACTCCAGGTAAGATGCAGTGGTGTTATCCACTTGCTCCGGATAAAAGTCAATAAGCCGGTAAGATGCAGTGGCGTTATCCACTTGCTCCGGGAAAGTTCAAGGCTTTGGGTAAGACGCAAGGACTGTGTTCTGTTGTCGCTTGCTTCGGGTCGAGAATGTAACACTGCTTAGGTAAGAGGCAAGGTGAAGTTGTCCCCTGCTCTGGGTACGCGAGTAAGATGCAAGGGTTACGGCGTTGTCCCACTTGCTCGGTGTTTGGTGTATTGTCCACGGTTAGCTACCAGGACATGTCGGTCTGGCTAAGTAACTGATAGTTGATATCAATAGCCATAGGACAGGCATGCATCATAAGCATATTGCCTGAATTGCTTGTTCATGCTCTAATTGGGAATGCCTATGTGACTTTCATATGCTTACTTGTATACGTGCTACTTGCATTACTTGTATCCTAATTGGGTTTGTTATTGTCTGCTTGCTTGTCTGTGTAATTATACTGGTGATGGAGGTTTTGGAGGAAAGAGGATGATGAAAGGTTAGGTTAAAGTATTTGGTTAAGTTTAGGAATCCTTAGAAAACCACCCTTATTTATGGTTTCAGTTTTAATTCTTAAGTTTTATAATCTGAATGTTGGTGTTCTAGAATTACCTCTGGCGTTCTCAGGACCTTATATCTTATGTGCGTGGTACCTTTACCATGCTGAGAACCTCCGGTTCTCATTCCATACTATGTTGTCATTTTTCAGATGCAGGTCGAGAGGCACCTCGGTAGGCGTCTGGAGTTTCTACGGCGAAGTGGTTTACTTTGGGGTTTCCTTTTGTTATTTTGATTTTATTATGTATAAATTTATAATTCCTCCTCTTGTGTATAAGAATGCTTTGTTTGTGTACCTCTTAGAGGTTTTATGGAGAACTAGGGTTTATGTAAATATTCTCCGGCCAGCCTTAGCTTCGCAGGCTGAGTTAGAAGCTTGTTATTTTGTACCCTTGATCTTCTATTCTTATCTTTTGTATAATTATGTTAGTGGACTTTATATTTCTTCATACGCAAGTAACCAAGTTTTCTGAACGTTACGGTTTCATATTTTGCGATTTTTGCTTTACCATTTCATCAAGACTCCTCGTATATTAAATCCTTTCAATTATTATACTATATATATATATATATATATATATATATATATATATATATATATATATATATATATATATATATATTATTTTAGAGGCCATAGCGCCTCACCACCTCTGTATTACATCCTAGGTGTAAAGCTCTGTGTGGTAGGGTGTTACATTATGGTATCAGAGCAGTTCCTTCCTGTAGAGCCTAAGGGACAGACTGACTATGCTTTTGGGCATACTTTGGGTGTTTGTACATGCTAATTTAGGATATCTAACTGATATATGTGGCATGAACGTTCATGAGCATGCATTTGGGACTTTGAAGCACTAGACTTGCGATATTGAGACTGATCACCTTGATATCAATTGTTTGGTGTGTATAGGAACTAGATGGCGACTTGTGGGCGCAGTCACGGTTGAGGGAGAGATAGGACTACTAACACGGAACCTGAGACGACTGAGAGTAATCCCACAAACTGTAACACCCTAATTAGCCTAAGCTTTACCTCGCGTGGTAAAGCAAAGGTTAATCAAAGGTTACGACAGTTCTAAGCTCATATATATATATAAAATATTAATTCTTTCTATATATATATATATATATATAGAAAGAATTAATATTATCTAGAAGCCCGATGAAGGATATAGCTCAAAAACAGGATTTAAAAAGCGCAAAACGTACTATCGAAGCTTCTAGCTTAAAGCACAAAAAACAGATATAATATAACAAAAGATAATAGTATAATATCATAATAATCTAGCCACGGCTCGCGGAGTTTAAGCCGGCTAGCTATATACAGATATACAGAACCAGACAGTAAAAACAGCTTATACAAGTTTTGTTCTCTCAATACATGCCTCTAGGCAAAACAAAATACAAAATGAGAGATGTATAAACAAAATAAACAAAAGACTCCAAAAGGTATCATGATCCTCCGCTTCTGTCACCATCCAAGCAACTCACCGACGTGGGTTGTGACCTGCATATGAAAACACAACAGAAATATGGTATGAGAACCGGAGGTTCTCAGTATGGTAATAGTGCCCAGTGATGTAGGATATAAGACCCCGGGATGCCAAAGGCAATCCTAAGCTCCATATTCATCACAAGATCTCATCTTAAGGCATACTAAAACAATAAAGCATAATATATAAATCTTAACATAAATAAACAGGGTACTCTATCTTAAGAGATTTCTATCTAACCAAACACTGCTGTCCCACAGCCTTCACCAACCTATCCTCCATGCGATCCCATCGCCACCGCCTTCCGAACCTCTTCAATCTCAGTAGAAAATCACAATTAATTACAATGCAAGTAAAGCACAAGTAGAAGCATATAAAGCAAGTAGTTCAAGTAAGCAAATAGGCATGTTATTCAATTAGGCATACATTTACAAGTCGGCAAAGCAAACAAACAGATAGAAAATGCACATGATGAATGCATGTCCTACTGGCTGTGATATCACATTGTCGGTTCAACTACCAACCCGACACATCTCCATGGAGATGTCGCCCTTCGGAATCATCATTGGGAACCCCCGAGATATAGTGCTCGGATCATTGTCCAGGATTTTGCGCCTGCACACTCTATTGATCCGAAGGGATGCGAGCGGGATACTCTTGCCACGGACCTCACATCTCAACGCAAGCGGGACAAATCACCGCCCTTACACCGCCGCCGCTACCTCGACAGGCGGGATCCAACTGCCATCCCTGCCGGGCGCATAGCGTCTCATAATCTCAATATAAAATAGTAGCTCAGTGGTTTTGTCACAAAACATTTTCAATACAGCAATGATTCATCATTGCACATTCGAGTCCTTGACTCATCTCAACCACTGTCACATCAACATTTCCATTTCCGAGTCCTCGAATCATCATAACTACTGTCAATTCACATTTTCATTCCGAACTCAACAGTTCATTCGTTCTCATCTCATATATCGATCATTCTTTACACACCATCAAACCCATCCTCAGTACACTAGAAACCTAAGCCTCCGTTTCTAATTTTTCATAATAATATCCAACTAAAACTCTTAGGTTATTTTCCATATTCTCATACTCAAAATTAAGCCCAAAAGCCTTAAAATGGTGTTATAGAAGCTTACAATCTTGTTGGAAAGGTTAAATAGTTGAAAACAAAGTTTAAAATTGAGAAACAGGGCATGTGCGTACGCACAGGAGTGTGCGTGCGCACGCCTAGAAGAAGTTTTAAAAAGTGTGCGTACGCACAGGTACCAAAATTCATAATGTCTATTCACTCGCACAACCTGTGCTAGCACCCTCAACAGACTGTCCTTCCCAACGTGTACGTTCGCACAGGGCTGTGCATACACACAGGTTGCAATTCCTCTTTGGGTATGTGCGCGCACACGCTGTGCTAACGCTGTGAACAGACTGCCCGCCTCTGCGTGTGCGTACGCACAGGTCTGTGCGTGTGCACAGGTTAAAATTTTCGTAGAGTTGTACGTGCGCACATACCAGAAATCACAAAATTATGCAACTTTGCAGAATTTTAGATTTTTACACCAATTTTTGAATGATCATAACTTCCTCTATAAAATTCCAAATTTTACAAACTTTATATTGATTCGAAGAGTTTTCAATAAACTTTAATTCTAAACAAATTTCAATCAATTTTGAAAATTAAGGCAAAAGTTATGATCAGACAAAGTTCACCAAAATTTCCTTTTTACCAAAATTCACAATTTTCACAATTTCTTGTAAAACACAACCAAAACCATACCAAACCATTCGAAACTCCATTTCTCATCAAAATCTACCCTTTGTGTTATATTACACCAATCTTACCATATTTTCCTTCACATTTTCATCATCCTCCATCTCAACATCAATATATCACATATATCATATTCTAATCAATTCTCTCTCACATTTTCCAACCACATTACCATTTCATCAATCCCAACATCACACATATCATCACCATTCACTTTTCAATTCACACAATCAATCATCATCATCATATCATCATAATTACTCAACTTTATCAACTCATCATAAGTTATCATACATCATCATTCAACACATCAACAATCATTTTAATTCAAATCTATCCTATAGGTCACTAGCCTAAGTGTCCATGAATATTATATACTACATAGAAAAAACCAAAACCATACCTTGGCCGATTCTCTATATGCACCAAAACCCCAAATTGAGCACAATCAAGCTTTCAATCACAATCTAAGCCACCAAGAATCTCCAACAAGTGTCAACAATCACCAGCAAGCTCCAAACTCACCATAATCAAACTATATATGCATAAACCATCACAAATCAAACTAGAGCTTATAAAATTGAAATTTCACAAGGGTTCAAGAGTAACTCACCTTACCCAACAATTTTGGGAGCCAAAACCATAAGCAATCAGGTGCTAGAGTGTACCTAAACACCCAAAACACGAGATTTCACTCAAAACCGAACCCTAAAACTCAAAATTCACAAGAGTACGAAAACTGGGCAGGGAAACTCAAGAAACTTACCATAATGCTTAAATAGAAAGGACGAGCTCAGCGAGAGCTTCGCGTAGCCACTGACGGCACGCGAATTGAAGCACCGTAGCTTGAGATATTGTGGATTGAAGTGAAGAGTGAATAATGTTTCTCTCCTCTCCTTTCCCACTTCTTCTTTTCTGTTGAGTGTGTGTTTATGAGGTGAAAAGGATTCACTTAGTGTTTATATATGTTGGGCATGGGCCTAATTTGGAACCGGTCCAATCCGTTAGCATTTTTAGCCCGTTTGGCCCAACTTTGGGCCAAACCTTTAAAATTAACGTCCGGTTTTCCATTTCTAACATTTTTCTAAGGTTTTTGACTATTTTCACTTTTTCTCGTGCAGCACTGGGCAAACTTGAACCGGTTCAACTGCCGGTTCGTAGCTTTTCGCGGTTTTTTGCAGAAAGCACATTTTCTGACTCAGAAAAACCTACTAAGTCCAAAAATTACATTTAAATCCTCAAATTCTCATTCTAACTTTTCAAAATCTACTTTTGGGCAATATAATCACTTAACTAATCAGTTGATTGGTTGCAGTTCTTACACAAACTTCATGAATGCTCTGGAGAACATGGCTGCTGCTATGCAGGCTATGGCTGCGGTATTGGGGAATCAAGTCGGTAATGGGAATGGCGATGATAGAAAAAATAGGCCAATAACCTTAGTGACCTTCTTGAAGGTAAATCCACCCATCTTTGGAGGGACGACAAACCCCATAGAGGCAGATAACTAGTTTCAAGTGATGGAACGGACGTTACATGCACAACAAGTCCCTAAAAATCAACATGTTGAATTTGCAACTTACTACTTAACGGGTAAAGCCCAGTATTGGTGGCAGGGTACGAGACGCCTGCTGCAGCAAGACAACATTGCAGTACCTTGGGATGCCTTTTAGTTGGAATTCTAGAAAAAGTACTTTGCCAATTCGGTCAGGACAGCTAAGGAGCTTGAATTGTTGCAACTGAAGCAGGGACAAATGTCTGTAGCTGAATATACAAACAAGTTTGAGGAATTATGTCAATTTTTCAAGATTTTTCAGGTTGCTCCGGGAGACTTTGAGGAATGAAAGTGCATCAAATATGAAGGAGGACTCCGGAGTGATATTCTGAGTTCAGTAGGCCCAATGGAGATCAGAGTTTTCTCAGACTTGGTGAACAAGAGCAGGGTCATGGAACAATGTTTAAAGAAGGCTGCTATAGAAAGGAATGATAGCCGGGAATTTCGCCAAAGGGAACATAATCAAAACTTTGCACCGAGGGGCCAGGAATTCAAGAGAAAAGGAAAACAGTCAGTGGCTGCTTCAGATGATTCGAGTTGTCAGCGATGCGGGAGCTACCACCCAAATAGGCCGTGTCGTTTTGGTTTGGGCTTATGCTATAAGTGCAGTCGTCTTGGGCATATGTGATAAACCCCAATTTTATGGTTTATCTTGTGCTTAATTTAGGAAATTTTATCAACTTATCTCACATTTATTCAATGAAATAGCATGATTTTGTAATTCTTTCTAAATTTGTGCTTAAGTGTGAAAACATGCTTTTTAGGCCTTAAAATAGCTAAATTTAATTCACTTTAATTCTATTCGATGCCTTGATATGTTTGTTGAGTGATTTCAGATTCATAAGGCAAGTTTGGATGGAAGAGGTGAAGAGAAAAGCATGCAAAAAGGAGGATTCATGGAAAAACAAGGATTTGGAGTGCTTAGAGCGATGCGCACGCGTGAAGAGGAGGTCGTCCAGGCAACGCGTACGCATGACATGACGCGTACGCGTGACAAGAAAAAGCCAGATGACGCGTACGCGTGATCCATGCGTACACGTCACCATTAGCAGGTGACCTCATTAAAGTGAAAATGCTGGGGATGATTTTTGAGCTGCCCAGGCCCAGATCCAACTCATTTTTGAGACTATTTCATGCAGAATTCAAGATGGGTCAAGGGGGCAACAATTAGTTAGGTTAAGAAGCATGTTGTAGGTAGTTTTCTAGAGAGAGAAGCTCCCTCTTTTCTCTAGAATTAGGTTAGAATTAGGTTAATTTCTCTTAGATTTAGGTTTAATTTCTTGTTTTCATATACTTTTCTTTTCAATTTGTTGTCCTAGTACTTTAATTCTCCTAGTTTCTCTTGCTATTTCCTTTATTTTTCCACTTTTCATGTTTATGAGCACTTTGTTGGATCTTGATTTACTTTAATGCAATTTATATTTTATGTTTCTTTATTGTTTAATTGAGTTGTTGTTATTGTTTCCTTGCAATTGGGTAGTAGTAAATTTTATTATTCTTGCAATTTTATGATGCTTTCCTTTTATGCTTTCCAAGTGTTTGACAAAATGCTTGGATGGATTTTAGAGTAGCTTTTTTAGCATTATTGGCTTGAAAAGAGAAATTAGGCAATCTTGAGTCATTAATACCCAATTTAGATTGGTGATCTAGAGTTATTAGTTAATATTGTTTCCATTGACTTTAATCTCTTGCTAATTCAATTAGTGAGTTGATTAGGACTTTTGGATTGAGATTAACTAGTCTTATTTGACTTTCTCTCATGTGAAGATAACATTGTGCTTTCTTCCAATGTTGGAGATGACTACATAAGATTAGCTCTTGTTAATCATTGTATGATAATTAGTGACTAGGATAGAAATCCTATATTCTCAACCCTTGCCATGAATGTCTCTCTTTTTGGTATTTGTTATCCTTAACTGTTTGCTTTACATTTCTTGCCTTTTTAATTTCTTATTTTATCAACCCAACCCGTGAAACTCATAACCAATAATTGAGCACTCGATTGTGATTCCTAGAGAAAATGACACGGGACTAATACTCTCGGTTATTTTTATTGGGTTGGACTTGTGACAACCAAAATTAAACTTTGATTGAGCATTACTTGTCGGTTGGGAACTATACTTGCAACGAAGTTATTTCCTCTAACCGAGAAGAAATTCCTAACCGACGGTTTTACTCATTTCAAGTTTTTGTCACCATTGCCGGGGAATTGCAATGTGTGCTTGTTATTGGTTATTGTATATATATGAATATTGTGAATATGTTTGCCTTTTTCTTGTTTGTTATTTTTTGTTAGGTTTAGGACTTTGTTGCTTATTTTTGTCAGCTTTTGTTTTTATTTTCTACTATGAATTCTCATCCCTTTGGCTATGAGTTTGGTTTAAATTATGTTGTAGGAAATGGGAACTACAATGACAACATGCATCAAGGATGGAACAATCAAAGATGGGAGGAGCCTCATGGAATTGATCACCTTTCTTGGCAACAACCTCCTCCAATTTCTTATTTTTTTTATTTTTGAATTTAATGAAGAAAGAGAAAAACAAGAAAAAGACACCAAACATAAAATGTTTAGATCTAAAGGGACCTAGTGTGCAAAAATTAACAAGAAAAACACAAAGAGACACCAAACTTAAAAATTTTAAGATAAAAAAAAGAAAAACAAGAACACTTTGAAGATCAAGAAGAACACCAAGAACAAAACTCAAAGAATTCAAAGAACATAAGAACAAGCAAAAGAACACCAAACTAAAAATTTTTGAGAAACAAACACAATTTTCGAAAAATTAAAGAAAAGACACAAGAAGACACTAAACTTAAAGATTGACACAAGAATCAAACAAAAGAAACTATTTTTGAAAATTTTTTTGAAAGAAAGACTCAAAGAATTCAAAAATTCAACCAAGAACACAAACAAAAGACTCAAACCAAGAACAAAGATTAAACAAAGAAAAGAAAAAATATTTTTTTTTTGAAAAAGGTTTTTGATTTTTTGAAAAAAGAAAAATAAAATAAAAGACTCTAACAAAAGTAACGACAATACCTGATCTAAGGAACAAGATAATCCGTCAGTTGTCCAAACTCGAACAATCCCCGGCAATGGTGCCAAAAACATGGTGCACGAATCCCCACGCTTCGTACAAATAAACCAGCAAGTACACTGGGTTGTTCAAGTAATACCTGAGCGAGTCAGGGTCGTTCCCACGAGGATTGTGGTTTGAAGCAAGCTATAGTTATCTTGCAGATCTTAGTCAGGCAGATAGTAGAGTTGTTGAAATTGAGTGCATAAAAGGAATGAAAAATGGAATTACAAGGTTTGATTATAAGCAGTGATAAGAAGATGGTTAAGGCTTGGAGATGTTTTGTCCTTCTAGACTAACTCTGGTATTACTGATGAACGGATTTTTGCTAGTAAAGAATTCACAATAAATTCTCGTTGCAAGTATAGTTTCTAAACTAACAATAGTCCTTTTATACAAAAATTTGGTTGTCACTAAAGCAAACCCAATAAAATTAAACCGAAGTATTTAAACCTCGGGTCGTCTCTCAAGGAATTGCAGGGAGGTGTGTTATTATTGGTTATGGGTTTTCAGAGAGATTTTTGAATGAGGAATGGAAAAATAAACGATTATAAATTAAAGCAATAAAAATTAACAAGAGAGGATTAATGTAATTAAAATAAAAAGCCTTGGCTAGGAGAAGATTAATTGGAAGTTCTATCCTTTTTGGATTTCCCAAAATTAATAGTAATAGATTGTTGTTTCTACTTAGTTATCCTTTACTAAATAAAGGAAAGTCAAGTTGGGAGCCAACTTCTATTCACAAGTCCTAATCCTCTCCCTTGGGAAGGGTTAGCGTTAGTGGCCAGAAAGCCAATCACAAATTAACTCTTGAGTCCTCCAACTCAAGGGTCTCCAAATATTAATCAACTCCAAACCAAGTTGGAAGCCTACTCCATTGACATGGATGCCAATTTCACATGCATGTAAGGGAAGTAGAAATAAAACATGATAATTGGAATTGAATTGAGATAATCAAGCAAATAAGAAAATTAGATAGAAAATACTCCTTGCATTAATAAATTAATAAGGGAAGATAATAAATTAAAGTAATAGAATAAATAAAAGTATAAGAAAACTAAATTAAAAGAACATTGAACCTGGAATTGGGAAGAAATAAACCTAAAACTAAGAGAAATCCTAACCTAGAGAGAGGAGAGAGCCTCTCTCTATAGAAACTACATCTAAACCTAACTAATGTGTATAATGTGAAGTGTATGGATGTGTATTGAGTCTCTGCTTGTCTCCTGGCTTTAGTCTGCATTTCTGGGCCAAAAACTGGGTCCAAACTCAACCCGAAATCGCCCCCAGCAATTTATGATACGTCCAGCACGTCGCTCTGTCACGTGTACACGTCATCCACGCGTACACGTGGATTGAACTTTTGCCAGGTCATGAGTACGCGTGATTCATGCGTGCGTGTTGCCTAACAGCATGGCAACTATGGCAAATTATATATCATTTCGAAGCTCCGGATGTTAGCTTTTCAACGCAACTGAAACTGACTCATTTTGACCTTTGTAGCTCAAGTTATGGTCGATTTAGTACGAAGAGGTCAGGCTAGACAACTTAGCGATTCCTTCAGTTTCTTGTATTCCTTCTACTTTTGCATGCTTCCTTTCCATCCTCTATGCCATTCCTGGCCTATAAACCTTGAAAACACTTAACACACATATCACGACATCGAATGGTAATAGGAGAGGATTAATAATTAGCAATTTTAAGGCCAAAGAAACATGTTTTCAATCATAGCACAAAATTAGGAAGGAAAATATAAAACATGCGAATTCAATGAATAAGTGTGAGAATAGTGGATAAAATCCACTCAATTAAGCACAAGATGTGCCACGAAATAGTGGTGCATCAAATCTCCCCACACTTAAACATTAGCATGTCTTCATGCTAAGCTCAAGAGAAATAAAAGAGTGAAGGCAAAATGGTGGAACTTATGCAATGCAACCTATCTATATGAATCCAACTACATGCAAAAATATTTCTACCTACTTGGTTAAAAGTAAACAAGTTCTTCAAGACAAACATAAATCAGATTCCACTAATTCAAATCATACAATAAGAGACAAGTAAACTTGTAAGAAGGTAGCTCATGAAAGCAGGGAACATAGAATCAAGCATTGAACCCTCACAGGAAGTGTATATACACTCTAATCTCTCAGGTGTCTAGGGTGAATCACTCTACTCTTCTCTAATCTTGCTTTCTAAACTTTGTTCTTCATCTAACCAATCAACAAATATTTAGTATACCAATGCAAACATCATGAGGTCTTTTCAGGATTGTAATGGGGCTAAGGTAAGGGTGAGGATATATGTATGGCCAAGTGAGCTATAATATGAATCTTTGACTAACCTAAACTCTCACCTAACATACACACACACACACACTATGTAATTCCAAAATCATGCCTAGCTACCCAAAATTTCCCTTTTGTATACTTCACATACTCATGTATCAACTTTTCTTTAATTTTATCACATATGCATTGATCTTTTATTAAACTTAGCATTGGGGTAATTTTGTCCCCTTATTTATCTATTTACTTAATTGAATATTTTTTGTTATATATATATATATATATATATATATATATATATATATATATATATATATATTAAAAATATAAAAGTAAACATAACATATCAATACACATAGATTTTTAATTTTTCTGGTCTCACATGAATATGCACCTAAATTCCCAATATTTTATCACTAAGACATAGTACACTTTCATCAACCCAAGTTCCCACACTTAATTGACACACAATCTCTATCTTAAGCTAACCAAAGATTCAATTGGGGTAATTAATTATTTTTCCGCTTAAGGCTAGTGATGTGGTAAAATATAGAACAAACGGGGATTAAAAGGCTCAAGGTGGCAAACAAAGGTGAATAGAATGGTAGGCTATTTGGGATAAGTGAGCTGATAACAAATGATGGCCTCAATCATATGTATGCATGCAAATACACTAAACAATGGACATATAGAATGGAACAAACTATAGATTGCAATCATAGAGAAGCAAACACACAAGAATAAATATCATGGTTAAATAATGTAACCATGTAATTAAGCTCAAAATCTCACAAGTTGTGTGTTCTTAGCTATAATTCATGTTCCAAATTACAATCTTCAAACAAGTTTAACAAAAATTTTTCAATTTAAATTAGTGAAATATTATAAAACAGGGTCTTGAAAAGAGAAAATATTACTTCAACCAAGTAGTGGTAAAATATGCACAAAATCAAACATGCAAATGCAACACTAATTTAACAAGAAAAATTAAACATTGGTGTTGAAATAAGAAATGTCTAACCCATGGAAGTCGGTATCGACCTCCCCACACTTAAAGATTGCACCGTCCTCAGTGCATGCTAAGATGTGCAAGTGGACGGGTTGCTCCAACTGACGCTTGTAGATGGAGGTGCCTTAGATGGAAGTCTCTTGGTTCCTCTCCTTGCTGGTGTCTTGTTAGTGGCATTTTCTTTTCCTTTCGTGGTATCCATGCCTAAGGAAGAAGGAAAGAGGAGGACTATTAAGCATATATAACTAAAAAAACCGGAGAGAGAAAATTCCAAGTGATAATGAATGCCGAAAAAAGATAATAGCTTAAATACATGGTAGCTACAACATGTAGGTAAGTTATCAATTAAGAGCAAAAAGGCAATTCATAATAATGAGATGCAGGAGTGTTTATGGCATGCAGAAATAGGCATGAGAAGCCTAGCTCAAGCATCAGGTATTAAATGTGCCAAATAAAAGAGCATTTGTAATTATGACAATTGTGAATGATAATCCCAAATACATGTGGAGCACAAGTGTTATGAAAAAGGAGGCATTAAAGTGTAAGAGTAAAATAAGATAGGATTCAAAATGCCATAAAAGCTTTTTTTCACAAACACATGGTGTGCAAGGTATAATAGAAATAAAAATAATATAATTCAAATGTATATGAGAGCCATAAGTAACTGTCAATTGTCAAATCACTCCTCAGAATATCCACAAGCTTCATTATAGTAAGGTAATACCCAGATAAAATTCCAACACCAACATAAAAATGCATGGAAGAAGAAAGAAAAAGAAACCACAGATAATGAAATTAAAAGAAAAAAAGAAGAAGGAAACATAAATTAAAGTAATAATGAAAGAGTAAAAAAAAAGGAAGAAGAAAAGAAACCTGATGAAGAAGATGAAGAAGGGAAGAAAAAAAGGTAATAGATATGAAGAAAGAATGAGGAGGAAGAAAGAAAGAAGAAATAATTAGGACTGAAAAGAATTAGGATTGGAGGGGTGGATGATTTGAAATCAGGCGCTGAGGTGTTTTAGTTGTGCGTCGGGTGCGTCACGCGTACGCGTGGGTCGCGCAAATTTCAGGCGACACGTACGCGTACGCGTGATAGTGGTTGTGTGAATGGCGCGAAAGCAGCCTCGCGCACGCACAACTCTCTGTTCAATACGCACATTTGCCAAAATTGTATACGACGCGTGCGCGTTAGGGACGCGCACGCGTGGATGGCTTGGATGCGAAAACGACGTGTACGCGTGATAGGGCTTGTGCTCCCAACACAGTTCTAGCCCCACACCATCATAACTCTCTGGCCATACACCCATTTACGTCGATTTGCAGGGTCACGCATACGCGTGGGGGACACGTACGCGTGGACTGGGGAAAACGCAAGCGACGCGTACGCGTGAGGGACCCGTACACGTGGACTCGCTTGTGTGCTAGGCACGCCACCAGCACCACTCCTGCCCAACTCTCTGTTCAATTTTTATTTTTCATGCACACACATATGACGCGTACGCATCATGTGCCTTTTATTTTATGCAGAATGCAAAATGCAGAATGCAAGTGAATATGCAGAAATTATGAATGAACACTAACAAAAATAAAATAAAATAAGACTAAAAATAAAAAGGAACGATTATACCATGGTGGGTTGTCTCCTACCTAGCACTTTTCGTTAAAGTCCTTAAGTTGGACATTTGGTGAGCTCCTTGTCATGGTGGCTTGTGCTTGAACTCATCCTGAAACTTCCACCAACGCTTGGACTTCCAACAATCTCCATTAATTCCAGATACATTCCCCAAGCTTTGATGGAGTTCTTCACAAGCTTTGATCTCCTAAAGTCGATCCTCATGTATGCCCGGATCCCAAATCTTGTATCTACACCCATCTTGAAGTGGATCACCATTTTTCCACTCGGGTGGTGAGCAATTGGAATTCTCACTAAGGCATCCAAACAGCTTCCTAGACCCATTCATTCGAGCTCTACACCAACCCTTGCATTTAGACTTTGAGCTCCCAACCACAACGAACCTAGGATTGTGTTGCCAACTATTAACCATCTCCCTCTTACTCTTAAAGCTGCAAAGAGCTCTAAGTTGACCATCCGTTTCCAGTAAACCATATTCAAGTGGGAAAGTAAAGGTCAAGGATAAGAATTTTACCCACTTGAATATTGTATTGGATGGTAATGGATTTGGGGGAGAGGTCTCCAACAGCTTTGGCCAGGTGATTTCAAGCTCCATTCCCTTGTGCTCTCCCTTGGCAACTGTCATCTCTTTGCGAGCTTCTTCAGTTTCAACCTCTTCCTCTTGGTAGCTCTTTGCCAGTCCAATATCTTCTTCATTGCTTACCAGGGGTATGGGAGGTTGTGCTTCTTCTTCTTTAATCTCCATCTCGTGATCAACCTCTGCAAAGTCTTCAACCATGATATGCCTCGGAGGTTGTACACCCTTGACGTGGGCGGAAATTGGCGAGTTAAGAATTGTTATAAGATATGCGCTACGAGTATAGTCCTTAAGCAACCAGAAATCCGTTTATCAATTTAAAAAAGGGTGTCACAGAAATTAAAATTAAAATACTGGGAGTATGAATCCCAGGTCGTCTCCCAACGAGTTGCAGGAAAGTATGCTATTTTATTAATCGGATGGTTTTCAAAAAGATTTGAGTTGAATGACAGGAAATTAAATCAGAGAATTAATGTGACTTAAATAAAGGCCTTGACTGGGAGTAGATTAGTTGGAAGCCCTATTCTTGTTGCAGTACTCTCAAGATTAATTGATAATTGCGGGTTGTTCTG
This sequence comes from Arachis ipaensis, assembly GCF_059453495.1. Classification (NCBI taxonomy): domain Eukaryota; kingdom Viridiplantae; phylum Streptophyta; class Magnoliopsida; order Fabales; family Fabaceae; genus Arachis; species Arachis ipaensis. The sequence continues at coordinate 40,238,358 of NC_142437.1, forward strand.
TTTAGTTATCCCTTACTAGGTAAGGGAAAGTCAAACAAGTTGAAATGCTGTTTCTATTCACAAGTCCCAGTCCGCTTACTCGGAAGGACTGGCGTTAGTGATTAGAGGGCAATCCAATAATAAACCCAATTATAATTTCTCCTTTGAGCATTCCAACTCAAGGGTTCCTTTCAATCAACTCCCCATCAAGTTAGGGAACTACTCACTCATTGTGAATGTGAAACTCATAATATAGGAAAGGGAATTAAAGAAAGACATGTTAAATAAAACTCAAAAGAATCAATTAAAAATAAAAATAACTCTTGTATTAATAAATTCTAAAATAATCCAATAGTAGAATTAAGTAAATTAAAGGACATGGAAGAGTAAAGCCAAGTAAAGAAAACGAACTAGAATGACGAAGTCCTGATGAGGTAATAACTCTTCTCAAAATCCCAATGCAAAAAGCAATAGAAAATAAGAATCCTAAAAACTATGAATGTATAGAGAGAAAAAAAACCTAGAGGAGAGGAAAACTAGATCTAAAAACTAAAACTATGCGGAATGAATGTTGTTGTTGGTTTCTGCATGTTCCCTAGCTCTAGTCTGCTTTTCTGGGCCGAAAACTGGGTCAAAATAGGGCCCGAAATCACCCCCAGTAATTCTGCAGATTATGCAGATCGCGCACGTCACGCGATCGCGTCATTCATGCGGACGCGTCATTCGGCGTTTTGCTTCTCCACGCGGACGCGTCGTCCACGCCTCCGCGTCACTTATGCTATTCCAATCCGCGTGGTCGCGTGAGCCATGCGGCCGCGTCACTGCGATTTCCTCTCTTTCGCGCGGTCGCGTGAGCCATGCGGCCGCGTCACTTTTCGCTGGTCATCTCCTTAATTTCTTGTGTTCCTTCCATTTTTGCAAGCTTCCTTTCCAATCTCCAACTCATTCGTGCCCTATAAAGCCTGAAACACTTAACACACAGATCATGGCATCGCATGGAATAAAGGAAAATTAAAATACATAATTAAAAGTCTCTAGGAAGCAAGTTTTCAATCATGTAATAAATTTAGGAAGGAAATATAAATGCATGCTAATCATATGAATAAGTGGGTAAAGATCATGATAAAACCACACAATTAAACACAATATAAACCATAAAATAGTGGTTTATCAACCTCCCCACACTTAAACATTAGCATGTCCTCATGCTTAGTTGAAGGAGATAAAATAAATGAGTAGGAACATGTGAAACTCATGCAATACAATGCAACCTATATATGTAAATGCAACTATATGATTCTTGTTCACTTGATCAAAAGTAAATAAGCTCTTCAAAACAATTACAAATCAAATTCCACTAATTCAATTCTTATACAACAAGAACAGCTAAAAATGCAAGAAGACAACTCATGAAAGCAGGGAACATAAAATTTCAAGCATTGAACCCTCACTGAAGATGTATGTACACTCTAGTCTCTCTAGTGTATAGGGTAATTACTCTATCCTTCTCTAATCATGCTTTCTAAATTTTTTGTTCTTCTCCTAACCAATCAACAACATTTAATATACCAATGCAAACATCATGAGGTCTTTTCAAGGTTGTAATGGGGCCAAGGTAAGGGTAAGGATATATATATGGCTAAGTAAGCTTATAAATTGAATCTTTAATTAACCCAAGCTTTTGCCTAACCTCTATGTATATTCTATATAACTTTAGAATGCATACCTAGCTACCCAGAAATTCCTTTCACATTCCATACTCATGTTTCAACCTTTTATTTTAATTTTATCATACATGCATTGACCTTTGAATTCTTAACTTAACATTGGGGTAATTTTGTCCCCTTATTTATTTATTGAAATTTTTTTTAATTAACATAAAAATAAACATAGCTTATCAATGCACATAGATTTTTAATTTTTATAGTTCCACATCAGTAGGTATCCAAATTCCTATTACATTATCATAACACATTCCCTTATTATCTTTTGTTCCCACAATTTCCCATACTTGATTGACTCACACAATTCTATCTTAAGCTAACCAAAGATTCAATTTGGGATATATAATTGTTTTTTCGCTTAAGGCTAGTCATGTGGTAAAATATAGAACAAATGGGATTTAAAGGCTCAAAGTGGCTAACAAAGATAATTGAAAGGGGTAGACTTAATTTGGATAAGTGGGCTAAACAAATAATGGCCTCAATCATATGCAAACATATAAATATAATAAACATTGGACATATAGGATGAAACAAAATATAGATTACAATTATAGAGAAGTAAACACACAAGAATAAAATAGTTATGGTTAAATAATGTAACCATTCATAAAGGCTCAAATCTCACAGGTTGTGTGTTCTTTAGCTCAAAAATTATGTTCCAAATACAACTTCAAGCAAATTTAACATAAAAATTTTGATTAAAATTAGTGAAATTTTGTTCCAAAGATAGGGTCTTCAAAGAAACCTATTGTCTTTTCAATCAAGCAGAACATGCATGCAACTAACCTATTACTATGTAATTTATCCTATTCTACAAAAGAAAAATCTTACTAAATATCCTCATTTATTGGTGTTTAGGAAAGAGAAATTACCTCCGGAAGTCAGGTACTGACCGACCTCCCCACACTTAAGGCTTTGCACCGTCCTCGATGCCATCTGTCAGGAACAAAGGTGGGTTGGTAGTAGTATCTCCATCGTCGGGGCCATCGTGGCTCCCTGTGCTGGTAAAGGAAGTGGAGTCCGGGGTGTCTGAGTCCTTGAATTTTCCCATAATCAGCTCCTTGAGGTATGTGAATCGGCGCTTGTTACGACGCTCTCTCATCTTATCTTTCTGTTCCTGCCGATCCAACCTTGCAAGTATCTGCTGGAGCAGTTGGTCAGTAGTGGGTGCTTGTGGTGTTGAAGAAGGAATATCTTCAACTGGTTCAGTAGGCTGGCTGATAGTGGCTGCTGGAAGTCTAAGGTACTTCCCGTTAGGGACATACTGATCATCCCGTAGAAGCATGGCTTTGGTGTCCCCAGCTCTGTAGGAGACTCCGGCGGATGAGACAAGATCTGAGATCAGGGCGGGGAAAGGTAAGTTGCTCACAATTTGTACGTGTCCCATGGCATTCCGGATATGTCTTGGTAGATTCAAAGGTTGGTCTGTAAGGATGCACCATAGTAGAACGGCCATGTCAGCAGTGAAGGAGGATTCGTGAGTGCTCGAAAAGACGTAATAGGACATGATCTGTGCCCATACGCGAGCCTCCAAGGTAAGTGCTGAAGCCGAAATTCCCTTAGGGCGGGTACGATGGTATCCGTAGATCCATCGGCTGCCAGGTAGTGCGATGACTCTGAGAACGGCGTCCCAGTAGAATTAGTACAGCTAGCGCTTGAGTGCGGCTTCTTGAAAGGCATCCAATCCTTCCGGAATAGGGGGAAGACCTAGATCTTGTTGAATGGCCTCTTCTTTAATGGGAACTTGCTTCTGACGGACGTAGACAGACTGCAGGGTTGGTAGGTGGAAGTTGGAGTAAAACTCGACTACCCAAGAAAGATTGACCTGCCTTGGCTGTCTCTGTAGGAAATCCCATTGTCTTCGTGTAATCTGCGGCTCAACAAATGTAGCAATATAGTTTGGGAGGAGAAGAAGGTATTCATTGTTGTAACTCCTTTCTGCCAGGATGGGGAACATCTGCTCACAGTAGCGATTGGGGAATCGCGCAGTGTCCTTTTGCTGGGAAGGCTCTTTCTTTATCATCAACTTTTATAATCCTCTTAATTTTCTTTGTTGAGGGCTTAACTACAGTTGAAGAGGGTTCTGCCACTAATGCTCTTTTCGTTCCTCTTCTTGCTGGTTGTTTGGGAGTGGCTTTCTCCTTTCCTTTCTTGGTGGCCATCCTGAAAAAGGGAAGAGAAAGAAAATTAAATTCAAAGAGATAGAGCAAGAAAGAGAACGGGAAAGGATGGTTATGAATGCACATTTAAAGGTAAATGATGTTAACACATGGTCATGACTACATGTGAAAAGTCATTAATGGAAGATAGCTAGCGCATATGATGACAAGTAAATGCAATGTGTTTATTGGCATGCTGGCAAAGGCATGAGTAGCATAGATCAAGCATTACTCGTAACAAACCATCATGTTTGTATTGACAATTAATTTCCAATTAATACAATAGTAAAGGGAATTTGTGAAAAGCAAGCATTGAATAGTAGGATAATGTAGAAAAATGCGTAATGCCATATGGGCCTTTTCACAAACACATAACATGCACGATAATTAAGTTATGGAAAGTATGAAAGTGAACATGCAAGCATCCCTTAAAAAAGTAATATATATAATTGTCAAACAAATTTATAACAATCCACAAGCATAGAATGAGAATTAATGACTCACATAAATTTATAACACCAAATAAAAAGGAAAAAGGAAGAAAAAGACAATATGAATAATGAAGGTAAAACGAAGAGAAAAGAAGATTACATATAAAAATAAGAAGAATAATTGAAAAGTAAGGAGGGAAGGAAAACAAGAAAAACCTTGTTAATGGGGGTGAGAGAGAGAAAGTGTAAAAAAAAGTGAGAAAGAAGGAAGAAGGAAGGAAGGGAGGGAGAAGAAATAAGGAGGGAAAAGAGAAAATAGGATTTGGGGAGAAAAAGATAAGATAATTGGCAAATCAGGAAAACTATACAACGCAAGCGACGCGGTCGCGTGAGGCACGCGGTCGCGTGACTTGCGTTGAAACTGATTGACACGGTCGCGTGGCCTGTTTTAGGCTAATGGCGCGAGGGTAGCCTCGCACTCGCACAACTCTTTGTTCAAAATCATATTAATGCCAAATTTTGGGTGACGCAATCGCGTGAGTGGGCTGGTAGAAGGATATGACGCGGTCGCATCGCTCACGCGGCCGCATGGAAAAGATTATGCGCTCAGCACCAATTCAGCACCACTCTAGCACAACTTTCGGTCGTGCACCCTTGTTACGTCGAAATCCAGGTCATGCAGCCACGTGGGGCACGCGGTCGCGTGGGAGGTCAGTATTCCCATTCGACGCGGACGTGTCAGCGACGCGGTCACGTGGGACGATTTGTGCCACGGGCACACCTCCAGCCACGCTCCTGCGTGACTCTCTGTTTGTTTATTATTTTCTCCCATCTCCTTGCGACGCGGACGCGTCAATGATGCGGTTGGTCGCGTAACGTTTTTTTTAAATAAAAATATGCAGATACAGATGCACGAAATGTACTAATAAAGAGAAGAGTTATTGAATAAGAAAATAAAAAATAAGGAAAAGAACGATCATACCATGGTGGGTTGTCTCCCACCTAGCACTTTGCTTTAACGTCCGTAAGTTGGACGCTCCACTAGCTCAGTCTTCGGCTATGTGGGGATCTTCCAAGAGGAAGATCTCGAGCTCCTTGTTTTTCTTTAGCTGCTCGCCATGGTACAGCTTTAAACGATGTCCATTAACTTTGATAAGTTCAGAGCTTGAAGGATGGCTTAGGTGATAAACTCCGTACGATTCGGCCTTCTCTACTCTGTATGGACCTTCCCATCTTGATCTCAACTTGCTTGGCATGAGCTTCAGTCGAGATTTGGAAAGGAGGACTAAATTCCCAGGTTGGAACTCTTTCCTCCTGATGTGCTGATCATGTACAGCCTTCATCTTCTCCTTGTATAGTCTTGAGTTCTCATAAGCTTCCAGGCGAAGGCTTTCCAATTCTTGCAGTTGTAATCTCCTTTCAGCTCCGGCTTTCTCAATTCCCATGTTGCACTCCTTTACTGCCCAGAAGGCTTTGTGCTCTACTTCAACAGGGAGATGACAAGCTTTTCCATAAACTAAGCGGAAAGGACTCATCCTAATGGGTGTTTTGTATGCGGTTCTGTACGCCCAAAGTGCATCTTGTAGCCTGGTGCTCCAGTCTCTTCTATGAGGTTTGACTATCTTCTGCAAGATACACTTTATTTCTTTGTTTGACACCTCGGCTTGCCCATTAGTCTGAGGGTGGTATGCTGTTGCAACCTTATGAATTATCCCATGCTTCTTCATTAATCCAGTTAGTCTCCTGTTACAAAAATGGATGCCTTGATCGCTCACGATTGCTCGTGGTGATCCAAAGCGACAAATAATATGGTTTCTCACAAAGGAAACAACAGTGTTAGCATCATCAGTGCGGGTAGGAATTGCTTCCACCCATTTGGAAACGTAATCTATAGCTAACAATATATATAAATAACCATTAGAATTTGGAAATGGACCCATGAAGTCAATGCCCCAAACATAAAAAATTTCACAGAAAAGCATAATTTGTTGAGGCATCTCATCCTTCCTGGATATATTACCAAATTTCTGGCATGGAAAACAAGATCTACAAAATTCAGCAGCGTCTCTAAAAAGAGTAGGCCACCAGAATCCACAGTCTAAGATTTTTCTAGCAGTCCTTTGAAGGCCAAAATGTCCTCCACTCTCAGATGAGTGACAGGCCTCTAAGATGGACTGGAATTCTGATTGAGGCACACACCGTTTAATTACCTGGTCAGCGCCACATCTCCATAAATATGGGTCATCCCATATATAATATCTGGACTCGCTTTTCAGCTTGTCTCTTTGATGCTTAGAAAAGTTCGGAGGGAAGGTGCGGCTAACTAGATAATTAGCTACAGGTGCATACCAAGGGGCTATCTCAGATACTGCTTGCAGGTTATCAAATGGGAAATTATCAGCTATAGGAGTGGAGTCATCTATAATATGTTAAGGTGACTCAAGTGGTCTGCCACTAAATTCTGGTTACCACTCCTATCCTTAATTTCCAAATCAAATTCTTATAATAGCAGTATCCAACGTAAAAGCCTTGGTTTGGACTCATTTTTAGCTAATAAATACTTTAGAGCTGCGTGGTCTGAATACACTACTACTTTAGTACCAAGTAAATAGGCTCGGAATTTATCCAGAGCAAAAACAATAGCAAGAAGCTCTTTCTCAGTAGTAGTGTAATTCGACTGAGGGGCATCTAAAGTTTTAGACGCGTAAGCAATAACAAAAGGATCCTTACCTTCACGCTGAGCCAGTGCTACTCCTACGGCATGGTTGGAAGCATCACACATTATTTCAAATGGTTGGCTCCAGTTTGGTCCTCTCACAATTGGAGCTTGAGTCAGGGCGGTTTTCAGCTTATCAAATGCTTGTTTGCAATTTTCACTGAACTCGAACTCAATATCTTTCTGCAGTAGCCTGGATAAGGGAAGTGCTACCTTACTGAAGTCCTTAATGAATCTCCTGTAAAAACCTGCATGGCCAAGGAACGAATGGACTTCCCTCACAGAAGAGGGGTAAGGTAAACTAGAAATAACATCCACCTTTGCTGGATCTACAGAAATGCCAGTATTAGACACAACATGTCCTAGTACAATCCCTTGTTTAACCATAAAATGACATTTTTCAAAATTTAATACAAGGTTTGTACTGACACATCTATCTAATACTCTAGATAATCCATCAAAGAAAAGGCTAAAGGAATCGCCATAAACACTAAAATCATCCATAAAAACTTCCATGCAGTCCTCAATAAGATCAGAGAAAAGATTCATCATGCACTTCTGAAAAGTAGCTAGTGCATTGCACAAGCCAAAGGGCATTCTCTTGTAAGCATAAGTCCTAAAAGGACATGTAAAAGTGGTCTTTTCCTGATCCTCAGGAGCTATATGAATCTGGAAATAACCTGTGTAACCATCTAGAAAACAATAATGTGATTTACCTGACAGGCGATCCAGCATTTGATCAATGAATGGAAGAGGATAGTGATCCTTACGGGTGGCTTGGTTGAGGCATCTGTAGTCAATGCAGACCCTCCAGGCATTCTGAACTCTGGTTGCTATGAGCTCTCCATGCTCATTCTTCACTGTAGTGACTCCAGACTTCTTTGGCACTACTTGTACTGGGCTCACCCATTCACTGTCTGAGATGGGGTAGATGATGTCTGCCTCCAGTAGTCTGGTCACTTCCTTTTTGACAACCTCGAGGATAGTGGGGTTCAGTCTTCTTTGGGGTTGACAGACAGGTCTTGCTCCCTCTTCTAAAAGTATTCTATGATCATAGACTTGAGGGTTGATGCCTACTATGTCTGCCAAACTCCAACCAATTGCCTTTTTGTGTCTCCTCAGCACACCAAGTAACTGCTCTTCTTGTTGAGAAGTGAGCTCCCTTGCAATGATAACTGGAAACTTCTACTTGTCTTCAAGGTAAGCATATTTGAGGTGTGGAGGAAGGGGTTTTAGCTCTAACTTCTGATCATGGTCAGGCTCTGGGTTGTCTGGAGCTGGTAACAATGGCAAAGCACTGTCATTGTCCTCTGAGAATGTCCCCACACTTAGACCTTGTCCTGTGTGCTTCTCTTCAAGTTCCTCCTGATGGACTTCAGCCACGGTTTCATCTATAATGTCACACTTGAGGATAGAGTGATCCTCTGGAGGATGCGTCATAACTCCATTCAGGTTGAAGATCACTATTCGGCCATCTATTTCAAAAGAGTATGTTCCTGAAAAAGCATCTAATTTAAACTTTGAGGTCTTCAAGAATGGCCTTCCGAGTAGGATTGATGATGGCTTGTCTGAGTCATTTTGGGGCATTTCTAGGATATAAAAATCAGTGGGGAACGTGAGTCCCTTAATGCCCACTAATACATCTTCAGCAACTCCAACCACTGTAATAATGCTTTTATCTGCTAACACAAAACGAGCTGCCGACCTTTTTTAGGGAGGGAGCCTTAAAACATCATATATAGACAAAGGCATTATACTCACACATGCTTCTAAATCACACATGCAGTCAGAAATTATCACACCACCAATAGTACAATTAACTATACAAGGACCTGGGTCACTACACTTTTCAGGTAAACCTCCCATTAAAGCAGATATGGAACTACCTAAAGGAATAGTTTCTAATTCATTAATTTTGTCTTTATGTATACATAAATCTTTTAGAAACTTTGCATACTTAGGTACCTGTTGAATAACATCAAATAGAGGAACAGTTACCTCAACCTTTTTGAATATCTCTACCATTTTTGGATCAGGTTCCAGCTGCTTCCTGGGCTTCCTTGCAAGTTGTGGAAATGGAATAGGAGTGGTGTCTTCTGCAGTGTCTGTGATGAGCGGATAATTTATACGCTTTTTGGCATTGTTTTTAGTACGTTTTTAGTAGAATCTAGTTACTTTTAGGGATGTTTTCATTAGTTTTTATGTTAAATTCACATTTCTGGACTTTACTATGAGTTTGTGTGTTTTTCTGTGATTTCAGGTATTTTCTGACTAAAATTGAGGGACTTGAGCAAAAATCAGATTCAGAGGTTGAAGAAGGACTGCTGATGCTGTTGGATTCTGACCTCCCTGCACTTAAAATAGATTTCCTGGAGCTACAGAACTCGAAATGGCGAGCTTCCAATTGCGTTGGAAAGTAGACATCCACGGCTTTCTGGCAATATATAATAGTCCATACTTTGGCCAAGTTTAGACGACGCAAACTGGTGTTCAACGCCAGCTCTCTGCCCAATTCTGGCGTCCAGCGCCAGAAAAGGATCAAAAACCAGAGTTGAACGCCCAAATTGGCACCAGAACTGGCGTTCAACTCCAAGAAGGACCTCTACACGTGCAACACTCAAGCTCAGCCCAAACACACACCAAGTGGGCCCTGGAAGTGAATTTATGCATCAATTACTTACTTCTGTAAACCCTAGTAGCTAGTTTATTATAAATAGAAATTTTTACTATTGTATTTGATAACTTTGGACGCCTGGTTCTTAGATCAGGGGGACTGGCCATTCGGCCATGCCTGGACCTTTCACTTATGTATTTTCAACGGTAGAGTTTCTACACTCCATAGATTAAGGTGTGGAGCTCTGCTGTTCCTCAAAGATTAATGCAAAGTACTACTGTTTTCTATTCAATTCATCTTATTTCGCTTCTAAGATATTCATTCGCACTTCAACCTGAATGTGATGAACTTGACAATCATCATCATTCCCTATGAACGCGTGCCTGACAACCACTCCCGTTCTACATTAGATTGAATGAGTATCTCTTAGATCTCTTAATCAGAATCTTCGTGGTGTAAGCTAGAATAATGGCGGCATTCAAGAGAATCCGGAAAGTCTAAACCTTGTCTGTGGTATTCCGAGTAGGATTCGATGATTGAATGACTGTGACGAGCTTCAAACTCGCGAGTGCTGGGCATTAGTGACAGACGCAAAAGGATAGTAAATCCTATTCCAGCTTGATCGAGAACCGACAGATGAATAGCCGTGCCATGACAGGGTGCGTTGACCATTTTCACTGAGAGGATAGGATGAAACCATTGACAAGGGTGATGCCTCCAGACGATTAGCCGTGCCGTGACAGGGCATTTGGATCATTTTCCCGAGAGAAGACCGAAAGTAGCCATTGACAATGGTGATGTATCACATAAAGCCAGCCATGGAAAGGAGTAAGACTGATTGGATGAAGATAGCAGGAAAGCAGAGGTTCAGAGGAACGAAAGCATCTCTATTCACTTATCTGAAATTCTCACCAATGAATTACATAAGTATTTCTATCCTTTATTATTTATCTTTTGATTGTCTAATCCAATCACATTTAACCCTACCTGACTGAGATTTGCAAGGTGACCATAGCTTGCTTCATACCAACAATCTCCGTGGGATTCGACCCTTATTCACGTAAGGTATTATTTGGACGACCCAGTGCACTTGCTGGTTAGTTGTGCGAAGTTGTGAACCATGGTATTGGCATCATGTTTTTGGCGCCATTACCAGGGAAAGAAAGAGCGATGAATTTTACATAATTAAAGTGTAATCACAATTTCTGCGCACCAAGTTTTTGGCGCCGTTGCTGGGGATTGTTTGAGTTTGGACAACTGACGGTTCATCCTGTTGCTCAGATTAGGTAATTTTCTTTTTGTTTTATTTTAAAAAAAATATTTTTCAAAAATTGTTCAAAAATTTCTCCTTTGTTTTCGAAAAAAAAATGTTTTCAAAAATATATTTTTCTTCAACACTTTCAAGAATGAATTCTAGTGTTTCATGAAGCATGTTGAAGCCTGACTGGCTGTAAAGCCACGACTGTAGGGCATGTTAGGCTTGTCATGTCTGAGTTACATACTAAAGCTTGGCTGGCTAATAAGCCATGCCTGACCCTTTGATTGGAGCTTTAGAGCATAAGATTCCTGGAATTCATATTAAAAATTTTGAATCCTTATTTTTCTTTTTCATAATAATTTTCAAAAAAATACAAAAAAAATTAGAAAAGCATAAAAATCAAAAATATTTTTGTGTTCTTGTTTGAGTCTTGAGTCATGTTATAAGTTTGGTGTTAATTGCATGTGCATCTTGCATTTTTCGAAAATTCTCATGCATTCATAGTGTTCTTCATGATCTTCAAGTTGTTCTGGTAAGTCTTCTTGTTTGATCTTTGCATTTGCATGTTTTGTGTATTTTCTTGTTTTTCATATGCATTCTTGGATTCTTAGTGTCTAAGCATTAAAGAATTCTAAGTTTGGTGTCTTGCATGTTTTCTTTGCATTAAAAATTTTTCAAAAATGTGTTCTTGATGTTCATCATGATCTTCATAGTGTTCTTGGTGTTCATCTTGACATTCATAGCATTCTTGCATGCATTCATTGTTTTGATCCATAACTTTCATGCATTGCATCATTTTTCTTGTTTTTCTCTCTCATCATAAAAAATTCAAAAATCAAAAAAATATCTTTCCCTTTTTCTCTCATCAAATTCAAAAATTGGATTGACTTTTTTCAAAAATTTTTAAAATCAAGTTGTTTCTTATGAGTCAAATCAAATTTTCACTTTGAAAATCTTATCTTTTTCAAAATCTTTTTCAAAAATCAAATCTTTTTCAAATTTCTTAGTTATTTTCGAAAATAACAATAACAATTAATGTTTTGATTCAAAAATTTCAAGTTTGTTACTTACTTGTTAAGAAAGATTCAAACTTTAAGTTCTAGAATCATATCTTGTGATTTCTTGTGAATCAAGTCATTAATTGTGATTTTAAAAATTCAAATCTTTTTCAAAAACTAATTTCTATCATATCTTTTCAAAAATATCTTCTTATCTTATCTTTTTCAAAAATTTGATTTCAAAATATCTTTTCTAACTTCCTAACTTCCTATCTTTTCAAAATTTGTTTCAACTAACTAACTAACTTTTTGTTTGTTTCTTATCTTTTTCAAAACCACCTAACTAACTCTCTCTCTCTCTAATTTTCGAAAATATCTCCCTCTTTTTCAAAATTTCTTTTTAATTAAACTAATTATTTTATTTTTATTTGAATTTTCGAAAAACTACTAACATTTTTCAAAAACTATTTTCGAAAATCACTAACTCTTTTTCAAAAATTATTTTCGAAAATTCTCCTTCTCACTCATCTCCTTCTATTTATTTATTCATCTACTAACACTTCATCTCACCCAAATTCGAACCCCCTCTTCCATCTGTGTTCGAATTTCTTCTTCTTCTTTTCTTCTACTCACACTAGGACCTCTATACTGTGGTAAAAAGTACCCCTATTATTATTATTTTTCTGTTCTCTCTTTTTCATATGAGCAGGAGCAAGGACAAGAACATTCTTGTTGAAGCAGATCCAGAACCTGAAAGGACTCTGAAAAGGAAACTAAGAGAAGCTAAATTACAACAATCCAGAGATAACCTTTCAGAAATTTTCGAATAGGAAGAGGAGATGGCAACCGAAAATAATAATAATGCAAGGAGGATGCTTGGTGACTTTACTGCACCAAATTCCAATTTACATGGAAGAAGCATCTCCATTCCTGCCATTGGAGCAAACAACTTTGAGCTGAAACCTCAGCTAGTTTCTCTGATGCAGCAGAACTGCAAGTTTCATGGACTTCCATCTGAAGATCCTTTTCAGTTCTTAACTGAATTCTTGCAGATATGTGATACTGTTAAGACTAATGGAGTAGATCCTGAAGTCTACAGGCTCATGCTTTTTCCATTTGCTGTAAGAGACAGAGCTAGAATCTGGTTGGACTCTCAACCCAGAGACAGCCTGAACTCTTGGGATAAGCTGGTCACGGCTTTCTTAGCCAAGTTCTTTCCTCCTCAAAAGCTGAGCAAGCTTAGAGTGGATGTTCAAACCTTCAGACAAAAAGAAGGTGAATCCCTCTATGAAGCTTGGGAAAGATACAAACAGTTGACCAAAAAGTGTCCTTCTGACATGCTTTCAGAATGGACCATCCTGGATATATTCTATGATGGTTTATCTGAGCTATCAAAGATGTCATTGGATACTTCTGCAGGTGGATCCATTCACCTAAAGAAAACGCCTGCAGAAGCTCAAGAACTCATTGACATGGTTGCTAATAACCAGTTCATGTACACTTCTGAGAGGAATCCTGTGAGTAATGGGACGCCTATGAAGAAGGGGGTTCTTGAAGTTGATACTCTGAATGCCATATTGGCTCAGAACAAAATATTGACTCAGCAAGTCAATATGATTTCTCAGAGTCTGAATGGAATGCCAGCTGCATCCAACAGTACTCAAGAGGCTTCTTATGCAGAAGAAGCTTATGATCCTGAAAACCCTGCAATAGCAGAGGTGAATTACTTCGGTGAATGATGCCAAGGCATCTTAGGCTAGTTTCACTAGCATTTTTCTGTTAGTTTTAGTTGTTTTATGCATTTTCTTGAGCTTAAAGTAACCAAAAATGGTTAAATGAAGAACAAAGCAATGAACCATCCAAACAATATGATTTTGATGCAAATTCCATGAGTTTTAGTTATATTACTTGAATGGTATGAATGGAAGATTTCTCATGAAATTTTGCAAGACTTTGATGCATTTGTTTGGATGATTTCAGGGAAGAAGAGGCTAAGCAAGGAAGCAACAAAATCAATAAAGGAAGCTTGAATATCACATGTGGAGTTTAAGTTCCAGTTTAAGCCTAAACTGGAGCTTAAACGCCAGAATCATGAAGGCTAAGGAATGCTGGAATTGAAGTTTAACCTCCAGTTTAACCTTAAACTGGAGGTTAAACGCCAGAATGAAAAGTCTCACCAAAGAAGCATTCCACGTTTAACCTCCAGTTTGACCTCAAACTGGAGGTTAAACGCCAGAATGATAATGCCACTCAGGAAAGAGTTCCACGTTTAACCTCCAGTTTAACCTTAAACTGGAGGTTAAACGCCAGAATGGGAAAAGCACCAGGGAGCCATTTCCACGTTTAAGCTCCAGTTTGACCTCAAACTGGAGCTTAAACGTGTTCGACCAAGAACTCTCCTCCAGGGTTGCTCTCTCCATTTCCACGTTTAAGCTCCAGTTTGACCTCAAACTGGAGCTTAAACGTGTTCGACACCTCCAGGGCTACTCTTCTAAGCTTCCACGTTTAACCTCCAGTTTAACCTTAAACTGGAGGTTAAACGTGTTCGACCTCCAGGATGCCTCCTTCCATTTCCACGTTTAACCTCCAGTTTAACCTTAAACTGGAGGTTAAACGTGTTCGACCTCCAGGGCTGCCCTTCCTATATCCACGTTTAAGCTTCAGTTTAACCTTAAACTGAAGCTTAAACGTGTTCGACTCCATGACTCTCCAGGGCTGCCTTCTTCCTTTTCCACGTTTAAGCTTCAGTTTAACCTTAAACTGAAGCTTAAACGTGCTTCTACAAAAGGCCTCACTGGAAGTGTCTGGCGTTTAAGCTGCAGTTTAAGCTTAAACTGCAACTTAAACGCCACTCTTGGAAAAGGTTTCTGGACAAAAAATATTGTGGTTTAAGTTAGTATTTGAGCACAAACATTATCTTAAACTTATTCTGGTATGAAACCCAATTGAATATCATGGTTTATGGGATTGGGCCTGAAGGATTGATGAGTCTGAACTTTCAATTTATTGAGTCATGTGCCATTATTTGATTATCACTAAGTTGGCTCAATGAATGTTACAGAATTTGGATCAGCAGCCTCATCAAGATTATGGATCATAAACCCAAAGCAAAAGGAAAGCAGGGAGAGGCCTCAAAGCCCAAGAAACACAACAGAAGCTCAATATAGAAAGTGTATAAATAGGATAGAATTTAAGTTAGAGGGGACTTTTGGAAACTTTTAATTTTTCATTTTTTAGCTAGTTTTCATATCTTTGTAGTTGAATTCAGAGCTATGACTCACTAAACCCCTTTCATTGGGTTAGGGAGCTCTATTGTAATTCAATGAATCAATAATAGTTTATCTTCTTCTTCAATCTTTTCTCTTGAATTTTGTTAGAAAGCTTCTCGATCTAATTCCATTGGGTAGTTGTCTTGGGAAAGAAACTACCCATAATTGGAATCCTTCGGAACCTTGGGAAAGGAATGGAGGATTCATGCTAGAGAAGCTTTCTCACAGTGAATTGGATTGGGGTTTGGATGGATATTGTGACATGTAATCCTACCAAATTGTGGTTCATGAAACTGTGTGGTATAATCAGTGATCGAGCATCATCTCTTCTTATGAACATTTAAACCAAGGGATTGGGAATTTGTTCATTTTTAGAGAGAATTGGTGAGCCAAGGGATTGGGATCCAATCATATAAGATTGCCAAGCAAAATTTAATGAACGCATTGGTTGAGGAAGAGATATACATGTTTTGATTTGGAGATCTCAATATCTCCTAACACCCAATGAATTCCCCATTTCTGATTTCCACTTTCTCTTTACATTTTGCAACTCAATTCTTGCAATCACCCCCATTCCCTTTTAATTTCAGCAATTTACATTCTGCTCTTTAATTCATGCAATTTAAGATTCCGCCATTTCAATTCCTTGTCATTTACTTTTCCCGCCAATTTTACATTCCGCAATTCTCATCTAAAACCTTGATTCCGCTCAACTAGAACACACTTCTAATCTGGATTGCTCACTCAACCAATCCTTGTGGGATTCGACCTCACTCTATTGTGAGTTTTTACTTGATGATAACCGGTGCACTTGCCGGAAGGAATTTTGCCGATCATGCAATTTCCTAAATCGTAGCATAACTAGTTTATGCGCATCAAGTTTATGGCGCCGTTGTCGGGGATTGGTTTTCGATTGACAATTCTCCAATTGGAAGCTAACTAGATTGAGCAATTTCTCTTGTTTTGATTAATTCAGTACAAGTTACTTGTTGAATTTTAATTTCTGCACTCTGTTACATGCTTTCTTTCTTTATGCCTTTAAATTCAAGCAACTAACTCACTGACTCACTAACTGTTTGAATTAATTCCTCAATTGCTCTAACCATACTCTTCCATTAACCAAGAGTATTTCACTTGTTTGTGCCTGTGCTGTGTTCTTGTATGACAGGTAGGAGAGGAGAGACATCAACTCCTCCATATACCGAACCAGAGAGGACCCTTCATAGACTGAGAAGGGAAGCAAGAGGGAAGAGAGTAGTGGGAGAAGAGGAATCTGAAGGAGAATCTGAGGACAATTTTGAGGAAGCTCTAGATCTCAACATGGATAGAGAAGTTCACAACCATGAGAGAGCTGATGGAAACAATGCCATTCCTGAGAGGAGGGTTCTTAGTTCATACATAAACCCAACCTCTGGGAATTGTGGTAGCAGCATTCAGAAACCACCCATTCAGGCCAACAATTTTGAGCTCAAACCACAGCTAATATCACTTGTGGAGAATCATTGTTCATTTGGTGGGAGTGCTAATGAAGACCCCAACCAACATCTCACAAAATTCCTGAGAATTTGTGACACTGTGAAATCCAATGGAGTCCAGGAAGATGCCTATAAACTGCTTTTGTTCCCATTTTCACTTAGGGACAAAGCAGCTAAGTGGCTGGAATCATTCCCAAGGGGGAGTCTAACAACATGGGATGAGGTGGAAAGCAAGTTTCTGGCACGTTTCTACCCCCCACAAAAGGTCAATAGGCTTCGATCTGAGGTTCAAACTTTTAGACAACAAGATGGTGAAACTCTCTACGAGGCATGGGAGAGATTCAAGGACTTGACAAGGAAATGCCCACCAGACATGTTCCATGATTGGGTGCAATTGCATATTTTCTATGATGGACTCTCTTATGAATCAAGGAAGGCTGTAGACCATTCATCAGGAGGTTCATTGAACAGGAAAAAGACTGTGGAAGAGGCCATTGAGGTGATTGAGACAGTGGCTGAGAATGAGTACTACTATGCATCAGAAAGGCACAACACTAAGGGAGTCATGGAGCTGAACCATGTTGATACAATTCTAGCCCAAAACAAGGTGTTTGCCAAGCAACTAGCAGAGCTTACCAGACAATTAGAAACAAAGCAAGTAGCTGCAATACACACACAAGATCAAGAGGAAGTAAGCATTGAAGGAGGTGATTGGGAAGAGGCCAACTATGTGGGAAACCAACAAAGGCAATCATATGATCCACATTCCAACACTTACAACCCAGGATGGAAAAATCACCCAAACTTTGGGTGGGGGAACCAACAAACCCAACCACAAAACCACAAACCTTACAACCACAACCAACATAACAATTCCACATACCAAAACTCCAACCAAAGATCATACCAAGCCACACAAAACACTTACCCCCAACCATCATATCATGGCCAAAATAATCAACCTACCCAACCTAATCCGAACCAACAATTTCAAGATCAATTAAACCGGATAGAAGGAATGCTTGCAACCATGAGTCAAGACATAACCGAATTGAAAGCTTTTAAGGAAGAAGTAAACTCTAACTTGCAAAACCAAGGAGCTGCCATCCAGAAGCTAGAAAATCAAATTGTGTATTTGTCTAAGCAAACCCCTGGGACAAGCGCTTCTCATGCTGCCAAGGCTATTGCAAGGGAAGAATGTAAAGCCATAACCCTCAGAAGTGGAAAGAATCTGAAGGAGATCTCAAAGGAAACCACAAAGGATGAAGCAAAGGAAAATGTGAAAGACAAAGAACAAGGACAATCTTTTACACCGTCTGCAACAAAAGAAAAAGAAAAAGAGGTCCTGAAGCCTTATACACCTAAAGCACCTTATCCTCAACGTTTGATGAAAAGTGAAAAAGATGGCCAATTCTCCAGGTTCTTGGAGATTTTCAAGAAGCTTCAAATCAACATTCCCTTTGCTGAGGCAATAGAGCAAATGCCACTATATGCAAAATTCTTAAAGGAATTGATGACCAAGAAGAGAAGCTGGAGAAATGAGGAAACTGTATTGTTAACTGAAGAATGCAGTGCCATCATTCAGCACAAATTGCCTCAGAAATTGAAGGATCCAGGCAGTTTCCAAATCCCCTGCATCATAGGAGAAGTCATGGTGGAGAAGGCCTTGTGTGACTTAGGGGCCAGTATCAATTTGATGTCTCTAACAATGATGAGAAGAATGAAGATTGAGGAAGCCAAACCAACAAGAATGGCCCTCCAATTGGCAGATCGAACTTTTAAATTCCCTCATGGGATAGTTGAGGATTTGTTGGTGAAGGTGGGAGATTTTATATTTCCTGCTGATTTTGTGGTGTTAGATATGGAGGAAGAAGCCAAAGCTTCAATAATTATGGGAAGACCATTCCTGGCTACTGCTGGAGCCATCATAGATGTACAAAAGGGTGAACTCACTCTTAGACTACATGATGAGAAATTGGTGTTTAATGTATTCAAGGCAATGAGCTATCCATCAGAATCACTAAGGGAATGCATGAGGGTGGATGTAGTGGACATTGCAGTACAAGAAACCTTTGAGGAAACAACAAAGGAAGTGGCAGAGGAGGAGTTCACCAAGGACATAGAAGTTAGTGACATCAAGGCTGCTGAAACAACCATGCCAAACATGCCAGAGACAGTGAAAGAAGAGGAGGAAGCACCAAAACCTGAGCTCAAGGCACTGCCCCCTAATCTCAAGTATGCATACTTGGGTAGTGATGAGAGCTATCCTGTTATCATTAGCTCTGCCCTGAGCCAAGAACAGGAAGAAGAATTGATCAAGGTGCTACAAACTCATCAAGATGCCATAGGATGGACCCTAGCAGATTTGAAGGGGATAAGTTCATCCATATGCATGCATAAAATCTTGTTAGAAGAGGATGCTAGACCCTCCATTCAAGCTCAGAAAAGATTGAATCCCGTCATGAAAGAAGTGGTACAAAAGGAAGTTATGAAGTTATGGCAGACAGGGGTAATCTACCCCATTTCTGATAGCCCATGGGTTAGTCCCATCCACGTAGTTCCCAAGAAAGGTGGGATAACTGTGGTGCCAAATGAGAAGAACGAACTCATACCCACAAGAACCGTCACTGGGTGGAGGATGTGCATAGACTACAGGAAGCTCAATGAAGCCACCAGAAAGGATCATTTCCCACTCCCATTCATGGATCAGATGCTTGAAAGGCTTGCCGGACATGCTTACTATTGTTTTTTAGATGGATATTCAGGCTACAACCAAATAGTGGTTGATCCTAAAGATCAAGAGAAAACATCATTTGTTTGTCCATATGGAGTTTTTGCTTATAGACGCATGCCCTTTGGATTGTGCAATGCACCTGCCACTTTCCAAAGATGCATGCTGTCAATCTTTTCGGACATGATTGAAAAATTTATTGAGGTCTTCATGGACGATTTTTCTGTGTTTGGAGATTCTTTTCCTAGCTGCCTCCACCACCTTGCCTTGGTGCTTAAGAGATGCCAAGAGACTAACCTAGTATTAAACTGGGAAAAGTGTCATTTCATGGTCACAGAAGGAATAGTCCTTGGCCACAAAATCTCTAATAGAGGCATTGAGGTGGACAGAGCTAAGGTGGAACTCATTGAAAAATTACCTCCACCAAGTAATGTCAAGGCAGTTAGGAGTTTTTTGGGACACGCTGGTTTTTACAGAAGGTTTATTAGAGACTTTTCTAAAATAGCCAAACCTTTGAGTAACTTGCTTGTCTCTGATACACCCTTTGTATTTGATAAAAATTGCATGCTAGCCTATGAACTTTTGAAACAAAAACTGTCCTCTGCACCTATCATTGCCCCACCTGATTGGAACTTACCTTTTGAACTGATGTGTGATGCATCAGACCTTGCTATTGGGGCAGTGTTAGGACAAAGGAAAGACAATTTGGTACATGTGATTTATTATGCCAGTAAAGTCTTGAATGATAACCAAAGGAATTACACAACCACTGAAAAAGAACTCTTGGCAATAGTCTTTGCATTTGACAAATTTAGATCCTATCTCATTGGATCTAAAGTCATTGTCTTCACTGATCATTCAGCTTTAAAATACTTACTTGCTAAACAAGAATCCAAACCAAGACTTATTAGATGGGTTCTTTTGTTGCAGGAATTTGACATTGAAATCAAAGACAAGAAGGGTGTAGAGAACAAGGTGGCAGACCATTTATCAAGAATACCATGTGAAGAAGGAAGCGCACAAAGCACACATATAAATGAGTGCTTCCCTGATGAACAACTCATGGTAATTCACAAAGCACCCTGGTTTGCAGACATAGCAAACTTCAAGGCCACTGGGAGTTTACCGTTGGAATTTAACAAACATCAAAGGAAGAAATTGGTAAATGATGCCAAATACTTCATCTGGGACGAACCATACTTGTTCAAAAAATGTTCCGATGGCATACTCAGAAGATGCATATCCGAGGAAGAAGGAAAGGAAGTCTTATGGGACTGCCATGGCTCCACTTATGGAGGACATTTTGCAGGAGAAAGAACAGCAGCTAAGGTGTTGCAGTGTGGTTTTTATTGGCCCACTATCTTCAAAGATGCAAAAGAATTAGTGAAGCACTGCCATGAATGCCAGAAAGCGGGGAACCTGCCAAGAAGAAATGAAATGCCACAACAATTCATTCTGGAACTTGAATTGTTTGATGTATGGGGGATAGATTTCATGGGACCCTTTCCCTCCTCATACTCAAATAATTACATTCTTGTGGCAGTAGACTATGTCTCCAAATGGGTTGAAGCAATAGCAACTCCAACCAATGATAACAAGGTAGTCATGAACTTCCTCAGAAAACACATTTTTTGCCATTTTGGGGTTCCAAGAGCAATCATCAGTGATGGAGGAAGCCACTTCTGCAACAAACCATTAGAGGCATTGCTTCTAAAATATGGAGTCAAACACAAGGTAGCCACACCATACCATCCACAGACAAGTGGGCAAGCCGAAATATCTAACAGAGAACTCAAAAGGATCCTGGAAAAGACTGTGGGAACTTCAAGGAAGGACTGGTCGATTAAGCTAGATGATGCTCTTTGGGCATATAGGACAGCTTTCAAAACACCAATTGGAATGTCTCCTTACCAACTAGTATATGGAAAAGCTTGCCATTTGCCACTGGAGTTGGAGCACAAGGCATACTGGGCCTTGAAACTTTTGAACTTGGACAACAAAGCTGCTGGAGAAAGAAGGATGTTGCAAATTCAAGAGTTGGAAGAATTCAGAGCGGAAGCTTATGAGAATGCCAAAATTTACAAAGAAAGAGCAAAGAAGAAGCATGACAGCAACATAGCCCCAAGGAAATTTGAAGAAGGACAAAAAGTATTGCTCTACAATTCTAGGCTGAAGCTATTTCCAGGGAAGCTAAAATCAAGGTGGTCTGGACCTTTCCTTGTCACCAAAGTCTCCAAATATGGACAAGTAGAAATCATGGAAGAAAAGTCACAACGAACCTTCATTGTGAACGGTCAAAGACTCAAACATTACTTGGGAGATGTGGATGAGAAGGACAAAGTTAAATATCACCTCAACTGAGGAAGCTGACCGTCAAGCTAATGACGTTAAAGAAGCGCTTGTTGGGAGGCAACCCAACCTGAGGTAATACCCTTTTGCTGTTTCTTTTATTTGTTTCAATAAAAAGGGTGAAGTAGTTTCTGTGCATTGCAAAGAATTAAGTTTGGTGTTTCACACCAAACAATGAATTCGTGGATCAATAATTCAAAGGGGAATGTGTGACTCTAAGTTTGGTGTTCCACCATAAAGATCAACTGAACACAACAACCTTTGGATTATATGAGAGAAACAACCATTCTAAGCAGTCACAGAAATGCTTAAAACCCTTAGCAGCAACTTCATTCCAAAGAGAACTCAAGGATTCAAAGCACAGAGAAGTAAGTGGGAGACTAAGTTTGGTGTTCACACACCAACTTAAGACTCAGATACTTACCCACACTGAGCTAACCACTCAAGTGCTTGAGAAGCAAGCAACTTCATCACTCTTTGCAGGAAAGGAAACAAGGATTTTAAAGCATGAAGCAACATTTAGGAGAAGAAGGGAAATCAAATTGTTTCCTGGCAACAAAGAGAAAACAAGGAATTTCACAAGGTGGTATTGTTCCTTGATAATTCTTTAAAAAGGGCAAACAAAAGCATGCTTGTTCTGGTTTAAACTGTAAATGTTGAATCTTTCTGGAATGTGAAGTTTTTAGTATATTTGTCTGTTTATTGCTTTGAATAAAGTGAATGCCTAGATGTTTGGATATAACTTCACCTTCTTAAACAAGTGCTTGCCATGCTTGTTCTGTTTCCAAAAATAAAAGAAAAGTTTGAACAAAAGTAACTTGGCTAAATTAGTGACAAATCAAGTAGAATTAAGTGGTGGTATACATGCTTGATTGTTTAGTCAGATCACTGGAATTAGAGTGTAGAATTATCATTCTTTGTGTAGAAATTGAAAACTGTCTATGGATCTTGATGAATAAATATCTTTGGCCATGAAAAAGAAAGAAAAAGAAGAAGAAAAAGCCACTGAAAAAGGCAACCAAAAAGCAGAAAAATTGAGAAAATAAGCTAGGCACCAATGGTTTGAACTTCTGAGACAAATGCCTGTGGTGTTTATGTATTAAGGATATGCTTGGATGAATAGGTTCTGAGGAGTGTTTCAACACTCGGTAACTTGGGTTAACTAACCCGGGATTATCAACCAAAAGTCCATTATCAAGAGCAACCTAAATACAAAACATTTAGTCACACAAAGAGGTGCTGGGCACCAATGTCTCAAGAAGAAATGTGAACTAAAATGCCTAAAGTGGATATGTGTAGTGCACTGATAAGAAAAAAAGAAAATGCCAAAGGCTTGTGCAACACATGACACTAAGCAAACAAGGAGCAAAGTAGCTCTAAGAAAAAGAAAAGAAAAACAAAGAAGAGAAAAGTGCCAAAGACATAAGAATAACAAGAGGCCATAGCAGTGTTTGATGGATGCAATGAAAAAGTGATAATCTTACCTGATAAGTATGAAAAAGTGATGCTGCAACTTTCTGCATAAAACCCTTCTGATGAACTTCAAATGCTTGCTAATATAGCCAATGTAATTGCTTTCTGTTTCATACTTTCTTCTCAAATAACTCAGGACTTGCTTAGGGACAAGCAAGTATTAAGTTTGGTGTTGTGATGCCAAGGCATCTTAGGCTAGTTTCACTAGCATTTTTCTGTTAGTTTTAGTTGTTTTATGCATTTTCTTGAGCTTAAAGTAACCAAAAATGGTTAAATGAAGAACAAAGCAATGAACCATCCAAACAATATGATTTTGATGCAAATTCCATGAGTTTTAGTTATATTACTTGAATGGTATGAATGGAAGATTTCTCATGAAATTTTGCAAGACTTAGATGCATTTGTTTGGATGATTTCAGGGAAGAAGAGGCTAAGCAAGGAAGCAACAAAATCAATAAAGGAAGCTTGAATATCACATGTGGAGTTTAAGTTCCAGTTTAAGCCTAAACTGGAGCTTAAACGCCAGAATCATGAAGGCTAAGGAATGCTGGAATTGAAGTTTAACCTCCAGTTTAACCTTAAACTGGAGGTTAAACGCCAGAATGAAAAGTCTCACCAAAGAAGCATTCCACGTTTAACCTCCAGTTTGACCTCAAACTGGAGGTTAAACGCCAGAATGATAATGCCACTCAGGAAAGAGTTCCACGTTTAACCTCCAGTTTAACCTTAAACTGGAGGTTAAACGCCAGAATGGGAAAAGCACCAGGGAGCCATTTCCACGTTTAAGCTCCAGTTTGACCTCAAACTGGAGCTTAAACGTGTTCGACCAAGAACTCTCCTCCAGGGTTGCTCTCTCCATTTCCACGTTTAAGCTCCAGTTTGACCTCAAACTGGAGCTTAAACGTGTTCGACACCTCCAGGGCTACTCTTCTAAGCTTCCACGTTTAACCTCCAGTTTAACCTTAAACTGGAGGTTAAACGTGTTCGACCTCCAGGATGCCTCCTTCCATTTCCACGTTTAACCTCCAGTTTAACCTTAAACTGGAGGTTAAACGTGTTCGACCTCCAGGGCTGCCCTTCCTATATCCACGTTTAAGCTTCAGTTTAACCTTAAACTGAAGCTTAAACGTGTTCGACTCCATGACTCTCCAGGGCTGCCTTCTTCCTTTTCCACGTTTAAGCTTCAGTTTAACCTTAAACTGAAGCTTAAACGTGCTTCTACAAAAGGCCTCACTGGAAGTGTCTGGCGTTTAAGCTGCAGTTTAAGCTTAAACTGCAACTTAAACGCCACTCTTGGAAAAGGTTTCTGGACCAAAAATATTGTGGTTTAAGTTAGTATTTGAGCACAAACATTATCTTAAACTTATTCTGGTATGAAACCCAATTGAATATCATGGTTTATGGGATTGGGCCTGAAGGATTGATGAGTCTGAACTTTCAATTTATTGAGTCATGTGCCATTATTTGATTATCACTAAGTTGGCTCAATGAATGTTACAGAATTTGGATCAGCAGCCTCATCAAGATTATGGATCATAAACCCAAAGCAAAAGGAAAGCAGGGAGAGGCCTCAAAGCCCAAGAAACACAACAGAAGCTCAATATAGAAAGTGTATAAATAGGATAGAATTTAAGTTAGAGGGGACTTTTGGAAACTTTTAATTTTTCATTTTTTAGCTAGTTTTCATATCTTTGTAGTTGAATTCAGAGCTATGACTCACTAAACCCCTTTCATTGGGTTAGGGAGCTCTATTGTAATTCAATGAATCAATAATAGTTTATCTTCTTCTTCAATCTTTTCTCTTGAATTTTGTTAGAAAGCTTCTCGATCTAATTCCATTGGGTAGTTGTCTTGGGAAAGAAACTACCCATAATTGGAATCCTTCGGAACCTTGGGAAAGGAATGGAGGATTCATGCTAGAGAAGCTTTCTCACAGTGAATTGGATTGGGGTTTGGATGGATATTGTGACATGTAATCCTACCAAATTGTGGTTCATGAAACTGTGTGGTATAATCAGTGATCGAGCATCATCTCTTCTTATGAACATTTAAACCAAGGGATTGGGAATTTGTTCATTTTTAGAGAGAATTGGTGAGCCAAGGGATTGGGATCCAATCATATAAGATTGCCAAGCAAAATTTAATGAACGCATTGGTTGAGGAAGAGATATACATGTTTTGATTCGGAGATCTCAATATCTCCTAACACCCAATGAATTCCCCATTTCTGATTTCCACTTTCTCTTTACATTCTGCAACTCAATTCTTGCAATCACCCCCATTCCCTTTTAATTTCAGCAATTTACATTCTGCTCTTTAATTCATGCAATTTAAGATTCCGCCATTTCAATTCCTTGTCATTTACTTTTCCCGCCAATTTTACATTCCGCAATTCTCATCTAAAACCTTGATTCCGCTCAACTAGAACACACTTCTAATCTGAATTGCTCACTCAACCAATCCTTGTGGGATTCGACCTCACTCTATTGTGAGTTTTTACTTGACGATAACCGGTGCACTTGCCGGAAGGAATTTTGCCGATCGTGCAATTTCCTAAATCGTAGCATAACTAGTTTATGCGCATCAGTAAACCTTATGGAAACACCTATAACCTATCATGGAGAAATCATCCAAATCTCTCATGGAAGGATCAAAGGCCTCAACAAGGCTTTAATAATGGTGGAAGAAACAGGTTTAGCAATAGCAAGCCTTTCCCATCATCCACTCAGCAACAGACAGAGAATTCTGAGCAGAATCCATCTAGCTTAGCAAATTTAGTCTCTGATCTATCTAAGGCCACTGTGAGTTTCATGAATAAAACAAGGCCTTCCATTAGAAATTTGGAAGCACAAGTGGGCCAGCTGAGTAAAAGGATCACTGAAATCCCTCCTAGTACTCTCCCAAGCAATACAGAAGATAATCCAAAAGGAGAGTGCAAGGCCATTGATATAAGCACCATGGCCGAACCTATAAGGGAAGGAGAGGACGTGAATCCCAAGGGGGAAGACCTCCTGGGACGTCCAGTGATCAATAAGGAGTTTCCCTCTGAGGAACCAAAGGAATCTGAGACTCATCTAGAGATCATAGAGATTCCATTGAACCTCCTTATGCCATTCATGAGCTTTGATGAGTACTCCTCTTCTGAAGAGAATGAGGATGTTACTGAGGAGCAAACTGCCAAGTTTCTTGGTGCAATCATGAAGCTAAACGCCAAATTATTTGGCATTGATACTTGGGAAGTTGAACCTCCCTTGTTCATCAATGAACTAAGTGATCTAGATCAACTGACATTGCCTCAGAAGAGACAGGATCCTGGAAAGTTCATAATACCTTGTACTATAGGCACCATGATCTTTAAGGCTCTGTGTGACCTTGGTTCAGGAATAAACCTCATGCCCCTCTCTGTAATAGAGAAACTGGGAATCTATGGGGTGCAAGCTGCTAAAATCTCATTAGAGATGGCAGATAATTCCAGAAAACAGGCTTATGGACAAGTAGAGGACGTGCTAGTAAAGGTTGAAGGCCTTTACATCCCTGCTGATTTCATAGTCTTAGATACTGGGAAGGAAGAGGATGAATCCATCATCTTAGGAAGACCTTTCCTAGCCACAGCAAGAGCTGTGATTGATGTGGACAGAGGAGAATTGATCCTTCAATTGAATAAGGACAACCTTGTGTTTACAACTCAAGGATCTCTCTCTGCATCCATGGAGAGGAAGCAGAAAAAGCTTCCCTCAAAGCAGAGTCAAACAAAGCCCCCACAGTCAAACTCTAAGTTTGGTGTTGGGAGGCCACAACCAAACTCTAAGTTTGGTGTTGAACTCCCATATCCAAACTCTAAGTTTGGTGTTGGGGAGTTTCAACAATGCTCTGCACATCTGTGAGGCTCCATGAGAGCCCACTGTCAAGCTATTGACATTAAAGAAGCACTTGTTGGGAGGCAACCCAATTTTTATTTATCTAACTATATTTTTCTTAGTTATATGTCTTTATAGGTTCATGATCATGTGGAGTCACAAAATAAACAAAAAATTAAAAACAGAATAAAAAACAGCAGAAGAAAAATCACACCCTGGAGGGAGCATCTGCCTGGCGTTCAACGCCAGAACAGAGCATGGTTCTGGCGCTGAACGCCCAAAATGGCAGTATCTGGGCGCTGAACGCCCAAAAAGGGCATCATCTGGGCGCTGAACGCCAGAATGGAACCCTGGAGAAGAGTTGGCGCTGAACGCCCAGAACAAGCATGGTTCTGGCGTTCAACGCCAGAAATGGCCAACAAATGGGCGTTGAACGCCCAAAATGGGCACCTACCTGGCGCTGAACGCCCAGAGTTGTGTGCAAGGGCATTTTATATGCCTAATGGGTGCAGGGATGTAAATCCTTGACACCTCCGGATCTGTGGACACCACAGGATCACCTCAAGATCTGTGGACACCACAGGATCATCTCAGGATCTGTAAAACCTCACAGGATCCCTACCCACCTCACCCTCTTTTTCTCCATTCATGACCATCCCTTCTGTTTTCTATTCACCACTCACATCCATACACACATCCCCCCATCTCCTCCATATCTTCTTCTTCTTCTTCTATTCTTTCTTCTTTTGCTCGAGGGCGAGCAACATTCTAAGTTTGGTGTGGTAAAAGCATAAGCTTTTTGTTTTTCCATTACCATTAATGGCACCTAAGACCGGAGAAACCTCCAGAAAAGGGAAAGGGAAGACAAAGGCTTCCACCTCCGAGTCATGGGAGATGGAAAGATTCATCTCAAGGGTCTATAGCTCAGTGGTAGAACATGTGGCTGCAAATCAAGAGATCCCTGAGATACCTCAGGGGATGCACTTCCCTCCACATAAATATTGGGAGCAAATCAACACCTCCCTAGGAGAATTAAGTTCCAACATGGGACAATTAAGGGCGGAACATCAAGAGCACTCCATCATCCTTCATGAAATTAGAGAAGATCAAAAAGCTATGAGGGAGGAGTAACAAAGACAAGGAAGAGACGTAGAAGAGCTCAAGGACATCATTGGTTCCTCAAGAAGGAAACGCCACCATCACTAAGGTGGATTCATTCCTTGTTCTTATTTCTTCTGTTTTCGTTTTCTATGTTATGTGCTTATCTATGTTTGTGTCTTCATTACATGATCTTTAGTATTTAGTAACTATGACTTAAAGATATGAATGTCCTATGAATCCATCACCTCTCTTAAATGAAAAATGTTTTAATTCAAAAGAACAAGAAGTACATGAGTTTTGAATTTATCCTTGAACTTAGTTTAATTATATTGATGTGGTGACAATGCTTCTTGTTTTCTGAATGTATGCTTGAACAGTGCATATGTCTTTTGAAGTTGTTGTTTAAGAATGTTAAATATGTTGGCTCTTGAAAGAATGATGACAAGGAGACATGTTATTTGATAATCTGAAAAATCTTAAAAATGATTCTTGAAGCAAGAAAAAGCAGCAAAGAACAAAGCTTGCAGAAAAAAAAATAGGCGAAAAAAAAAGAAGAAATAAAAAACAAGCAGAAAAAGCCAAAGCTCTTAAAACCAAGAGGCAAGAGCAAAAATCCAATAACCCTTAAAACCAAAAGGCAAGGGTAAATAAAAAGGATCCCAAGGCTTTGAGCATCAGTGGATAGGAGGGCCTAAAGGAATAAAATCCTGGCCTAAGCGGCTAAACCAAGCTGTCCCTAACCATGTGCTTGTGGCGTGAAGGTGTCAAGTGAAAACTTGAGACTGAGCGGTTAAAGTCAAGGTCCAAAGCAAAAAAAGAGTGTGCTTAAGAACCCTGGACACCTCTAATTGGGGACTTTAGCAAAGCTGAGTCACAATCTGAAAAGGTTCACCCAATTATGTGTCTGTGGCATTTATGTATCCGGTGGTAATACTGGAAAACAAAGTGCTTAGGGCCACGGCCAAGACTCATAAAATAGCTGTGTTCAAGAATCATCATACTAAACTAGGAGAGTCAATAACAATATCTAAACTCTGAGTTCCTATAGAAGCCAATCATTCTGAACTTCAATGGATAAAGTGAGATGCCAAAACTATTCAAGAGGAAAAAAGCTACAAGTCCCGCTCATCTGATTGGAGCTATGTTTCATTGATAGTTTGGAATTTATAGTATATTCTCTTCTTTTTATCCTATTTGATTTTCAGTTGCTTGGGGACAAGCAACAATTTAAGTTTGGTGTTGTGATGAGCGAATAATTTATACGTTTTTTGGCATTGTTTTTAGTATATTTTTAGTAGAATCTAGTTACTTTTAGGGATGTTTTTATTAGTTTTTATGTTAAATTCACATTTCTGGACTTTACTATGAGTTTGTGTGTTTTTCTGTGATTTCAGGTATTTTCTGGCTGAAATTGAGGGACTTGAGCAAAAATCAGATTCAGAGGTTGAAGAAGGACTGCTGATGCTGTTGGATTCTGACCTCCCTGCACTCAAAATGGATTTTCTGGAGCTACAGAACTCGAAATGGCACGCTTCCAATTGCGTTGGAAAGTAGACATCCAGGGCTTTTCAGATATATATAATAGTCCATACTTTGGCTAAGTTTAGACGACGCAAACTGGCGTTCAACACCAGCTCTCTGCCCAATTCTGGCGTCCAGCGCCAGAAAAGGATCCAAAACCAGAGTTGAACGCCCAAACTGGCACCAGAACTGGCGTTCAACTCCAAGAAGGACCTCTACACGTGCAACAGTCAAGCTCAGTCCAAACACACACCAAGTGGGCCCCGGAAGTGGATTTATGCATCAATTACTTACTTCTGTAAACCCTAGTAACTAGTTTATTATAAATAGAACTTTTTACTATTGTATTTGACATCTTTGGACGCCTGGTTCTTAGATCAGGGGGGCTGGCCATTCGGCCATGCCTGGACCTTTCACTTATGTATTTTCAATGGTAGAGTTTCTACACTCCATAGATTAAGGTGTGGAGCTCTGCTGTTCCTCAAAGATTAATGCAAAGTACTACTGTTTTCTATTCAATTCATCTTATTTTGCTTCTAAGATATTCATTCGCACTTCAACCTGAATGTGATGAACGTGACAATCATCATCATTCCCTATGAACGCGTGCCTGACAACCACTCCCGTTCTACATTAGATTGAATGAGTATCTCTTAGATCTCTTAATCAGAATCTTCGTGATGTAAGCTAGAATGATGGCGGCATTCAAGAGAATCCGAAAAGTCTAAATCTTGTCTGTGGTATTCCGAGTAGGATTCAATGATTGAATGACTGTGACGAGCTTCAAACTCGCGAGTGCTGGGCGTTAGTGACAGACGCAAAAGGATAGTAAATCCTATTCCAGCATGATCGAGAACCGACAGATGAATAGCCGTGCCGTGACAGGGTGCGTTGACCATTTTCACTGAGAGGATAGGATGAAACCATTGACAAGGGTGATGCCTCCAGACGATTAGCCGTGCCGTGACAGGGCATTTGGATCATTTTCCTGAGAGAAGACCGAAAGTAGCCATTGACAATGGTGATGTATCACATAAAGCCAGCCATGGAAAGGAGTAAGACTGATTGGATGAAGATAGTAGGAAAGCAGAGGTTCAGAGGAACGAAAGCATCTCTATTCGCTTATCTGAAATTCTCACCAATGAATTACATAAGTATTTCTATCCTTTATTATTTATCTTTTGATTATCTAATCCAATCACATTTAACCCTACCTGACTGAGATTTGCAAGGTGACCATAGCTTGCTTCATACCAACAATCTCCGTGGGATTCGACCCTTACTCACGTAAGGTATTACTTGGACGACCCAGTGCACTTGCTGGTTAGTTGTGCGAAGTTGTGAACCATGGTATTGGCATCATGTTTTTGGCGCCATTACCAGGGATAGAAAGAGCGATGAATTTTACATAATTAAAGTGTAATCACAATTTCTGCGCACCAGTCTGCGCCTTTTGATGCTTCCTCCTGTGGTCGAGCTTCTTCTTTTTCAGCTATGTCCTGTATGTCTTCTTCCTCTTCAAGATCTTCTATTTCCACTACCTCTTCAGCTGAGGTGTGTTCTAGTGAGCTTGGCTCCTCCTGATTGCTCTCCTGCAGTGTGGTTCCGGACCTTAGGGTGATGGCATTAATACCACCCTTGGGATTGGGTAATAGTTGAGAGGGAATTCCACTGGAGCTCAAAGGTTGATTATTGGAGTTATTCATTGAACCAATCTGTGAGACAAGAGCTTGCAAAGTAGCGTTCAGACCATTCAGAGTGGCATTGATGTTATTTTCTATGGTCTGCTGTCTCCGATCAATTGATTGTAGTAAGTCATCATTAGCAGAAGAAGAAGGATAGGTAATTTGAGAGGTCTGCTGTTGGGTATTCGGTGGTCCTTGGGATTGCCTCAGGTGAGGTGCTCTGTAAGGCTGGAACTGGTTCTGTTGCCTGTTGTTGTTGTTATTCCACCTCTGATTTCCTTGATTATCTCTGCCTCCTCTGTTGTTGTTGTTGTCCCTCCAATTCTGGTTAGAATTGTCCTGCCATCCATGGTTGTAATTGCCACTTTGATTGTACCCTTGGTTGGGGCGGTCATAGAAGTTATGAGTGGCTGCCACGGTGTTGTCTTCCTGTTGGAGTTGTGGACATTCATCAGTATAATGGCTATAATCAGCACAGACTCCGCAAACTCTCTGTGGGACTAACTGTTGGTTTTGCTGTGGTGGAGAAGGTTGAGTTTGCTGAACTTGTTGTTGATTCAATTGCATCTGCTTCAGCAAGTTAGTCATTTCATAGATACTCTGAGTTAAAGCAGCAGTCTCTCTGCTAGAGGATACTTCTGCAACGGCTTTTGCATGGCCTTGTTTCTGCCTGTGATTCATAGTAGATTCAGCTAAGTCCCTGATCAATTGCCATGCCTCATCAGTGGTCTTGTACTTTTTCATAGACCCATTGCTAGCACTTTCCAATGTGGTCTTGTCTTGGGGCCTCATGCCTTGTGTGACGTAACCGAGTAACACTATCTTGTCAATCATATGGTGGGGGCAAGCTTCCAAAAGATTATTGAAGTGCTCCCAGTACTCATAGAGAGTTTCAGAATCATCCTGAACAATCATGGAAATATCTTTCTTCAGTTTATCAGTAATTTCAGCTGGAAAGAACTTTTCCAAGAATTCTCTTCTCAGTGTATCCCAGTTGGATACAATTGCTGCTGGTTGAGTGTAGTACCACTCTCTTACCTTTCCCTCAAGAGAAAATGGGAAAGCTTTCAGCAAAATTAAAGT
This sequence comes from Arachis ipaensis, assembly GCF_059453495.1. NCBI lineage: Eukaryota > Viridiplantae > Streptophyta > Magnoliopsida > Fabales > Fabaceae > Arachis > Arachis ipaensis. The sequence goes on from NC_142437.1 coordinate 40,270,781, forward strand.
TTCATCTGCACCATCACGCCTGACAGTAGAAAAGGCTACTTGAAAATCTCTCAAGTGCTTGATAGGCTCTTGAGCAGGCAAGCCATGAAACTTGGGCATCAAATTGAGCAGTGCGGTCTTTATTTTAAAGTCTGTAGCCACCACTGGGTGATGCACTTGAAATGGTTGCATTGTAAAATCAGGGACTCTAGCCTCCTGGATAGTAACTCTCCTAGCTGCTGCCATGTTACCTGCACGTAAAACAACTAAATCAGTAGAGCGGGGGCTGTTTCTTTCTCAAGTGACGTTTCAAATCCGTCCTCAGAGAGGACTAACCGACACTGAGCTTGCCTTATTCGTGAAATAGTTCTTTCAATCTCAGGATCGAATACTAGTAAGCTTGGGTCAGGAAGCGAATGCGTCATCCAACGAAAGAAACAAGCAACTCATAGTAGTAAAATAAAATAAAATGCAAAAAAATAAAATCCAATCAATAACTTTAGCACTCTATTGCAACTCCCCGGCAACGGCACCAAAAATTGATGTGGGCGAAAATTGGTGAGTTAAGAATTGTTATAAGATATGCGTTGCGAGTATAGTCCTCAACCAACCAGAAATCCGCTTATCAATTTAAAAAAGGGTGTCACAGAAATTAAAATTAAAATACTGGGAGTATGAATCCTAGGTCGTCTCCCAACGAGTTGCAGGAAAGTGTGCTATTTTATTAATCGGATGGTTTTCAAAAAGATTTGAGTTGAATGACAGGAAATTAAATCAGAGAATTAATGTGATTTAAATAAAGGCCTTGACTGGGAGTAGATTAGTTGGAAGCCCTATTCTTGTTGCAGTACTCTTAAGATTAATTGATAATTGGGGGTTGTTCTGTTTAGTTATCCCTTACTAGGTAATGGGAAGTCAAACAAGTTGAAATGCTGTTTCTATTCACAAGTCCCAGTCCGCTTACTTGGAAGGACTGGCGTTAGTGATTAGAGGGCAATCCAATAATAAACCCAATTATAATTTCTCCTTTGAGCATTCCAACTCAAGGGTTCCATTCAATCAACTCCCCATCAAGTTAGGGAACTACTCACTCATTGTGAATGTGGAACTCATAACATAGGAAAGGGAATTAAAGAAAGACATGATAAATAAAACTCAAAAGAATCAATTAAAAATAAAAATAACTCTTGTATTAATAAATTCTAAAATAATCCAATAGTAGAATTAAGTATTTTAAAGGACATGGAAGAGTAAAGCCAAGTAAAGAAAATGAACTAGAATGACGAAGTCTTGATGAGGTAATAACTCTTCTCAAAATCCCAATGCAAAAAGTAATAGAAAATAAGAATCCTAAAAACTATGAATGTGTAGAGAGAAAAAAAACCTAGAGGAGAGGAAAACTAGATCTAAAAACTAAAACTATGTGGAATAAATGTTGTTGTTGGTTTCTGCATGTTCCCTGGCTCTAGTCTGCTTTTCTAGGCCAAAAACTAGGTCAAAATAGGGCCCGAAATCGCCCCCAGCGATTCTGCAGATTATGCAGATCGCGCATGTCACGCGATCGCATCATTCATGCGGACGCGTCATTCGGCGTTTTGCTTCTCCACGCGGACGCGTCGTCCACGCCTCCACATCACTTATGCTATTCCAATCCGCGCGGTCGCGTGAGCCATGCGGCCACGTCACTGCGATTTCCTCTCTTTCGCGTGGTCGCGTGAGCCATGCGGCCGCATCACTTCTCGCTGGTCATCTCCTTAATTTCTTGTGTTCCTTCCATTTTTGCAAGCTTCCTTTCCAATCTCCAACTCATTCGTGCCCTATAAAGCCTGAAACACTTAACACACAGATCACGGCATCGCATGGAATAAAGGAGAATTAAAATACATAATTAAAAGTCTCTAGGAAGCAAGTTTTCAATCATGTAATAAATTTAGGAAGGAAATATAAATGCATGCTAATCATATGAATAAGTGGGTAAAGATCATGATAAAACCACACAATTAAACACAATATAAACCATAAATAGTGGTTTATCAACCCTCCTCAACATCAACATCAAATACCTTGGAAGGAGGCTCTATGACTGGACTTTCCTATGGAGGTTCCGCATCTCCCAAGTCTTCAACCACTTCCTCTTCTTTGATAATTTCAGCTCTCTCCATTTGCTCTAATACAAAATCAAACTCCTCCTTGATGTCGTCCTTCATTAATTCTTCAACTACTCCTTCATCTTCAAGGGTCTCTGCTACCTCCACCTTTAGGGCCTCCTCTAGCTTCTTATGAAGTATGAATTCGTGGAGACGATCCCTTCTCTCTTGTTCTACCTCCACCTATAGGGCATGCTCTAGCTTCTTATGAAGTATGAATTCGTGAAGACGATCCCTTCTTTCTTGTTCCATGTCAATAGCATAATTGAGATCATCTTGCTCTTGGATTGATGTGTAACACCCTAATTAGTCTAAGCTTTACCTCGCATCATAAAGCAAATATTAATCAAGGATTACGACAGTTCTAAGCTCATACATATGATATATAAAAGGAATAATATTATCTAGAAGCCTGATGAAGGATATAGCTCAAAAACAGGATTTAAAAGCGCAAAACGAACTAACGAAGCGTCTAACTTAAAGCACAAGAAACAGGTGTGACATAAACAAAGTATTAGTATAATAGTGTAATATCATAGGAAACTAGCCACGGCTCGCGGAGTTTAAGCCAGTTAGCCAGATATACAGATAAGAGGAAATTGAAGTTTAAAATGGCTTATACAAGGTTTGTTCTCTCTCAAATATAAGCCTCTAGGCCAAAATAAAAATACAAAAGTGAGATATATATATAAATAAACAAAATAAATCAAAAGATTCCAAGATCCTCCGCTTCTGTCACCATCCAAAGCAACTTACCGAGGTGGGTTGCGACCTGCATCTGAAAAACACAACAGAAATATGGTATGAGAACTGGAGGTTCTCAGTATGGTAACAGTGCCCGGTGATGTAGGATATAAGACCCCGGGACGCCAAAGGCAATCCTGAGCTCCATATCCATCATAAGATTCAAACTTAAAGCATTCTAAAACAATTAAGCATAATATGTAAAATCTTAACGAAACTTAAACCATAGGACCATAACAGGGTAGTCTATCTTAGGGGATTTCTAATCTAGTCAAACACCGCTGTACCCCACAGCCCTCGCCAACCTACCCTCCGAGCGATCCCATCGTCACCGCCTACCTGACCTCCGCAACACCGAACAATCACAATTAATACAAACAAGTAAAACACAATAATATTCATATACAACAAGTAGTTCAAGAAGCAGATAGGCATGTTATTCAATTAGGAAACCTCAAGTAAACAAAGCAAGCAAGCATCTAGAAGATGCATATGATGAATGTCTATCCTATTGGCTCGTGATATCACTTGTTGGTCCGTAATGCCGACCCGACACATCCTCCCGGATTTAGCCTTTTCTGCTACGACAGAGATATAGTGCCCTGCGCACTCCTATAGCAGCAAATCTGCTACGTCAGAGATATAGTGCCCTGCGCACTCTTGCAGTAGGGAGTCTACTACATCAGAGATATAGGCCCCGCACACTTCCTGCAGCAGAGAAGGAAATAACCACAACTACGCATGTAGCAGAACAATCTGCTACGCCGGGGGTATAGGCCCCGTGCACTCTTAACAACACTAATCATACAGCAGAAAAATCTGCTACGCCGGGGATATAGGTCCCACACACTCACAACATTCAACAAGTCAAGCGATAGTAACATCCGCCACGCCGGAGATATAGGCCCCGCACACTCTCTCATGACCTGATCATTTCCTCATATTCCTTTCCAAGTTCTCAACTCATAACAACCATCATTAACTCATAAATTTCCATTCCGGACTCATCAGTTCATCAACTTCTCAATTCGTATATCTTCCTTCCTTCACACTCTACCAATCTCATCCCCAACACACCAGAAACCTAAGCCTCTGTCCGCTAACTTTCAAAAACAAACATCAACTAAAACCTTAACTTATTTCCCTTATTCCCATACTCAAATCTAAGCCCAAAAGCCTTAAAATGGTGTTATAGAAGCTTACAACCTTGTTGGGAAGGTGGAATAGTTGAAAACAAAGTTTAAATTTATGAAATAGGGCATGTGCGTCCGCACAGGAGTGTGCGTGCGCACGCCCAGGAAGATTTTGAAAGTGTGCGTACGCATAGGGGTGTGCATACGCACAGGTACTAAAAATTTCATGCCTGTTCACTCGCACAAGCTGTACGAGTGCCCCCAACAGATGACCCTTCCCGACTTGTGCGTGCGCACAGGGGTGTGCGTCCGCACAGGTCGTAATCCTTCATTGATGTGCGCGCGCACAACTTTTGCTGGCGCTGCTACAAGAGCCATTTCCCCTGCCTGTGCATACACACAAGTCTGTGTGTCCGTACGGAATAGAATTTTTGCAGGGTTGTGCGTGCGCACAAGGCTGTGTGTCCGCACATATCAGAAAATTCTGAAATTATGCAACCTTGCAGAATTTTAGATTTTCAACACCAACTTTGAACGATCATAACTTTCTCTACAAAATTTCAAATTTTACAAACTTTATATCAATTTAAAGGGTTTTCAAAGATCTTTAATTCTAAATAATTTTTAACTAATTTTGAAAACCGAGGCAAAAGTTATAATCAGACAAAGTTCACCAAAAATCCACTTTTACCCAAAATCTCAAAAACTCAACTTTTAACCAATCCTTAATCCAATACCAATTCAATCAAATTTTAACCATACCAAAACAACCCAAAAATTCATACAAACACTACCTCAACCATTTCTTCGCTCACACAACCTTCTAAACCATTCAACAACTCAAAAACCCAACCTAATATCACATCCCATTCCCTTAATACCACCATTCAAATTCTCAACATTAATTAGTGCTACAAGTACCAATTCCTTTATTCCATTATCATCATCCAATCCATTCAAATCATCAAACTACCTCACTCACTTAATTTCAACATGAACCACAATAACCAATAATCAAAATAATCATCAACGTCCAAAACCATCATAAACCCTCATAATCATCATCAACCATCAACAACATCAATATTCACTACAAATCCTTATAAAACTCCCATCCTTCAACAATAATCATCAAATAACGTCAATATTAGCATTCATTATCAACATGCACTTTCATCACCGTCAACTCACATCATAATATTAATTCAAACAACCTACAATTATCATCAATTCACAATTTCCAACTACATTATCAACCAATCCATATCAATATCACATTTATCAACACAGCCCACTCCTCAACTTCACCATCCTTCATCTTCATCATATCCAACTGAATCATTACAATTAAATTCAACATTCATCAAATCATCAAAATCATCATATAACATCATTCAACAACTTAACAACCATTCAAATCCAAACCTATCCTATGGGTCACTAGCCTAAGTGTCCATGAATATTATATACTACATAGAGGAAATCGAAACCATACCTTGGCCCATTTTCAATATGAACCAAATAAGCTTTCAACCAAAATATAACCACCAAAGTAGCTCCAACAAGCTCCAAACTCACAACAAACAAGCTATATACACACCAAACATCACTAATCAAACTAGGGCTCAACATAAACATAATCTCACAAGGATGTTAAGAGCTTTTACCTTGCCCAACAGTTTTGGAAGCCAAAACCACCAACAATCAAGTGCTAGAGTGTACCTAAAACGCCCAAGACACAAGATTTCTCTCAAAACCAAACCCTAAAACTCGAAATGCACAAGGGTACGAAAAATGAGCATGGAAACTTGAGAGACTTACCATAAAGCTTAAATAGAAAGGACGGGCTCGGCGAGAGCTTCGCGTAGCCGCTGACGGCACGCGGATCAGAGCATCGTAGCTCAAGATATCGCAGATTGAATGGAGAGGTGAATAGTGTTCTTCTCTTTTCTCCTCTCCCCTTTGCAGCTCTGTGTGTGTTTATGGGTGAAGGGTTCATTAATGAACCATTATATATGTTGGACTTGGGCCCAACTTGGGCTCGATTCAACCCGTTAGCGTTTTTAGCCCGTTTGGCCTAACTTCGGGCCAAACCTTTAACACTAAAGCCCGGTTTTCCATGTCTAATGTTTTTCTAAGGTTTTTGACTATTTCCACTTTTTCTCATGCGGTACCGGGCAGACTTGAACCGGTTCAACCGGTTCAACTGTCGGTTTGCAGTTTTTCACAATTTTTCGCAGAAAGCACATTTCCTGACTCAGAAAAATCTACTGAGTCCAAAAATCATATTTAAATTCCCAAATTCTCATCCTAACTTTTTGTAATTTAATTTGGACATTTAAATAATTTTATCCGTGAAAAATGCCGGTTCTTACATGATGGATATGGGTATTCTTGCACGGAGGGTGGTGGTGCACTAAAGCTAGAGGGTTGAATATTGGAGGTAGAGGATTGGTCTCTGCGGGATATAAGATTTTGGAGTTTAGAGGTGAGATTAATGAGAGTAGAGATAAGTGTGGTTTGACGCTCTCCTTGCTCTTGGCTAATAACATTAAGGGTATCATTTATGAGAGCTTCGGGTGGATAGGAGGGTTCATTTGTTGGGAGAAAGGGCTCATGATAGGAAGGTGGTTCATCTTGATAAGGATATGGAGATGGTGTATATTGAGGTGGTGGTTCTTGGGAGTAATTGGGTTGGAATTGTGGTGGTTCTATGTATGGTTCATTTGGTGGTTGGTTAAGTGGATATGGATTGGGGTCATATGGAGGTGACTGGTTGTAGGGGACACTACAAGAAAATAGAACATTTGTAACAAAAAATTTGTATCAAATTTAAAATTGTTACAAAAAAAATATTTTGTAATAATAATTTTTTATTGTTACAAAAGAATAATATTTTGTAACAACCTGTTTTATTTTGTAACAAAAAAAAAACAAGTTGCAAAAATTCAAAATATTTTGTAACAATTTTTTTTTCTTTCAAAAACTCCAATTGTTTTGTAATAAAACAACTTTTTGCTTCAAAAACTCCAGTTATTTTGTAACAAAAAATTAATTTGTCACAAAATTCAGTATTATTTGTAACAAGTTAATTATTTGTCACAAATTATAAGCATATTTTATAACAATTTTTTTTCAAAATGTTAAACACTTTAAGAGTAAAAAAAATTGTGTATATATTTTTTTCAAAATAATTTTATTTTATTTCAAAAATTTAAATTTTTTATAAAATGTATGTATTCATTAATTTTTAAAAAATAAAAATATTATTTTATATTATTCTAAATAATTAATATATAATTTTTATTAATAATCAGATTTTTACACTGCAAATTTTTTAATAATTAGTAGATATTTTTTAGTGAAAATTCTTAAAAACTTACACAAAATATTTTATTTGTGGAAAATTATAAAACTCCCCTACATAATTTTAAAAATTCCCATTATTACACATAATTAAAATTCTCAACCCCTCCAAACAAACCCTAAAGCTCTCAGCCGTCGCAGTGTGAGAGAGAAGATCTCGTGGAAATCTGCAAGCCACCGCCATCACCACCACCATATCTGTAAGACCCGGAACTTTTGAAAAATCTTATTATGATCAAGTCTCAAATCATATAGTTATTTATAGTCTTAATTTCAGAAATTATTTTATTAAAAATAATTAGAGCAAGTTTTGATTAATTGAATTTGAAATAATTAGGATTATTATCCAATTTTACAATTATTGGATTATTTTCTATATTTAAATTATAAAGTTGGTAATTATGAAATAATAAGAATTTTATATGATTTGGACTAAATAATTAATATTAAAAATATTAATACTGCTGTTTTGGAAAATAAAGAAATTAATTATATTATTTCTAATTTTTGAATTTGAATATTTTATTGAAAGTAATTTGTAAAATTGATGAACAAATAGTATTTTTATACATTATTATTGTTGGAGTAAAATTTATTCATAATTACTATATTATCCCCACTTTTATTTGAAATTACAAAACTACCCCTAGACCTATTTTTACTCAAAACCCTAATCCACCCTCACTCATCTCCCAGTCGCAGCCCTTCCCCAAACCTAAACGCCATCAGCAAACTCATCAAGCTTGAAACACACACAGCATCACCGGACTCAAGAAACAGAAAGGGTAGAGAGGAGAGGGGTTCACAGAAAGAAGGGGAGGGGAGAGTGAGGATGGCGCCGCGGGCGTCACTGCCGCTGCGCCGTCATGTCGCATAGAGAAGAGAGAGGTGGAGCGGAGGAAGGAGAATGAGGAGAAGGCCGCGCTGTTGCCGCCGCTGTTCGATCCGTCCAAGAGCTGCTGTCAGAACCGCGCGAGGAGGAGCGTCGCCATCCTGTGGAGCCGTGTTGTCGCCGTTCAGCCCACTATCAGAGCAGAGATGCACGAGGGAGGAAGCCGTCGTGAAGAGAAGCGTCGCGTCGCTGCCGCTGTCCGGGCCGTCTTTGTCGTCGCCGCTGTTGTTGATGAGCCTAGTCACCGCCGATCTGGTCTGAGGGTGAGGGAACGCGAACAGAAGGGAAGACGGGGAGCCACTGCCACTGCTGGCTGAACCCCCCTGTGCTCCATATCGCATCTGCCGTCTGGAACTGGCTTCGCCATAGCTGAAAGGCTGGGCTTGGAAGGTGCTTTCGTCGTCATCTCTTCTCGCAAGCAGGTCCTTTTCCCTTTCTCTTCCTCTTTGCCTCCAATTAATTATATTCATTACTCAATTTCCTTGTTTCTACAGCAAAATGTTGACGAGGCTGCAGAGAAACTTAGGGCTAAAGGAATTGAATTTTTGGCCCTTGTTTGCTATGTCTCCAACAATCAACAGAGAAAGGATTTGATTAAGAAAACCGCACAGGTCACCCTTTTCTATTCATTTTTATCGAATGCATTATCCTTTATTAAAATTTGTTTGAATGCTGTTGAATATGCTGTTGAACATTACATAAGTGTGGAAATATAGATGTGATTGTGTCAAACGCAGCTGCAAATCCTTCTGTTGACCCTATTTTGCGAACCAAAAACTCTGTTCTTGACAAGCTTTAGGAGTTTAATGTTAAGGCCTCTATACTTCTTCTCAAGGTAAATTAGTTCAAGCTATCAATTGTTTGTTGTTATGAGATAATGTTCTAATTGATGTGTTAACGACCTTTATGTTCTTGCAGGATGCAGCTCCTCACTTGCACAAAGGCTCATCTGTGGTTATTATTTCCTCCATCGCCGACTTCAATCCTCCTGCTTCTATGTCTATGTATGGAGTGACCAAAACAGTCCTTTTTGGACTTACCAAAGTAGGTACTTCACTTGCCCTGCAAAGTGTTCCTTGAACATCTAACAAAACTACATATATCTTCTTGTTTTTAAGTCTGATAATTATTCGTAATATACTGCATAGGCCTTGGCTGCTGAAATGGCCCCAAACACTCATGTAAACTGTATTGTTCTCAGTTTTGTGCCAACTAATTTTGCCTCGTTTATTACCAGTTATCAATCCTTATCTTATTTCTCCTGGTTTTGGTTCTTTAATTTCTATCATTATCTTATTGCCTTCAAGCTGTCATGTACTCAAGTTTATGAAGAATCTGCAAAAAATCTTAATTATATTAAACAAGTTTTTATAAACATTCTAACTATGTTCAAGTTGTGCAATTCTAACTATGCTAATAAATATGCTAACAAATTTTTATAATTTATTTTTTGTGTTTAATAGGCAAAATAGATCCATATGTTGTGATACAATACAAAGGGCAAGAGTAAAGGAGCACAATTGCTAATGGTTAGTTATATGGCATATTCAAGTTCATTTTAACTTCATGCTTAAATTTGGTTTGATAAATTTGGTTGTGTATTGGCTGAGAAATAAGTTGTGAATTGGTTATTTTTGTTGGAATCGTAGACGGTGGAAATATCCAAGTTTTAAGGGAGGTTCTGTCCAAATTTTTTTTAAACATTTTGGATAAAACTTAATGGAAAAAATTATAATTGGTGTTATATCTTGTTTCTAATTTTTTGTTTCGATTTTTCTTATTTACAGGAGTACTGAAATGGTGACCACATGCTACCTTGAGGGCTCAAGAATATTTTGATTCATAGAGACACTAATTTATGTTAGAACTTTTAACTTTTAGTTGAACTTGTGCAAGACATATAACTTGTAGAACTAATAAATGTACTCACTAATGTTATTTTGTTTGAAAACAATTTTAGCTAAAAGGATCTTGTTTGAATTATGTATGTTTTTGCGTATTATATAGATGTAGACTTGCTTATTAAAATGGTTAATATATTAGTTAATTTAAAAAATAATTTAGTAAATTATGCATGCAATTTGTATTAAAAAAAATTGTTACAAAATAATTAATTTACTTTTGTAACTAAAGAAAAAAAAATGTTACAAAATCATGTTACATTTTGTAACAAAATTTTTTTATAGGAAAAAATATATTGTCACCAAAAATACCTTGAAGATCAAAATTTGTTATCACTTTTGTAATGGCTTCTAGTTTTTTGTATCAGAAAAAATTGTTACAAAATATCATATTGAATTGTAACAGCTCCATTTTTTGTTACAAAAACTTTTTGTAATGGGACATACTGCAACGGCCCCTTTTTTTGTTACAAAAAACTTTTGTTTCAAAATTTCGATGTTTTGTAACAATTTTTTTTGTTACAAATATGGCTTTTTCTTGTAGTGGGGCTTGTGAGTATAGTGGTTCAAAGTTATGTTGAGGAGGTGGTTCATAAGAATATGGTGGAGCTTGTTGGTAACTACAAGGGGGTCCACCATATTCATCATCTTGGTACGCACCGTGGAATGGCTCTTAACCATAGTAATTTGGTGGAGGTTGGTTGTCACGAAAAGGTCCACCATAACTATTGTCTTGGTATGCATCATAGAATGGTTGTTGGTTATAGCGCATTGAAGGGGGTTGTTGCCAAGAGGGTTGATCAAATCCTTATGGCTCCTCCCATCTTTGATTGTTCCAACCTTGATGCATGTTCTTATTATAGCGCCCATTCCCTGCAACATAATTGGAACCAAACTCATAGCGACAGGGGTGAGAATTCATAGTAGCAAATAAAAATTAAAAACAAAAACAAATAATCAAGCAAAAAGAAAATATTTACAATAACCAATAATAAGGCATACGTTTGCAATTTTCCAGTAACGGCGCCATTTTGATGAATGGAATTTTGTCGGTAAAGAATTTACAAATAAGTTCTCATTGCTAGTATAGTTTCTAAACCAATAAAGAATCCTTTCATACAAAAATTTGGTTGTCACTAAAGTAAACCCAATAAAATTAAATCGAAGTATTTAAACTTCGGGTTGTCTCTCAAGGAATTGCAGGGAGATGTAGTTATTATTGGTTATGAGATTATATCTTTTTGGGTTTTTTTGTAAAGGTTGAACAAGAAAAGTAAATTGCAAGAATAAAACTAATAGCTAGTAAAAGTCTTGGCAAGGTATGAGAATTAGAAGTCCTATCTTAGTTATCCTTATCAATTGTGACATCAATTATTCATTACTCCCACTTAGTTAACCTCTAACTATGAAGGTAGGTCAAGTGGATAAATCAATTGAGGTCCTAGTCAATTCCTATGGAAAGACTAGAGTTAGTGGAATTCAAATCAACTAGCAAACATAACAATTATCAATCAACAAAGGAGTTTGAAAACTCAAGAGTCTCCAATTACTCAACCAAAGCCAAAAGGAGAGAAATCTAAATTAAATTGAAAGCATAAATAATATAAATTGAAGAAAGCAATCATAAATCTGAAATACCTCAAATTGCATTAAATAGAAATTGAATCTAACATGGAGTTCATAAACTAAATAGCAACATAAAGTAATCAATAGGGGAAATAGATAAACTAGAATGCTAAGACAAATAAAAGTAAAAGAGAAACTAAATTAAAGGAACATTGAACCTAGAATTGAGAAGAAATAAACCTAAAACTAAGAGAAATCCTAAAACCTCTCTCTAGAAACTACATCTAAAACCTAAATTGTGAATAATGAGAAGTGAATGAATGTGTGCCTTGATTCCCCCACTATGTAGCCTCTAATCTGTGTTTTCTGGGCCGAAAACTGGGTCAATAACAGCACGTGGCTCTGTCATGTGTACGCGTCGTCCACGCGTACGTGTGGATTGAACTTTTGCCAGGTCACGCGTACGTGTAATCCACGTGTTTGCGTCGCCTAACAACATGGAAACTATGGCAAATTATATATTGTTTTGAAGCCCCAGATGTTAGCTTTCCAACACAACTAGAACCGTCTCATTTGGATCTCTGTAGCTCAAGTTATGGTCGATTTAGTACGAAGAGGTCAGGTTGGACAGCTTAGCAATTCCTTCAGTTTCTTGTATTCCTTCCACTTTTGCATGCTTCCTTTCCATCCTCTAAGTTTTTCCTTCTCTATAAACCCTGAAATCACTTAACACACATATCAAGGCATCGAATGGTAATAAGGGAGGATTAAACATAGTAAAATTAAGGCCAAAGAAGCATGTTTTCAATCATAGCACAAAATCAGGAAGGAAAATGTAAAACATGCGATTTCTATGAATAAGTGTGAGAGTAGTGGATAAAATCCACTCAATGAAGTACAAAATGTACCACGAAATAGTGGTGCATCAGGTATTAATATAAAATAAATTATTAACTTATTACACTATTTAAAAAAAATTGGTATTTCCTATATATATAGTTGGTTTTACATTTTTTTTGGCACTATATAATAATAAAAAATATCAATTGAAACAAAAAACATCAAAATCGAAACTAAAATTAGTTTTACACCAACGAACCAATTAATTAATATCAAAATTTATTGCTGTAAATATTTTTTTTAACAAAGAATTTATAAATAAAATAATAAATAAATAAATATTAAAGTTAAAAATTTAAAACAAAAAGCCAACTTTCTTGTCAATATTTTTAAGCTTTTATGTATCATTTTTAATTTTTATTATCAATAATTTCATAATTGATTATCGATTTAAACAATTATTTTTTTAAATGAAAAAATGAAGGTAAAAAATAATAAAATTTAACAAAAAATACATGTAATTTGGAGAGTACGTACTCAATAATAAATAAAATAAAAAACTCAATAAATACATATTTTAGTTCTAATTAGAGCTCTATTTTTCTTTAATTATCTTATCTATATACTCAAAGATACAAAAATCAAGCCAAAAATAAAAAATCAAAAGGATAAAATGAAATAAAAAAATTCACCTTTTTTAAAAGATGTTTGTATAAATTGTAGGATAAGTATTATTTTAGTCCCTAAAGTTTAGAGTCAAAATTAAAATCGTCCTGACCTTATTTTGGATTTAAAACCATCCTAAACGTTTTATTTAGTATTATAATCGTCCTTTTTGAATAAAATATTTTCTAAATGACAAAAAATACCATCTTTTCCCCAATGTTTCACCCTTCTTCGTTATCTTCTTCTTCTTCTTCTTCTTCTTCAATTAACAAAACTTTCATCATCTTCTTCTTCTTCAATTAACAAAACTCAAAAGCTAGATTTAACTAACCAGAATAAAATATTTCCAAATTCATCTCTAATTTCAAGAACTAAAAATTTATAAATCCAATTACTAAGAACATATAATTAATATATATGAACCTTGATCTTCTCATAAGTGACATCGCTGTAACAAAGAAAAGAGCATATAACTTTAATCCTTGCTTCACGAGCCATTGGAGGCGCCACAATAACCTCTTCAATAGTCAATGGCTCCCCTGATTTTCTTCCAACCGCCACTATTCAAACACATGAAACATAGCAACCTTAAAAAATGGAAAAAAAAAAATAACTTCCATGTTCAATTCTTCTTGCTGCTTTGTCTTCTATGGAGATTCAAAAACAATCAACCTCACTCACTTCACTGTCTTAATATCTCTCACGCTACAAATCAAACTCTTGCTTCCTCATTTATAATTGTGTGCTTATATATATGAACAAGAACAAGAACAGCAATCAAGAACAAAAATTAAGAAATTAGGGATTGTAATGAACAAGAAAAATTAGGAACTTAAATCTTAACTTGCCTGTGATGGCAGCACCGGTAGAGCTGCATGGTGGTGGTGGCAGTGAATATGGAGTGTGGAGGACAGAGAAGTAAGGAAGGGAGGCGCGACAGTGATGCTGAAAAATGCGAGGAACATGACCACGATCACCACCACCATCATCTTCCCGGATGACGACGAGGAACACAAGGAGGGCGAGGGTCAGGCGCGGCGCTGCTAAGGCGAGGCGCGACGCTACGAGGGGGAGTCACACCGCTGGCGAGGGGGAGTCACTGCGCTGCGAGGGTGAAGGTGAGGGTGAGTCGTGACGGCGATGGCTAGGCGCGACAAGACTTCCTTCTCTCTGAGACTCTGCTTCTCTCTGTCTCTTTGAGTCTCAACTGCTCTCTTTCTTCTGGCGGTGTGAATAAGAATATGGGGTTGTGATGGAGAAGATGATACGAGGGTATAATTTTCCCGAAGGACGATTTTGATACCAAATAAAATGTTGGGGATGATTTTAAATAAAAAATAACATTGAGGATGAATTTGATTTTGACCCTCAATCTATGGGATCAAAATAATACTTACCCATATAAATTGTAGGTAAATAATGGATATCCTAACAACAAACATATAGAGAAAGGAGGAAAAGACGGAAAAAAATGAGCAAAGTACATTGGGTGAATATATGGTGAAAAAAAACATATAAAAACGAGTAGGAGAGATTTGAACATTTGTTCCAAAACCAAAAACACCACGTTTTGGTTAGAAAATATTTTCAAAAGTTAAAACTAAAAAAACTGAAAACATGAAAATAGCGTTTTTAACTTTGTTCTGTTTTTTTGAAAATGTTTTCGTTAAAAATAATTTTAAAATATTTAATCAATCATATTTTCATGTCTTATTCTCATTTTCATCGAAAATGGAAATGAAAACTCTTAAACTTATCAGCATCTAATATTTTTTGTCTATTATCACAATTTTTTTGTCACGTTTAAAAATCGTGACCATAGACCCTCTATAGTCACTTTTTTGGTCATGACTTAAAAAAAATTTTGTAAACCGAGACAAAAAAAAGTACCTACGGTCACAATTTTTAAAAAAAGGATGACCTAAAAGTGTCTATGGTCACAGTTTTAGGAAGTGACCTAAAGGGATCTATGGCACGATTTTAAAGAGTGACCTAAAAAGGTCTATGGTCACGGTTTTTCAAAAGAAAGTGACCTAAAAGGATCTATAGTGACGATTTTAGGGGATGACCTAAAGAGATCTATAGTCATAGTTTTAAAGAATGACCTAAAAGGATCTATGGTAATGGTTTTTTCAAAAAAGGGTGATGTAATGACCCGATTTCCAGTATGTCGAGATCATTGCCAGCCATTAGGCACTACCTCTTAGTAACCTTATAAGACTCTAGACTCTGTACTATTTATTGTATATGAGCCTGTCGTGCTAGCGGAATCGTGTAAGTTAGTTAGGTTTTATACTTTTTTTTATCGCGTCTATGATAGAGTCAATCTTTGACATCAGCATATATATATATATATATATATATATATATATATATATATATATGAACTAAATAATTACTAGAATATTGGCATAGCAAATAATAGAAAATTTATAGAAAAAAATAGAATGGCATCCATATATGTACATTCAAAGTTAGTTCATACAGACTCGACCATCTGGTTTAGGTGCACACACACAGACACACACATACAGACTCTCAAAACTTGCAACCTTTCAGACACCTGGTCTATGTTGTAAACCCCTAATCTGGTATCCAGACTAACAAAAGAAAGATCAAATCGTATTGCTAGAAAGACATCTACAAAAGTGAAGGGAACAGAGTTTAGGAAAAACAAAAATAAACTATGATGCAGTCAAGGAGTGTCAATCAGCAGTCATCACCTCAAGATGTGTCTCAAACTCCACTCGCACCACCGCAGGTGCTCCCTACGTCTGGTACTGTATCGATGGCATCATCGAACTTCTAATCCGAGTCCTTCTCTGGATCTTCCTTGGAAGTAGTAGAGATATAGCATGTCTTAACAGGCCTTACTGATCTAAACATCTCTCCCATTGGTTCTAACTGAGTGTCCAGGTCTGGTACCAGTATCTAATCAGGCTGTGGATCTGGTGATAAGACTGCCTGAGGTATAGGTGATATGTTGGGTAAAGGACTAATGTAAAACATGTCAGACATCGCTGGATTACTGAAGTACTGAGACAAAAAGGAATGATAGTTGCTTCATGGGTGGAACATGTCCACTATAGACCTACCATAGTGCTCATCAGGGTCGAAGTGGGGTTGTACAGAGGATAATCGAAGGATCTACTATAGCGCATATACATACGATTACGTGGCTCTCCCCAGATGACAGGTCAATCTTTAATGGGATCCACGAACATGTGCTCATTTGGCAGCTCGATGAACAACACTCCATTGGCCATGACGACATCCAACTACTCCATCTGTGGAAAAACGTGGAGGAAAAGATATGCATAATGAGCAACTGGTCTTTCATGTCTTTAAAGATATGCATTCAGCAAGTGAAGAGAAGAAGTGCATGCAGACTGAGCTTATTACTCCAAACCTTCAAGAATCCCCTGATGATGCATAGCAGAATCTGCAACTCAACCCTCCTTTTGGTGACAGTCAATAAAATTCCTCCTGACATCAAACCTAAGTTTGGTGTCGGGAATGCATCATCCATCAAGTAGGAGGTTCCCAAAAAGAAAAAAGTACCCAGGGGATGGAGAAACAAAAAGATTCCCACTGAAGACTTCTCCCCAGGAATCCTGTCTCATACAGTAAAGTGGATCCTGTCTCTTGAGCATATAGAGATGATCAATGGGAGTACAGGAAAGAAGTTCACAGTGAGGGGTGAAGAACTGAGCCCCTATGATCCTCCTCCTTAGAGGAGCTGACCGTCAAGCTAGTGACGGTAAAGAAGCATTTGTCGGGAGGCAACCCGATAATTTCGTATCATTGGTTTATTTTCCGTTGCGTTGGTTTTATTATTTATTTATTTTATTGAGTTTCTACTATTTTTCCTTTGTTTTACGTGTATTTTGATCATGCAAAAATTTTAGAACAAGAACCAGACACTTAGAATAATTTCTGCCCACTCTGGAGAAGGTTGATTCGGTCAGGTCTACGCCGAACTTGGGATTTCCATGTTTAGCGCCGAATAGTACGTGCAACAGAGGAATTGGTCTCTGCCAGGTCCACACTGAGCTTGAAAAATCCTAAGTTCAACATGGTAAACGACGTAAATAGCGTGAAATTGATGGAAGGCCCATGCAGAACTTGGAAAACCCCAAGTTTAGCGTGGAGAATGACATGAAAGTAGCGTAAAAGTGAGCCAAGAGTCCATGCTGAACTTGGAAAATCCCAAGTTTAGCGTGGGGAACGATGTAATAAAGATGCAGATTTGAGAAGTCTACAACACTGAACTTGACCCCTGGCGTTCGGCGTAGGAATTAAAAAAAAAATAAAAAATGAGGGAGTTGATGCTGAAATTGAGGTACACTAAGTTCAGCGTGGAGAATGAATACCACACACGAAACCTCTGACGCCGAACTTCCCTTTCTTCAAGTTCGGCGTGGACTTCTTGATTCCTTTCCCTTTTTCTTTTTTTCCAACCCCCTAATGCCCCCCTTATCCACATACATACATACATACATACATACATACATACATACATACATACATACATACATACATACATATATATATATATATAATATTACTTTAATCTCTCTTGTCCTATTTTTATTTTCTTCTTCTTTTATAATAATTTATATTTTTACTCCTCCGTGTAATTTTTTTGTCTCCTTCTGTTTTCCATTCTTCTTTGCTTGAGGACAAGCAAACTTTCAAGTTTGGTGTGATCTATTCGCTTGTGGATTTTCTGTTTATTTTAATGGCACAAAAGAGAGGCGAATCATCTTCACGGAAGAGCACAGCCTAAAGAATGAAACGGCCACTACGATAACTGAGGTAGTTGAGTTCCTTTCATTCTATATTCCCTCCCGTTCTTACTATGTTATGTTCCTGTTTCTGCTATTTTTGTTATTGCATGATGAATTTTTATTTCAATTCCTAGGTTCTAGTTTAATTTACTGTTTATTTTGTTATTTGATTTTTAGTCTAAAAAGGTGTCTCATGTATTTCTCACTGAGTTTGAAATCAAAAGAAAAGAAAGAAGAAAAAGATGTAATGCATGAGTAAGAGAGTTTATATTGAAGAGTAGTCTTATTTACTTGAATGTGGTGGTGTTTTTTGTGATTCTGAATGCATGACATGAACCGTGCATATTTGAATTTGAATCAAGGAATGTTGATGTATAAGGTAAAGGAATTTAGAGAACTATTATGACTTCTCTGAAATTAGTTAAAGCTTAATCCTTGAAGTAAAAGAAATAGCAAAAGAAGAATAAGAGCAAGGTCCAAGGCTCTAAGCATCAATGACTAGGGAGGTCAGACATGATTAAAAGCTCAAAGAGTTGTTTCCCTAGTCATATATTTGTGGTCTTCTTGTGTCAAGTAATCCTTGAGACAGAACATTTAGAGTCGAGACCAATTGCATTTAGCAGAGTATGCCAAAGGCTTTGAGCACCACTGTCTGGGAGTAGCTGTTAGAAAAATCAGAACTTAAAGTGAGTTCCCCAATTAATTGCTTGTGGTGTTCTTGTGTCAATTAACCCTTGAGACAAAACATTTAAAGTCATGGCTAGACTCAAGGTGCAAAGCCCCAATTCATTGAGAAGTAAAGGATATCTCCTGTGTTCAAGGATTAAATGGAAGTGTAAAGATCAGAGAACTCATAATATGATCCGGATTCTGATTCTGAATGACAGTGATATTCCTCTGATTCAAAGGAGAGTGAGATGCCAAGACTGTTCAGAATTACAATAGATAAACCCCACTTTAAGAAGAGACATGAGCATAATTGAACTCTAGCTTCTCATGCAAATTCACATCTTGATCATGTACTAATTTTGGTTTCTTGAGGACAAGCAACAATTCAAGTTTGGTGTTGTGATCCGTGAGCATCTTCTCTATCTTTTTCTAGTGAATATGCACTTGAATTACTAAGTTTAATCAAGATTTAATTAATTTTAGCCACTATAAATGCTAATTTGAATTGTTTGAAATTTCTGTTTATTTCAGGTAGCATTCGGATGGATTTGATGGAATTTTTAGCAGAAAAGGAAGAAAGCAAATGAATGCTGTCAACCCCGACCTCCTTGCACTCAAACAGAAATAACTTGAACTATAAAGGTCCAATTGACGTGATTCTAGTGGCATTGGAAAGCTAACTTTCATAGCTTTTCAACGATATATAATAGTATACCCTTTTTTTCCATTTCATACGTACAACTAGATGCTGAACTTGAAAAACTCCAAGTTCAGCGCCAAATCAAAAGCTCGAAAGAAAGTTTGCGCGCATCACTCCATGCTGAACTTAGGTTAATCCAAGTTCAGTGTGGACTTAAGAAAAAGCACGAGTTTAGCCAGTGCCTCCTCCATGCTGAACTTGGGAATTCTCAAGTTCAGCGTGGAGCTTAATGAAGGAGTGGTCCCTAATGCGTTCCAAAGGCTACGAGAATCAATTAATTTATTTTGGATAAACTTTTATTTTATTTATAATTAGGAAAAGATATTATTTTAGTTTTAGGAAATATATTTTACATTAATTAGGATTAGATATAAGGAAAAAGAATCAGCCCTAGAATCTCTTCTTTTCTACCTCATTCCGCAATTTATAGTTTTTCTAAATCCTAGTTTTCTCTCTGAACCATGAGCAACTAAACCTCCACTGTTAAGGTTAGGAGCTCTGTCTATTGTATGGATTGATACTATTAATTTTCTATTTTAATTTATGTACTGATTCATAATTCAAGAATTGTTTTCATTCTTTATCTTATGAATTTGGGTGGAACGGAAGTATGACCCTTGTTCTAATTGTGTTCTTGTATAACTTAGAAAAGCTCTTTACTTGAACAATAACTAACTTGAAAATAATTTCTCCTAAATTTCTAATTATCTGGACTTAACGGGATACATGACATATAATCCTCTTATATTTGGGTAATTAGGATTTTTGTGGCATATAAACTAGAATTGAACTTCACCCTCTAATTGGAATTAAGTGACCAAGAAATTGGCGGTTAATGAGAGTTAAAGGAGACTAAAAAGGTCTAAGGAATTAGAGTTAAGTCACATATAGTTTGCCATGAATTGAATCTTGCATGATTAAAATAGTTAGTAAGAAAAGTCAATATGGAAAATAGATAACTCTGAAGCCTTAACTATTTCTCCATATATTATTCACAACCCCATTACTGCTTGCTTTCTAATATTCTGAATTTACTGTTTAATGCATTTGAACTTAAAACACCATTTTCTGTTAGTCTAACTAAGTAAATCATTTAACCATTATTGCTTAGTCCATCAATCCTCGTGGGATCGACCCTCACTCACCTGAGGTATTACTTGGTACGACTCGGTGCACCGGTTAGTTTGTGGGTTATAAATTCCGCACCAGCTACCCACACCCGACATTACTCGAGGTTATGCTCAGATATGGTTTTCTTAACATAGTCATTCATGCACATTTATCATAATGTTTATAATATGCGCCATTGCTTGAGATACAAGTTTGTAAAGTTACGTTTATGGTGGGCATCCTTACATAGCCTTTGTCTAGTATGGTTTCCTAGGAGGGGTCTCCCGGCCAGTACATTTTTCCTGGCGGGGTTCCTTTTTCTCAGCCAGTACATTTTCTATGGTGGAGTTCTATTACCCAGCCAATACATTTATTTGATTGGGACCATGATGCGTGAGCATCTTTCCTATCTTTTCCTAGTGAATTTGCATCTAAATTGTTGAGTTTAATCAAGAATTAATTATATTTTAGCCACTACGGATGCTACTTTGAGTCTTGTTGATGAGCGGATAATTTATACACTTTTTGGCATTGTTTTTAGTATGTTTTTAGTATATTTTAGTTAGTTTTTATTATGTTTTTATTAGCTTTTAAATAAAAATTACTCTTCTGGACTTTACTATGAGTTTGTGTGTTTTTTTGTGATTTCAGGTATTTTCTGGCTGAAATTGAGGGACCTAAGCAAAAATCTGATTCAGAGGCTGAAAAAGGACTGCAGATGCTGTTGGATTCTGACCTCCCTGCACTCGAAGTGGATTTTCTGGAGCTACAGAAGCCCAATTTGCGCGCTCTCAATTGCGTTGGAAATTAGACATCCTGGGCTTTCCAGAAATATATAATAGTTCATACTTTGCCCGAGATTTGATGGCCCAAACAGGCGTTCCAAGTCAGCTCAAGAATTTTGGCGTCAAAACGCCAGAACTGGCACAAAAGCTGGCGTTTAACTCCAAGAAAAGTCTCTACATGTGATAGCTTCAATGCTCAGCCCAAGCACACACCAAGTGGACCCAGAAGAAGATTTCTGCATTAATTACCTATTTCTGTAAACCCTAGGCTACTAGTTTTCTATAAATAGGACCTTTTGCTATTGTATTTTCATCTTGGTTCTTTTGGTTCCCTCTCTGAGGCCGAAGCCAATGACCACCATTATCACTTTTGTATTTTCAACGGTGGAGTTTCTACACACCATAGATTAAGGTGTGGAGGTCTGCTGTTCTTCATGAATTAATGCAAAGTACTACTGTTTTTCTATTCAATTCACGCCTACTTCTTCTCTAAGATATTCGTTCGTTCTTCAACTTGATGAATGTGATGATGCGTGACACTTATCATCATTCTCACCTATGAACATGTGCCTGACAACCACCTCTGTTCTACTAGCAATGGCTTGAATGCGTATCTCTTGGGTTTCTAATCTAAGATTGGAACCTTCGTGGTATAGGCTAGAATTATTGGCGGCCATTCCTGAGATCCGGAACGTCTAAACCTTGTCTATGGTATTCTGAGTAGGATCTGGGAAGGGATGACTGTGACGAGCTTCAAACTCGCGATTGTTGGGCGTGTGACAGACGCAAAAGGATCAATGGATCCTATTCCAACATGATCGAGAATCGACAGATGATTAGCCGTACGGTGACAGCGCATTTGGAACATTTTCACTGAGAGGACGGGAAGTAGCCATTGACAACGGTGATGCCCAACATAAAGCTTGTCATGGAAAGGAGTATGAATGATTGGATGAAGGCAATAGGAAAGCAGAAGTTTAGGGGGAACAAAGCATCTTCATACGCTTATCTGAAATTCTCACCAATGAATTACATAAGTATCTCTATCTTTATTTTATGTTTTATTTATCTTTTAATTATCAATCCTCCATAACCATTTGAATCCGCCTGACTGAGATTTATAAGATGACCATAGCTTCCTTCAAGCCGACAGTCTCCGTGGGATCGACCCTTACTCACGTCAGGTATTACTTGGACGACCCAGTGCATTTGCTGGTTAGTTGTGCGGAATTGTGACAAAGTGTGATTCACGTTTGAGAGCTCCAAGTCTTTTCACGTTTGAGAGCTCCAAGTCTTTGGTGCCATTGTTGATGATCACAATTTCGTGCACCAAGTTTTTGGCGCCGTTGCCGGGGATTGTTTGAGTTTGGACAACTGACGGTTCATCTTGTTGCTTAGATTAGGTAATTTTATTTTTTTTATTTTTCGAAAAAAAAAATTTCAAAAAAAATGTTTTCTATTTTGTTCTTCAGAGTTTTTTAGAATGAATTCTAGAGTTTCACGATGATTTGTTGAAATCTGGCTGACTGTGAAGCCATGTCTAATCTTTTGGACCGATGTTTCAACTTATCATCACAAGAGCTTGTTGATTTCTATCAATTTTACTATTGTTAGCAATTATCTGCTAAAGCTTGGCTAGCCATTGGCCATGTCTAGTATTTTGGACCGGAGCTTTCATTGAAAGCTTGGCTGGCTAGTAAGCCATGTCTAATTCCTGAACCGGAGTCTTAGACTAACATTGCAATGATTCCTGAAATTCTTATTAAAAATTTTGAATCCCTTTATTTTCTTTTCCACTCAATTTTCGAAAAACCACAAAAAAAATTTATAAAATCATAAAAATAAAAAATATTTTATGTTTCTTGTTTGAGTCTAGTGTCAATTTTTAAGTTTGGTGTCAATTGCATGACTTTCTTCTTCTTGCATTTTTCGAATATATGCATATTGTTCTTCATTGATCTTCAAGTTGTTTTTGATGATTTCATTGCTCTGATATTTAAATTCTCTTATTTTGTGTGTTTTGTTTTTTTTCATATGCATTCTCAATTTGTTAGTATCTCTTATATGAAAATTTTTAAGTTTGGTGTCCTGCATGCATTGTTTGTTTGATTTGAGTTTCCTAAGATTAGTTGTATTTTGATTGTTTCTCATCATTGAAAAATTCAAAAAAATTTTAAAAACTGTCTTTCCAAGTCAATAATACAGAGAATTGAAGATTCAGAACATTCAGCAGAGGAATCAAACAAAAAAAGCTGGGCGTTCAAAACGCCCAGTGAAGAAGGAAAACTGGCGTTTAAACGCCAGCCAGGGTACCTGGCTGGGCGTTTAACGCCCAAAAAGGTAGGATTTTGGGTGTTAAACGCCAGAATGGATGCCATTCTGGGCGTTTAACGCCAGAAGGACACTAGAGGGAAGATTTTGTTTTTAATTCAAATCTTTTTCAAATTTTCATAATTTTTCAAAATCAAATCTTTTTCAAATCATATCTTTTCAATCATATCTCTTCAAAATCAATTTCTTTCTAATTTTTTTATTATTCTCGAAAATCCTTGCTACTATTAATGATTTACTTCAAAATTTTCAAGTTGTTACTTGCCTATTAAGAAAGGATCAAATTTTAAATTCTAGAATCATATCTTCTAATTTCTTGTTAGTCAAGTAATCAACTTTAATTTTAAAAACTTTCTTTTTTTTAAATTGAATTTCAATCATATCTTCTTAATCATATCTTTTCAATCACATCTTTTTTCAAAATTAACTCTCAATCATATCTTTTTTATTTCTAATTTCAAAATCTTTTTCAAAAATCACTTAATTTCTTTCCCAATCTTAATTTTCGAAAATCTCAATCAAATTTTCAAATTTCTTTTTATTATTTCAAGATCTTTTTAATTTATTTTCGAAAATTCTTCCCCTCTTATCACATCCTTCTATTTAAGGGACTAACACTCCTCCTCAAGGTGCAATTCGAACTCTATCCCTCTTGATGAGTTTGAATTCTCTTCTATCTACCTCTTCCTTCTATTCTTCTTTTCCTCTGACACCTCAAGGAATCTCTATACTGTGACATAGAGGATTCCCTACTTTCTTGTTCTCTTCTCTGTCATATGAGCAGAAGCAAAGATAAAGGCATACTTGTTTAAACTGATCCTGAACCTGAAAGGACCTTGAAGAGAAAGCTAAGAGAAGCTAAAGCACAACTCTCTCTAGAGGGCCTAACAGAGCTCTTCAAGGAGGAAGAAGCCATGGTAGCCGAAAACAACAATGCCAATAATGCAAGAAAGGTGCTGGGTGACTTTACTGCACCTACTCCCGACTTCTATGGGAGAAGCATCTCAATCCTTGCCATTGGAGCAAACAATTTTGAGCTTAAGCCTCAATTAGTTTCTCTAATGCAACAAAATTGCAAGTTTCATGGACTTCCATTGGAAGATTCTCATTAGTTCTTAGCTGAATTCTTGCAAATCTGTGACACTGTCAAGACCAATGGGGTTGACCCTGAAATCTATAGACTTATGCTCTTCCCTTTTGCTGTAAGAGACAGAGCTAGGACATGGTTGGACTCACAACCTAAAGAAAGCCTAAACTCTTGGGAAAAGCTAGTCAATGCCTTCTTGGCAAAGTTCTTTCCACCTCAAAAATTGAGTAAGCTTAGAGTGGAAGTCCAAACCTTCAGACAGAAGGAAGGTGAATCCCTCTATGAAGCTTGGGAAAGATACAAGCATTTAATTAGAAGGTGCCCTTCTGACATGCTTTCAGAATGGAGCATCATAGGTATCTTCTATGATGGTTTGTCTGAACTATCCAAGATGTCATTGGACAGCTCTGCTGGAGGATCTCTTCATCTGAAGAAGATGCCTGCAGAAGCTCAGGAACTCATTGAAATGGTTGCAAATAACCAATTCATGTACACTTCTGAAAGGAATCCTGTGAATAATGGGACAACTCAGAAGAAAGAAGTTCTTGAGATTGATACTCTGAATGCCATATTGGCTCAGAATAAAATATTGACCCAACAAGTCAATATGATTTCTCAGAGTCTGTCTGGAATGCAAGTAGAAACAGGCAGTACTAAGGAAGCTTCCTCTGAAGAAGAAGCTTATGATCCTGAGAACCCAGCAATGGAAGAGGTGAATTACATGGGAGAACCCTATGGAAACACCTATAATCCTTCATCGAGAAATCATTCGAATCTCTCATGGAAGGATCAACAGAGACCTCAATAAGGTTTCAACAACAATAATGGTGGAAGAAACAGGTTTAGCAATAGCAAGCCTTTTCCATCATCTTCTCAGCAACAGACAGAGAATTCTAAGCAGAGCCACTCTGACTTAGCAACCATTGTCTCTGATCTAATCAAAACCACTCAAAGTTTCATGACTGAAACAAGGTCCTCCATTAGAAATTTAGAGGCACAAGTGGGTCAGCTGAGTAAGAAAATTACTGAACTCCCTCCTAGTACTCTCCCAAGCAATACAGAAGAGAATCCAAAAAGAGAGTGCAAGGCCATAAACACGTCTCACATGGCCGAACCTGGAGAGGAGGAAGAGGCAGTGATTTCCACTAAAGAAGACCTCAATGGACGTCCACTGACCTCCAAGGAGTTCCCTAATGAGGAACCATGGGAATCTGAGGCTCACACTGAGACCATAGAGATTCCATTGAATTTACTTCTGCCATTCATGAGCTCTGATGAGTATTCTTCCTCTGAAAAGGATGAAGATGTTACCGAAGAGCAAGTTGCTAAGTACCTTGGAGCAATCATGAAACTAAATGCCAAGTTGTTTGGTAATGAGACTTGGGAGGATGAACCTCCATTGCTCATCAAAGAACTGGATGACTTGACTAGGCAGAAATTACCTCTTAAGAGACAAGACCCAGGAAAATTCTAAATCCCTTGTACCATAGGCACCATGACCTTTGAGAAGGCTCTGTGTGACCTGGGGTCAAGTATAAACCTTATGCCTCTCTCTGTAATGGAGAAGCTAGGGATCATTGAGGTACAAGCTGCTAGAATCTCACTAGAGATGGCAGATAATTCAAAGAAATAGGCTTATGGACTTGTAGAGGATGTCTTGGTAAAGGTTGAAGGCCACTACATCCCTACTGACTTCATAATCCTAGAGATTGGGAAGTGCATGGATGAATCCATCATCCTTGGCAGACCCTTCCTAGCCACAGCAAAAGTTGTGATTGATGTTGACAGAAGAGAATTGATCATTCAAGTGAATGAAAACTCCCTTGTGTTTAAAGCTCAAGGATATCCCTCTGTAACCATGGAGAGGAAGCATGAAGAGCTTCTCTCAATACAGAGTCAAACAGAGCCCCCACAGTCAAACTCTAAGTTTGGTGTTGGGAGGCCACAACCAAACCTTAAGTTTGGTGTTGAACCCCCACATTCAAACTCTAAGTTTAGTGTTGGGAGGTTCCAACATTGCTCTGAACATCTGTAAGGCTCCATGAGAGCCCACTGTCAAGCTATTGACATTAAAGAAGCACTTGATGGGAGGCAACCCAATCTTTAATTATCTATGTTAAATTTCTATTTTCTTTTGTTATTTTATGTTTTCTGTAGGTTGATGATCATGTGAAATCACAAAAACAATTGAAAAAGCAAAAACATAATTAAAAACAGAACACCCTGGAGGAGAAACTTACTGGCATTTAAACGCCAGTAAGGGTAGCAGAATGGGCGTTAAACGCCCAATCTGGCACCATTCTGGGCGTTTAACGCCAGAAATGGGCACCAGACTGGCGTTTAACACCAGGAATGGGCAAGAAGCTGGCGTTAAACGCCAGAAATGGGCAGCAGCCTGGTGTTTAACGCCAGAATTGGCAGAAAGGGGCATTTTTGCACGCCACTTGGTGTAGGGATGAGATATCCTTGACACCTCAGGATCTGTGGACCCCACAGGATCCCCACCTACCCCACCTCTCTCTCTCTTCTTCACCCATTCACCAATCACCTCAATACCTCTTCCCCAAAAACCCCTCACCTATCAAATCCCACCATTCTCTTCACCACTCACATCCATCCATCATAAAACTCCACCTACCTCACCATTCAAATTCAAACCACTTTCCCACCCAAACCCACCCATAATGGCCGAAACCTAACCCTCTCTCCACTCCTATATAAACCCATCTTCACTTCTTCATTTTCACATAACCTAAATACTACTTCTCCCCCTTGGCCGAAACACAAAGCCCCCTCTATCTCCTCTATTTCTTCTTCTTCTACTCTCTTCTTTCTTCTTTTGCTCGAGGACGAGCAACCTGCTAAGTTTGGTGTGGTAAAAGCTAAAGCTTTTTATTTTTCCATAACCATTTATGGCACCAAAGGCCGGAGAAACCTCTAGAAAGAGGAAAGGGAAGGCAAAAGCTTCCACCTCCGAGTCATGGGAGATGGAGAGATTCCTCTCAAGGGTGCATCAAGACCACTTCTACGAAGTTGTGGCCAAGAAGAAGGTGATCCCCGAGGTCCCTTTTAAGCTCAAAAAGGGTGAATATCCGGAGATCCGACATGAGATCCGAAGAAGAGGTTGGGAAGTTCTCACCAACCCCATTCAACAAGTCGGGATATTAATGGTTCAAGAGTTTTATGCCAATGCATGGATCACCAAGAACCATGATCAAAGTGTGAACCCGGACCCTAAGAATTGGCTTACATTGGTTTGGGGGAAATGCTTAGATTTTAGTCCGAAAAATGTAAGGTTGGCATTCAACTTGCCCATGATGCAAGGAGATGCACACCCATACACTAGAAGGGTCAACTTTGATCAAAGGTTGGACCAAGTCCTCATAGACATCTGTGAAGAGGGCACTCAATGGAAGAGAGATTCAAGAGGAAAGCCGGTTCAACTAAGAAGGCATGACCTCAAGCCCATGGCTAGGGGATGGTTGGAGTTCATCCAACGCTCGATCATTCCCACTAGCAACCGGTCTGAAGTTACTATAGACCGGGCTATCATGATCCATAGCATCATGATTAGGGAGGAAGTAGAAGTTCATGAAGTTATATCCCAAGAACTCTACAAGGTGGCGGACAAGTCCTCTACTTTGGCAAGGTTAGCCTTCCCTCATCTCATTTGTCACCTCTGCAATTCAGCTGGAATTGACATAGAGGAAGACATCCTCATTGATGAGGATAAGCCCATCACTAAGAAAAGGATGGAGCAAACAAGAGATCACACTCATGGACAAGAGCATGAGGACGCTCCTCATCATGAAATCCCTGAGATGCCTCAAGGGATGCATTTTCCTCCACAAAACTATTGGGAGCAAATCAACACCTCCTTGGGAGAATTAAGTTCCAATATGGGACAACTAAGGGTGGAGCACCAAGAGCATTCTATCCTCCTCCATGAAATTAGAGAAGACCAAAGAACCATGAGAGAGGAGCAACAAAGGCAAGGAAGAGACATTGAGGAGCTCAAGCACTCCATAAGATCTTCAAGAGGAAGAACAAGCCGCCATCAGTAAGGTGGACCCGTTCTTTAATCTCCTTGTTCTTTATTTTCTTTTTTTCAAATTTTTATGCTTTATGTTTATTTATGTTTGTGTCTTTATTACATGATCATTAGTGTCTAAGTGTCTATGTCTTAAAGCTATGAAAATGAATCCATCACCTTTCTTAAATAAAGAGTGTTTTAATTGAAAAGGAAAAGAAGTGCATGAATTTCAAATTTTAAAACTGTTTAGTTATTTTGATGTGGTGGCAATACTATTGTTTTTCTGAATGAATGTTTGAACAATGCATATTTTTTTTTTGAATTTGTTGATTCATGAATGTTAAAATTGTTGGCTCTTGAAAGAATAATGAAAAAGGAGAAATGTTATTTGATAAGCTGAAAAATCATAAAATTGATTCTTGAAGCAAGAAAAAGCAGTGAAAAGCTTGCAATATATATATATATATATATATATATATATGCGAAAAAAATGCGAAAAAAAAGAAAAGAAAAAAAAGAGAAAGAAAAAAAAAGAGCAAGCAGAAAAAGCCAATAGCCCTTTAAACCAAAAGGAAAGGGTGATAAAAAGGATCCAAGGCTTTGAGCATCAGTGGATAGGAGGGCCCACAGGAATAAAATCCTGGCCTAAGCGGCTAAACCAAGCTGTCCCTAACCATGTGCTTGTGGCGTGAAGGAGTCAAGTGAAAACTTGAGACTGAGCAGTTAAAGTCGTGGTCCAAAGCAAAAAGAGTGTGCTTAAGAGCTCTGGACACCTCTAATTGGGGACTCTAGCAAAGCTGGGTCACAATCTGAAAAGGTTCACCCAGTTATGTGTCTGTGGCATTTAAGTATCCAGTGGTAATACTGGAAAACAAAATGCTTAGGGTCACGGCCAAGACTCATAAAGTAGCTGTGTTCAAGAATCAACATACTTAACTAGGAGAATCAATAACACTATCTGGATTCTGAGTTCCTATAGAAGCCAATCATTCTGAATTTCAAAGGATAAAGTGAGATGCCAAAACTGTTTAGAAGCAAAAAGCTAAAAGCCCCGCTCATCTAATTAATACTGATCTTCATAGATGTTTTTGGAATTCATTGTACATTCTATTCTTTTTATCCTATTTGATTTTTAGTTGCTTGGGGACAAGCAACAATTTAAGTTTGGTGTTGTGATGAGCGGATAATTTATACACTTTTTGGCATTGTTTTTAGTATGTTTTTAGTATATTTTAGTTAGTTTTTATTATGTTTTTATTAGTTTTTAAATAAAAATCACTCTTCTGGACTTTACTATGAGTTTGTGTATTTTTCTGTGATTTCAGGTATTTTCTGGCTGAAATTGAGGGACCTGAGCAAAAATCTGATTCAGAGGCTGAAAAAGGGCTACAGATGCTGTTGGATTCTGACCTCCCTTCACTCGAAGTGAATTTTCTGGAGCTACAGAAGCCCAATTGACGTGCTCTCAATTGCGTTGGAAAGTAGACATCCTGGGCTTTCCAGCAATATATAATAGTCTATACTTTGCCCGAGATTTGATGGCCCAAACAGGCGTTCTAATTCAGCTCAAGAATTCTGGCGTCAAAACGCAAGAACTGGCACAAAAGCTGGAGTTAAATGCCCAAACTGGCACAAAAGCTGGCGTTTAACTCCAAGAAAAGTCTCTACATGTGAAAGCTTCAATGCTCAGCCCAAGCACATACCAAGTGGGCCCGGAAGAAGATTTCTGCATTAATTACCTATTTCTGTAAACCCTAGGCTACTAGTTTTCTATAAATAGGACCTTTTCCTATTGTATTTTCATCTTGGTTCTTCTGGTTCCCTCTCTGGGGCCGAAGCCAATGACCACCATTATCACTTTTGTATTTTCAACGGTAGAGTTTCTACACACCATATATTAAGGTGTGGAGCTCTGCTGTTCTTCATGAATTAATGCAAAGTACTACTGTTTTTCTTTTCAATTCACGCCTACTTCTTCTCTAAGATATTCATTCGTTCTTCAACTTGATGAATGTGATGATCCGTGACACTCATCATCATTCTCACCTATGAACATGTGCCTGACAACCACCTCTATTCTACTAGCAATGGCTTGAATGCGTATCTCTTGGGTTTCTAATCTAAGATTGGAACCTTCGTGGTATAGGTTAGAATTATTGGCGGCCATTCCTGAGATCCGGAACGTCTAAACCTTGTCTTTGGTATTCTGAGTAGGATCTGGGAAGGGATGACTGTAACGAGCTTCAAACTCGCGATTGTTGGGCGTGTGACAGACGCAAAAGGATCAATGGATCCTATTCCAACATGATCGAGAACCGACAGATGATTAACCGTGCGGTGACAGCACATTTGGAACATTTTCACTGAGAGGACGGGAAGTAGCCATTGACAACGGTGATGCCCAACATAAAGCTTGCCATGGAAAGGAGTATGAATGATTGGATGAAGGCAATAGGAAAGCAGAAGTTTAGGGGGGAACAAAGCATCTTCATACGCTTATCTGAAATTCTCACCAATGAATTACATAAGTATCTCTATATTTATTTTATGTTTTATTTATCTTTTAATTATCAATCCTCTATAACCATTTAAATCCGCCTGACTGAGATTTACAAGATGACCATAGCTTGCTTCAAGCCGACAGTCTCCGTGGGATCAACCCTTACTCACGTAAGGTATTACTTGGACGACCCAGTGCACTTGCTGGTTAGTTGTGCGGAATTGTGACAAAGTGTGATTCACGTTTGAGAGCTCCAAGTCTTTGGCGCCATTGTTGATGATCACAATTTCATGCACCACTTGTGCACTTCTATTTATTTTAGGTAGCATTCGACTGGATTTGATGGAGTTTCTGCAGCACAAGAATTAAAGGAGATGGCAGCGAGGAGCGACGCGTACGCATGACTGACGCGTGCGCGTGACTGACGCGTACGCGTGATTTGAAGATTTGCTCAGCGACGCGTACGCGTGACACGCGAAGAAGACCATCGATGCGTACACGTGACTGACGCGTACGCGTGACATGCGCCACGTGCAGAAAACGCAGAAAAACACTTGGGGGATTTCTGGGCTGTTTGACCCAGTTTACAGCCTAGAAAACATAGATTAGAAGCTGCAGAATGGACGAAACAAGTGGTCCACACCCATCAACTGAAGACTTGCTGATTATTCAAATTTAAATTCAAATCTTAATTTTAGGAAAAGATATTATTTAATTTTAGAAATTAGATTTTAAATTTATTAGGATTAGATATAAAAGGAAGAAAACTTTTCTTCCCTAGGGGGATTCTATTTGAATTTACATTTCGTATTTTTACAGTTTATCAGAATCCTTATTTTCTTCTCTGAACCATGAGCAACTAATCCTCCATTGTTAAGGTTAGGAGCTCTGTCTATTTCTATGGATTGATTTTATTGCTTTTTTCTATTTTAATTCATGTATGAATTTATAATTTAAGAATTATTTTCGCTCTTTATCTTATGAATTTGGGTGGAACGGAAGTATGACCCTCTTTCTATTTGAGTTCTTGTATAACTTGGAAAAGCTCTTTACTTGAACAACAGCTTGAAAACATATTCTCCTAAATTTTAATTATCTGGATTTAACGGGATACTTGACATATAATCCTTTTATTTTTGGGTAATTAGAGTTTTTGTGGCATATAAACTGGAATTGATCATCACCCTCTAATTGGAATTAACTGACCAAGGAATTGGCAGTTGATAAATTTTAGAGGAGACTAGAAAGGTCTAAGGAATTAGGGTCTAGTCACATATAGTTTGCCATAAATTAAATCCTACATGATCAAAATAGTTAGTAAGAAAAGTTAATCCGGAAAAATAGATAACTCTGAAACCTTAACTGTTTTCTCCATATTTTACTCCCAATTAATTTACCTGCCTTTCTTCAATATTCTTTATATTGTTTAATGTCTTTTAAACTCCCAAACATTACTTTCTGTTTGTCTGACTAAGCCAATCACCCAATTATTGTTGCTTGATCCATCAATCCTCGTGGGATTGACCCTCACTCACCTGAAGTATTACTTAGTACGACCCGATGCACTTGCCGGTTAGTTGTGGTTAGAAATTCCGCACCAGACCATGAGAAATCTTTGGGCATATCATCTTTTCTCAACTTATTTATAATCCATACATATTCATTGAGTAAGCAACGTGAGGTATAAGAAGAAGACTTTGAACTGAATGGAGGAAGAGAAGAAACTAATGGTGTTCCTATTTACATAGCTATTTTTTCATGAAACAAAAGGACTTGGTGAAGCTGATTCTTCCTCCGCCTAGCTTTAGGGATGGCTGGATCTTAACTTTCTCTTTACTTTACCTATTAACCTAAAGAATGGTAGTGATGAGACGAAGAGAAGGTGCTCTTGTCTTTCTCTTACTCTCGCTGCTTACTCACTCACTCACTCACTACTCACGGTGATTACTTCCTATCTTGCTCTTCCCTTCTTGTTCTTAAATTTCACTTAATCAAGGATTATTATATGTTGAAATAAGGTGGGATAAAAGGATATTATGTTGCCACCAATGTTACACTTATTTAGTTGCATGTTCACCATTATTAATTACTCACAAAAAATAAATCTGATTGCTTGCCTAACTCTTGGAGGGAATTCGGCCAGCACAATGAGAGTAGAGAGAGTGTAGTTAAGTGTGGTTTAGTAGAGAAAGAATGGTTAAGTTAGAGAAGAGAGAAAGAGTGATTAAAAAGTATAATCATGTATTATTTTTTAGATGATGTATACATCTTTCTTTGATTAATTCATCATAGGATGAATTAAAGATGTGGTGATTAATCAAGACAAGTGATTAACTTGTGGTAAAGATTAATCTAGAAAGAGAAATTAACTAACCGTGGTTAAGGTTTAAACACTGTTTTTTGCCATTGGAATTTCAAATAGAGAAAATTCACTGACATAGTGAGTAACACTGTCATGTAATCTTTCAGCTTCAAAACACATTTATTACAAAACCACGGTGTTGAAAAACAAGTTCTTATAATCTCTTCTTTGTACCCTCTAGTTCTTTATCTACTTTTTTATCTTTTGCATTATCTAATTATCTATGTCTCTCTTGGGTGCTTATGATTAAAGGTAATTCTTAGAGTTTGTGAATTCTTGTCACAGAATTTTCAAGAAATAATTCTGCGAAGAATCGGAGTGTTATATGTGACCTAAAAGAATCTATGGTCAAGATTTTTCAAAAAAAAGGTTACCTAAATGAGCCTATGGTCACGATTTTTGAGGATGACCTAAAGAGATTTATGGTCACAGTTTTAAAGAGTGACTTAAAAGGGTCTATGGTCATGATTTTGGAGGAGACCTAAAAAGTGATCAATGATCACGATTTTGAAGAGTGATCTACAAGATTCTATGGTCACGGTTTTAAGAAAAGGTGACCTAAAAGGGGTCTATGGTCACGGTTTTAGAGGGTGATCTAAAGGGATTTATGATCACGGTTTTAAAGAGTGACCTAAAAAGGGTGACCTAAATGGAACTATGGTCACAGTTTTAAAGAGTGGCCTAAAAAGGTCTATGGACACGATTTTACACAAGGATGACATAAAAGGGGTCTGTGGTCATGATTTTAGAGGGTGACCTAAAGGGATCTATGGTCATAGTTTTGAAGAGTGATCTAAAAAGGTCTATGGTCATAGTTTTACAAAAGGGTGACCTAAAAATAATCTATGGTCACAGTTTCAAAATGTGACCTAAAGAGATCAATAGTCACAGTTTAAAAGAGTGATTTAAAAGGGTCTATAGTGACGGTTTGATGAAAATGATGATCTAAAAAGGATCTATAACCATGATTTTATTGCGTTACCTAAAGGAATCTATTTGATATTAATTAATGTTTTGACAAATAAAAATTTTATGTGTTTTTAAAATAATTTATTAAGTTAATTTAGTCATAAATTACTTCTTTAATCCCATATTTTAACCTAAGAAATTAAATTAAAAATATATAAAAGAAATAATAACATGGTTGTGAAAAATATCTAAAATATATTATTATTTAAAATTAATTATTCAAAAAATATTTATTATTTATCAAAATAATTGTTCAAAACAAAAATTAATTATAACATTACTTCATATGTTATTATTGTTAAAAATTCTTCACTAATAAAATTCTTGGTTACTTTTTTTCTGTGCTAAACGTTTTATTCGTTTCTTTTAAAAATTTAATTCTCTTTTATTTATGATTTATTTTATTAATTTAAGAATTTTATTTTAAAAAATTCATTTATTAAAACTAATTAAAATATCGTATAAGTAGTAAGTATTGGAAATTAGGTTTCAGTTTCACCTAGAGACTCACATCCCCTCCCTTCCTTCTGCCCTCTTTACCATTGTGATTCCCTTCTCTCTCGCAGTCGTAGCACAGGGCAGGAGGCAAGGTCGTAAGCCGTAGCGGCTTAGAGTATTGGCGGCGGCAACCACTGCTTCTGCCTTTCTCCCTTGCATCGACATCCTGGCTCTCTCTCCCAGATGCATGTCTTTCTCTCCCTTATAGTTGTGAAGGTGTTCTTTCTCTCTCTCAGTCTCTCTTTCTCCTCTCTCTTTCCCCTCTCAGGTCTACATCAGACGGCGGTGAGGTACCCCTTTCTCTCCTCCTGATCTTCGATTGATGTTTGATGATTCTGTTGGATGAATATGTTATTGATTACTAATTTATTGAGTTTTTTGTTAGTGATTATTGATTATACTAATTATGTCCTCTGTTATTTAGTTACTAATTATTGATTTTGATCTCTATTATTTTGTTATTCTGATCTCTATTATTTATTTATTGTTATTGATTTTATAGTGTTTATTATTATTATTATTATTATTATTATTATTATTATTATTATTATTATTATTATTATTATTATTATTATTAATTTACTTTTTGATCTAGTTACTGATTTAGATATTGTTATGTATTTTAGGTTTGAGTTATGGATTCAATGAGGGATAATTCTTTCTCTGTAGAAGTTAATGTTGGGAATTTAACACAAAATTTGAAGCTACAAAAGACATTATGGAATATGGATTTGTCATTATGCTAGATTTTATTTAATTCGTCATTCAACTATTTGAACTTTTTTACTTTATGCTTCTTGTTGCAGCTGTTAAGTGGGATTGCTTTGCCTGTGTACTCTAAATTCAAGGCATTAGAAAATAGAGATCAAAATGCTCAACGAAAGTGTCTTTTCTACTTGGTAGGTACCATTTTTTTACATATATTTGCACCACCTCCTAAATTTCTACAAGTTATCATATCTTAAATAATGGTTGATTCACTAGAAGAAATTACTGGAATAGCGACTGATTTAACGACCGATATTTTTTGAAATTCAGTTGCTATTAGCTTAGTGACCGATTTAGTGACCGATTCTGGTAGTCGCTAAAAGCTTGGTCGCTAAATTCAAAATAGCGGCCAATGTTGGTCGCTAATATTTAGTGACTGATTTTCAACCAAGGCCACCTAACTCATACTAAATAATTCCGGTCGCTAAATCGGTCGCTAACAAAATCTATTTCTAAATAGGAACCAATATTTCGATTGCTAAATCAGTCACTGAGGTATTCGGTCCCTAAATGGCGACCAATATTTTGGTTGCTAAATCGATCGCTAATTTTTTGATCTCTAAATCAGTTACTACTGCTGCTTCCTAATTATGAATTTTAACTAAATTTCGCATATATCACTACTAAAACTTAATTTTTAAATATAATTCTAATTCAACAAAATATATAAATAATCAAAGATAGATAATTATTTATTAGGATCAAATGCCAACAATTATTGAAAATAAAAATGATGGAAAAAGTGAAATCATACAAAGATGATATGGAAAATGGATTATAATATAAATAAATTTATATTTATATATACTACATATATGTATTGAAAAAAATGAAGGTACAAACAAATCCATACAAATGCAACAAATTATATTTATGTATACTACATATATGTGATGCTGCCATCTTTGATCAATGATAATGACCTCTTCAGCTTCCTCCTCCTCTCTTCTTCATTCTCATCACCACAATGTGACAGCTTCAATATCACGTCTATTTTGTTGCTGCACTTCTTCTTCTCCTCAGTATAAACCCTCTAAAATAATAAGAGCAAACAATGAATAAGACCATATCACATATTGAAGATAGATTATAATTAAGACTAAAATAGAAATAACAAACTATGAAAATAGTTTCCATCATGATCAATAGAGTAATCCTATTCCTTACCATTATACATACATGGAGCCAGCAGCAGGTTCCTACCATTGCATGCTTTTGGTGCAGCAGAACACGGTAGTATCAATATTTTCAACAATTTTCAAAGACCAATCCCTTATGGTTATGGTGGTACTATGACAGAACAACCGAGAATTGAGCCACATATTCTGCTGGAGTACCTTAAGGAGATGGAATGGAGACTCCAACGAGATCCTACATACATGGGAAATTAACACTTCCTCATATGAAACTCTCATTGCATGTTTCCATAATTGTAATATAGGCATCCTAATTGATAATTATATCAGTGTGACTAGTTTCAGGACTTGAACCCATGATCTTGACGGCACACAGAGACGACCCGACTGTTTCTCCAGGACTTAAATAAACACTTGAATATAAAAAAAAGATCTGCACAAATTTCTTTGTTTAGAAACTAGAGTGGTTGGTATTGGATATCTGAGAAACACTGCTATAAAAAATTTAAATCTTAATTGCATAAGATTGTAAAGTGATGGAAATGGTGAAAGATAAAAACTAATTTGCACTTATGCTGCAGATACCTCATTCTTGCTCCAATCATCATAGGCAATGCACACAATTGGAAACTTCTTTTACACCCAACCCCATCTGTGATCCAACCACTAAAAAGAGACCCAAAAAAGCACCTCTTAAATAGGTACTTATTACAAGACCTTTAATGTAGGGAAATCGTTAGTTTGGAATTTCTCAAAAATAATCTCGTCAAAGTATAGATCCAAACCGATAGATAACCCTCAATAAAAGTTTAATTTGTTTGTCACGTATGTAAACCAATAAAAATCGAGAGTATTTAAACCTCAGGTCGTCTCTCAAGGAATTGCAGGAAAGTGTGCATATTATTGGTTATGAGTATACGGGGGTGGTTTGCGGATAAAGAGGCAAGAAAGTAAAATGACAAGAAAGTAAAACTACCACTAAGATAATAGAAATGCTAAAAGATATTCATGGAAATGATCAAGAGTTAAGCTTTCCCATCTTGTATTATTGACCACAACATGGTAATTACAAAGAGTTAATTCCACTTAGTTTTCCTCTAACATCGGAGGGTTAAGCCAAGTGGACATAATTAATTCTAAAATCAACTAACAACCCTAAATTACCAATGACACTGGACATCAATGATATCAATGTACCTAAGTCCTCAATCTCAAGCCAAGAGTATAAAAATCTACTCTAAAATCCACCCAAGCATTTTATCAAACACTTAGAAGGTATAAAAGAAAAGTATAGTAAAATTGCAATAATAATAAAATCTACAACTACCAAATGCAAGATAGCAATGATAACAACTCAAATAAACATCAATAACATAAAAATATCAAAATTGCATTAAATGAAAATCAAAATCAACAAGGGTTCATAAACATAAAAGTGACCAAAATGAGAAATTAACAAGAACTAAGAAAATTAAAGCAATGGAACAAGGAAAAGTAAAGGAAACTAAATCAGAACAAGTAATTAAACCTAAATCTAAGACGAGATAAATCTACCTTAATTCTAGAGAGAAGAGAGAGCTTCTCTCTCTAGAATATAACCTAGAGCATGGCTAAAACTATTCTAATTTCTCTCCCTTGTTCTTTCTTGAATTCGGCCTTAAATACTTCAGAAATGAGTTGGATTTGGGCTTGGATGGGCTCAGAAATCGCCCCCAGTGTGTTTCCTTAAATGAGGTCAAGTGCCAAGTGTCACGCGTACATGTCGTTAGACAAATCTCCACTCACGCGTACGCATGAATCATGCATACGCGTGCCCATAAATTTCTCCAAATCCTTATTTCTTCATGAATTCTCCATTTTGCATGCTTTTTCTTCCCTTCTTTGATCCAATCCTTGCCTCCTAAGCCTGAAATCACTAAACAAATACATCAAGGCATCGAGTGGAATCAAAGTGAATTAAATTTAGCGAATTAAGAGCCTAAAAAGCATGTTTTCACTCTAAAGCACAATTTAAGGAGAAATTCACAAAACTATGCTATTTCAGTGAATAAATGCAAGATAAGTTGTTAAAATCCACTCAATTCAGTCCAAAATTTACCATAAAATTGTGGTTTGTCAACCTTCATCAACATAAAAAGCAAAGAAAATAGAGAAATATTCACATTCAGAACATGAGAGTGAGCATTAATATTAATCAAACAAATACAAG
Organism: Arachis ipaensis; assembly: GCF_059453495.1. Classification (NCBI taxonomy): domain Eukaryota; kingdom Viridiplantae; phylum Streptophyta; class Magnoliopsida; order Fabales; family Fabaceae; genus Arachis; species Arachis ipaensis. The sequence continues at coordinate 40,309,962 of NC_142437.1, forward strand.
GAAGTACCTTCAGCTATTGTATTCCCACTAAAGTAAAGATCTTCAAAAATGCTCTCTAAGGTTTCATTGACTACTCTACATAACCAATAATATAGCAAGAAGGTAATTAAATAATTTCACATACATAAGAGATATAAAGCTTATTCAAGCTTCAATATAGAAGAGCATACCCAATATGGTAGCCATATAAGAATGAAGATAGAGAAGCCACTACAACATGCCGCAAAGATCACCGCCAAGGTTTTACATTTGGTAAACGCACTGAAGCTTGAAATAAAATTTTTTATGTTAGTGATTGATAAACCCATATTTTATGATATATTTTGTGCTTAATCTGAGTGATTTATTCAATCCTTCACCCACTTATTCATATTAATTGCATGGTTTTGCTTTCCCTTCCTTATTATGTGATGTATGTGAAAAACATGTTTCCTATGCTTAAAAATAATTATTTTGATTACCCTTTATTTCCATTCGATGCTGTGATTCGTGTGTTGAGTAGTTTCAGATCTTCTAAGGCAGGAATGACTTAAAGGATGGAAAGGAAACATACAAAAATGGAAGGAAAGCACAAAACAGGGTTTTTCAAGAAACTGGAAGCCACGCGATCGCATGGGCGACGCGGCTGCATGCCAGCACGAAAAGGCATTGACGCGGCCGCATGACTGACGCGACCGCGTGACAAGGAAAACTCCGAATGACGCGACCGCGTGACCTACGCGGACGCGTGACAGAGGCCACGCACCAGAAATTGCAGAAAACGCTCATAGCGAATTCTGAAGCCCTTTTTGGCCCAAATCCAAGTCCAGAAGGCATAGACCAGAGGTTATGAAGTGGGGAAATGAATTCATTCAAGGAGAGTCTCCAATTAGTTAGTTTTCCATGATTTAGATTTAGTTTTGAGAGGGAGATTCTCTCCTCTCTCTTTAGGATTAGGATTTAGATTTAGGATTTTATGCGCTTTCAGGATTATCTCTTTTTATCAGGTTCAGTATTCCTTTTTATTATTTTCCCAATTTTATTTATGAATTCTTCTATGTTACAGATTACTCTTTGAATTAATGTTATTTGAGGTATTTCAGTTTATTATTGCTTTCTTTTATTTACATTATTGTTATTCCCATCTGAAGACATTTTTATTCCAGTAGATTTACTTTTCTCCTTTTGGTCTTGCTTAAGAAATCAGTAACTCAGGAGTTATCAAAATCAAGCATGATTGATAATTGTTATCTTTGCTAATTGAACTGAACTTCTATAATCCCAATCTTTCCTTAGGGATTAACTAGGATTCGAAGATCAAACTAATTAGTCACTTGACCTTTCTTTACTTTAAGTAAAGACTAATTGAGTGGAATTAAGATTCAATTTTCATCATCATTGATAAGGATAACTAGGATAGGACTTCTAATTTCTCATACCTTGCCAAAAGTGTGTTTTACAGTTATTTATTTAAATTACAGTCTTTTATTTATTTCAATTGCAATTTAAGTTACTTGTTCCTCATCTTAAAAAACCCCAAATCACAATTTTCATAACCAATAATAAGAACATACTTCCCTGCAGTTCCTTGAGAAGACGACCCGAGGTTTAAATACTTCGGTTATCAATTTATTTAGGGGTTTGTTACTTGTGACAACCAAAACATTTGTAAGAAAGGTTGATTGCTTGGTTTAGTAACTATACTTGCAACGAGAGTTTACTATAACTTCTAAACCATCAATCACTAGTTCTTTCAAACTGGCGCCGTTGCCGGGGAATTGAAATCGTGTGCCTTATTATTGGTTATTGTAAATATTTTTTTCTTTTTTTATTTGTTTTTATTTTCTTCTTTTATCTTCATTAGGTACTATGAATTCTCACCCCTCTCGCTTTGAGTTTGGTTCTAATTTTGTTGAAAGGAATGAAAGTTATAACAGGAACATGCATCAAGGTCAGAGCAATCAAAGATGGATGGAGCCAAGAGGATCTAATCAACCCTTTTGGCAGCAACACCCTCCAAGATATCATGGACAAAGACCATTCTACAATGCATACCAAGGCAATGGATATGGTGGACAACCTCGTAGTTACCAACAAGCCCCACCCTATGCTTATAGGCCATCCTCTCAACACAACCTTGAACCACCACACTGACAAGCTCCTTTTCACCATTCGCCACCATATAATCCTCATTTATCCCGATTTCAATCCAATTACTCCCAAACACCACCACTTCCCAATGTACCACGTCCAAATCCATCACCCCGAGAATCAGAAGTTCCCCTCAAGGGAACAGTAGATCAACTTCAAACAACCCTTCATCAACTGGAGCAAGCAATAAGTCAATTATCTTCTAGACGTTCGAACATTCAAGGGCCTTCCAGAGCCCCATGTGGGCAATCTAATGAAAGGCGTAGCATGAAGGAGATATTAGAAACTCCAGTGGACAAGACAGAGCATGACTTCGTACTAGAACAAGCAGAGGAAGCTATCATTATACAAGAAGAAGAGTTGGTTGAAGACTTAGGAGACGCTGAACTTCCATGGGAACCCAGAGTTGTGGAGAATTCTGTCAAAGCCGTTACAATTGATGCTAAAGAGGATAGTGTACAACCCCCAAAGCAAGTCTCTTATGAAGAACTAGATGGAATGACCCAAGAAGCAAATTCTCTTGATGATGATAGTCACAAGTCCAGTTCTTCTAGTAATGAACTTGCATCCGCGAGTGAATTCTCTGAGATCAAAGAATCTTCCCCAAGCGAGTACGAAGATGATACGGAGGTAGATTTTTCCCAACCTCCCGTTTATGACTTGAGTGACGAGGAAGACATAGAAGGCTTTGATCAAGACATGGATACATTTAAAGAATCTTGCAAAGAAGTGAAGAATTTCATAGAAGAGCACAAGGGAGTAAAACTCACAGAACCACTGGAACCACCTATCCCGAGGCCATTACCACCCAATACAAGCTTCAAGTGGGTACAATCTTTAACCTTTAGCTTTATTTTTCCACTTGAATATGGTTTGCTTGAAACAGATGGCCAGCTTAGAGCTCTCTACGGCTTTAAGAGTAAAAGGGAAATGGCTCGTACTCAGAGCTGGTGCACAAGGTTCAATAAGGTTCCACGCTTCGACTCGAAGTGTGCGGATTGGCATCATGATCTATCAAATGGATCTCGGAAAACGTTTGGTTATTCTGGTGAGAATCTAATTTCTAAACTGTCCGGATGGAAAAATATAGATGAAGACGAAGGCGGATTTAAAAGCCAAGTTTGGGATCCGAAAATCTATTCTGACACTCGTCACCCCGGGAGCCTGAGAATCTATTTGAAGCTTCTCAGAAGCTTTACATGCCTAGTTTGGGACCCCGGAGGCTATTGGCATTCCAAGCGTTGGTGGAGATTTCTGGATGAATTTAAGCACAAGCCACCATAACAGGAAGCTCATCCAATGTCCAACTTAAGGACTTTAACTAAAAGTGCTAGGTGGGAGACAACCCACCATGGTATGATCGTTCCTTTTTTCAATTTTAATTTTATTCCATTTTGTTTATTTTTGAGTTTTATTTTATTTTACTTCATTGAACCTGGAATCATGCATAACATTCATATTAGCATTGCGTTCTGCATTTTGCACAAAAAAAAAAGAGGGTGTGCGACGCAACCGCATCATTCATGCGATCGCGTCAAGTTACGAAAAACACTTCCCACGTGACCGCGTCATTCACGCGGCCGCGTGATCTGGAGGTCGGTGTAAACATCCAATGACCAGAAAGTTAGGCTGGAATCGTGCGGCCATTATGCGTTTTGCACAAAATGCCAACGCGATCGCGTCCCTAACGCGATCGCGTCACTTGCACAACATCAATCCCATGCGACAGCGTGAGCGACGCGATCGCGTCGCATGGATTGCACAACACCCCAAAAGGAGACAGAGAGTTGCGCTGAAACGATGCTAGAATCGTGCGTTTAGCACAATTTCTAGCGACGCGATCGCATGCCCCAGGCGATCGCGTCATTCGCTCCCTAATCCATTCCATGCGATCACGTGTCCCATGCGATCGCGTCAACCACCATTTCAGCCCAACCACGCGATCGCGTGGATTCAAATTTATAACCCCCCCAGTCACGCGAACCCTACCATTTGCCCCCCCCAAACCCTTCTCCTTCCTCCCTTCTTCTCCAACCACCACCCAGCCACCATCACCGACCGCCGCCACCCCGCCGACCACCCAGACCCCGTCGCCACGCCACCCCCTTCCTCCTTCCCCTTCTTTCTTCTTCTTCCTTCTCCTTCCTCCCTCCACCGCCACTGCCCCCCTCCGTGAGTACCACCCCACCGCGCCGCCGTCACCGCCGCGCCCCATCCGCCACCCAAGCCCCCCTTCCCTTCCTTCCCTCTCTCCCCCTACCCCCATTGCCCTTCCCGAAGCCCCTGCCTCCAAACAGCGATCGCCGCCGCCTCCGCCACCCTCCTCTGCCGCGCCCGACGCCACCGCCACCATCCCCCAACCACCTCTCTGCCCCACTCTCCTTAATTCGCCTACCAGGTTCCGCCGAACGCTACCCTTCTATCCATTCGTAGTTAATTCATATTTTTCTGTTTATGTTCATATTTAGGCTAGTTAGTTATGCATGTTGTAGTGGATTTTAGGTTGTTAGGTAGCCTAGGATGTGGTTAGTGGATTTAGGCCTGTTTAATTGCGCTGTTCGTGTTTCTTGTTTTATAATTTTCGCAATTCTGCTGTTGCTAGATGTTAATAATGTTCATATGCTGTTCTTCAAGTTCATTCTTGTTCATACTCTTTAATTGAAATCTGTTTTCATTCATATGAACTATTCTGATTGTTGTTTATTTTCCGGGACAATCCAATTTCAGCCAAAATGCTGCCCAAATTTTTATAAACTGTTTTTGACTTTCATTCATGTTTTGGTTTTGGCTATTTAAACTCTGATTTACTCTGCTTTTACCAAACCAATTCATGAATGCCAGGGCAAGCTTTCTTATTCTTTTTGATTTCCTGGTTCTTAATCTGCATTTTTGATGTTTAGATTCCAATTTTTACTATTTCTATATCTATCTGAATCATCATCAACTTAATTTCCTTGTTTGGATATGAGTTACCTATAGCTTCTATTTGTGAATGCCTGTTACTTGGAATATAATCATTATGCCACTTACTTTACCCACTTTTTACTAACTCACTAATTTTAACTTCCTAAACTACTTTTCGTTTCTAACCAAACCTAACCTTTCAAAACATTTCTTCTGGTTTTTCACTTTCTTTTAACATTCTAACCAAGGCATGATGATACTTTTTCTAATTAACTTGAACTGAAGTATGATGCCAAGGCATCTTAGGCTAGTTTCACTAGCCTTTTTCTTTTATTTTTAGTTGTTTTATGCATTTTCTTGAGCCTTAAGTAATCATTTTGGGCCAAATAGTCATGCTTGTCTTAAATCATTCAACATGAAGATTTTGATGCAAATTCCATGAGTTTTTAGTTATATTCCTTGAAAGCTATGAATGGAAGAATTCTCATGAATTTTTGCAAGACTTTGATGCAATTGTTTGGATGATTTCAGGGAAGAAGAGGCTAGGCAAGGAAGCAACAAAATCAATAAAGGAAGCTTGAATATCACATGTGGAGTTTAAGATCCAGTTTAAGCCTAAACTGGAGCTTAAACGGCAGAATCATGAAGGCTAAGAAATGCTGGAACTGGCGTTTAACCTCCAGTTTAACCTTAAACTGGAAGTTAAACGCCAGAATGAGAATTTCACCAAGGAAGCATTTCCACGTTTAACCTCCAGTTTAACCTTAAACTGGAGGTTAAACGCCAGAATTGAGAAATGAACCAGGATGGCTTTCCTCCATTTCCACGTTTAAGCTTCAGTTTAACCTTAAACTGAAGCTTAAACGTGTTCGACAATTCCACACTCCAGGGTTGCCTTCTTCCATTTCCACGTTTAAGCTTCAGTTTAACCTTAAACTGAAGCTTAAACGTGCTCGAGCTTGTGCCTCCAGGGAGTGCCAGCGTTTAAGCTCCAGTTTAAGCTTAAACTGGAGCTTAAACGTGTTATATGGAATAGCTTGACCATGCCTTCTTCAAACATAAATAACTTGAGCTACAAAACTCCAAATGAGGTGATTCAAAATGCATTGGAAAGAAGACATCTAGAGCTTTCCAAGCATATATGGCATGCATGGTGGATACTAAAAATTGAGGGAGAAAACAGCCCCGTAATGTGCATAGAAGAGCATAGTACTAACATGCAATCAGGCCAGCTGACCTCTTCACCTTCCATGGAGTATAACTCGAGTTGTAGAGATCCAATTGAGGTGCTTCCAGTTGCGTTAGAAAGCTGACATCCATAGCTTTCCAACGAGGTATAATAGTCTATATTTGGCATCAAATTGGCAAGGTTGACAAGAGAACAAAGTGACGACTCAAGAAAGGGGGGTGCAACGTTTGAGTGTAGTTTAATGGATCATTATCCTTTTTGGATCAATTATGTCACTCTACCCTTCAAGCAAGCAAGGCCCATCAACAACACCAAATCAAGGCCACAAGAATCATCTAGAATAGTTTATTTTCATTTGATTGTAATTTGCTTTGAATTTCATTTTCATTTTGTAATTTAGGGAGCCTATTTAAAGGCCTTAGTTTCTGCATTTGAAGGGGGGATTGAAGGGGAATCCAGCCCCTGAGGGGGACTTTTTAGACTGGGGACTTTTACCTTTTCATTTAGCTAGTTTTCATATCTTTGTAATTGAATTCAGAGCTATGACTCACTAAACCCCCTTTCATTGGGTTAGGGAGCTCTATTGTAATTCAATGAATCAATAATAGTTTTATCTTCTTCTTCAATCTTTTCTCTTGAATTTTGTTAGAAAGCTTCTCGATCTAATTCCATTGGGTAGTTGTCTTGGGAAAGAAACTACCCATAATTGGAATCCTTCGGAACCTTGGGAAAGGAATGGAGGATTCATGCTAGAGAAGCTTTCTCACAGTGAATTGGATTGGGGTTTGGATGGATATTGTGACATGTAATCCTACCAAATTGTGGTTCATGAAACTGTGTGGTATAATCAGTGATCGAGCATCATCTCTTCTTATGAACATTTAAACCAAGGGATTGGGAATTTGTTCGTTTTTAGAGAGAATTGGTGAGCCAAGGGATTGGGATCCAATCATATAAGATTGCCAAGCAAAATTCAATGAATGCATTGGTTGAGGAAGGAATAAAAATGTTTTGATTCGGAGATCTCAATATCTCCTAACACCCAATGAATTCCCCATTTCTGATTTTCACTTTCTCTTTACATTCTGCAACTCAATTCATGCAATCACCCCCATTCCCTTTTAATTTCAGCAATTTACATTCTGCTCTTTAATTCATGCAATTTAAGATTCCGCCATTTCAATTTCTTGTCATTTACTTTTCCCGCCAATTTTACATTCCGCAATTCTCATCTAAATCTTGATTCCGCTCAACTAGAACACACTTCTAATCTGAATTGCTCACTCAACCAATCCTTGTGGGATTCGACCTCACTCTATTGTGAGTTTTTACTTGACGATAACCGGTGCACTTGCCGGAAGGAATTTTGCCGATCGTGCAATTTCCTAAATCGTAGCATAACAAGTTTATGCGCATCAAAGTACATTTTGGATTGTGACATTTTTCTTCTCAGTATTCTAACTCTTATACAATCCTTAATGCAAATTTGCTTAACTCAATCTCCTCTTCTATTGCTCCTTTGCCACTTTGTGTTTCTTTTGATTATTTGCCTATTTGTTTTCTTATTTTTTTATATCCTAGTTTTCTGTCTTTCAAGATGTCTGCCAGCCAAAGAAAAGGAAAAGCAAAGGCTACTACTGGCAAACATAAAAGAGGAGAATCCACTATGTCCATTATGGATATCATGCACGATGACTCCTGGTGGGAGAAAAACTTTACCCCGCAGGAGAAGGCTGACCAGCTACTCCCTGCTACTGATCCAGTAAAGTTTGCAAGCCGATACTGTGAGCTGAAGTATCCGGTATTTGCAACCTCCAGGAACCTCTACCTGGAGAGGACTCTGAAGATCCCAGAAGAACTCTAGCAATACACCTCTGATCAGATCAAACAAAGAGGCTGGTTCTTCCTGGAAAGAAACCTGACTGAGGTCAATGCATCTTGGGTAAGGGATTTCTACTGCAATTACTTCAAGACTTCCCTAGATGCAGTGAACCTAAGAGGGAAGCAGATTCTGGTCACTGAAGAGGCCATAGAGGATGTTCTGAAACTTCTGCCTAAATCTAATCAGTTGGATGGTTATAAAAAAGTTGAGGAGGATATGCGCTTCATGAAGTTTGATTGGGATGCAGTCAAGGCCAGGATAGCCCTTGACCTGATCGTTCCATGGATCATGGGTCAGAACACCACCATGCCAAAGGGAATCAAGCGAATTTACTTAAATGATGAGGCTCGGCTATGGCACCAGATCCTGAGCAATTTTGTCATGCCGAGTACCCATGAGACAGAGATCCCTGCCGCTATGATCACCCTCCTATGGTGTGTGATGAAGGGTAAGGACCTGTACCTGCCACGCTTTATCCGGTACTATATGGCCATGGTCCACGTCCGAGGCACTCTTCCCTTTCCTTATCTGATTACACAGCTAGGCCTTCGAGCTGACGTGCCTTGGGAGGATGCTGATGAAAAGCCATCTGCTGCAAAATGCAAGAAGATTATCCCTCACAGCAGGAACTTTCTGGCTTTGGGCTACAGACCTCCATTCCTCACTGCTACTGTTGAGACAGCCACACCATCTGCCGGCCCTTCTTCTTCCACAGCTACCCCTGCTACCACCACTGCACCTTCACCTACCTCAGAGCCCATCTATCACCTAGTGCACCGCCTATTTCGACGGCTTGACCAGATGGAGCGTCGCAACAAGCGACGCTATGAGCACCTGAAGCTGATGATACGATCTGGCGACATCCCCTCCGAGCCTGACATACCATCTGAGGCATCTGAGGAGGAGGCGGATGATCACGAGGCAGAGACCCATCCACAGAGCGAGGCTGCGCAGGCAGGCACAGAGCAGGCCGCATCACATCAGGAGGCTCCGCTTCAGATTCAGGCTGTAGACCTAGAGATTCCTATCCAGTCAGCACCTCCTCTGCAACAGGCAGATCTTCAGACCACCACCACAGAGACTCCAGCTATCCACCCTTCCAGTGATGACACCCCTTCACACCCTGTTTGAGTGAGCATCAGGGACGATGCTTCTTTTTAAGTGTGGGGAGGTCGCCATCTCTGGCGTATTCTTTTGGTGACCACTACAGACTCTTTCATTTTATTTTGCTATTTTTTTGTATTTTTCTCTTTATTTTTATTTTTATTCTCCCAGTACTTATACATTGCTATTTTCATGTATTTATACTCTATTTTCTGCATTTCACATTTTCAGTTCATATTTTAGCCATTTAGTTTAGTAGCAATTCTAACTTATTAGTTATAGAAATTGTGGATTAATTAGTATAGTTTACCCTTTTTAGCATAGGATAGCTTAGTTTAATTTGAAAATATAAAAAAGAAGTAAACTAGAGACTTGAACATAATAGAAACAACCCACACCTTGTATATATAGCATTATATGTTAGTTAGTTAACAACATTTCATCAAGGAGAAACACAAACTTTAAAGCCATTCAAAATAAATTTTACATTGAGAATAATGGGAACTTTTAATTTTACTTGCATGACATACATAATTGATATATAATTTCTGAGTTAGAGAACACACAGCCTGTGAGTTTTGGGCTTAATTGTATGGTTACATTCAAACCATAATTTTTATTCCTGTGTGTTCTGCCCTTCTTTTTTTTTATTCTGATGTTCTTTACTTTGTTTTAATCTATATGTCAGATTATAGAATAGAAATACATACCAAGAGAGTGATTGAGGCCATTATTTAATTTTAGCTCACTTATCCCAAATTAGCCTACCCTTTACATCACCCTTGTTAGCCCCCTTGAGCCTTTAAATCCCCTCTTATTCTATAAGCCCCAATACTAGCCTTAAGCAGAAAAATAAAATAAAAATCCCAAGTTGGATCCTTGGTTAGCTTAAGATAGAAAGTGTGTAATTGTTTAAGTGTGGGAAACCTATTGGGAACATGGATGATAAAAACAAAAGGTAGAAAAGTTGAAAAGAATAAAATTATTCAAATAAAAATTTTGGGAAGCATGCTCATGTAAAATCAAATAATTGAATTACCATGTGCAATAAAAAAAAATGTGTTATATTTCAGTATTAGAATAAAGGGGATACAAAAAGATTCCCCAAATGCAAAATAAATGCACATGTGACAAAAGTTAAAGTATGAGCATGTAACATCAAAAGTGGGAAAAAGTGGGAACATAGGTAAAGAAGTTTTACTTTACAAAGTATGTATGTTAGGTGAGATCTTAGACTAATCAAGGATTCGCTTAATTAGCTCACTTAGCCTTATACATATACCTTTACCTTTACCTTGGCCCCATTACAACCTTAATTAAAGACCTCATGACTTTTGTATGCCTATATTCTATAATTGTTGATTGGTTAGATGAAGAACAAAGTTATAGAAAGGAAGGATAAAAAGAAGAATAGAATGATTAACCCAATAAACACTGAGTGACTATAGAGTAAACACAAAATCCAGTGAGGGTTCAATAGCTCATTAACATATATCTCTGCTTGAAATTGTCTTGCAAGTTTATAAAATGCTTTTCTCTCCCATCTCAACTGTAAATGTGCTTTATCATTATCTAAGGTTTGGCTATATATATATATATATATGACTCCTTGAGAATGTGAATTAATTCAACTACATGTAAGCTTTATATACAAGTGAATAAAAATTAAGAATTACGTGATTCATGTAGGTAGTTGCATTTAGAGTAGATAGCATTGCATGAGATTCCACCACTTTAACCTTAACATACTCTTTATCTTGGACTTAGCATGAGGACATGCTATTGTTTAAGTGTGGGGAGGTTCATAAGCCCATATTTTATGATATATTTTGTGCTTAATCTGAGTGATTTATTCAATCCTTCACCTACTTATTCATATTAATTGCATGGTTTTACTTTCCCTTCCTTATTATGTGATGTATGTGAAAAACATGTTTTCTATGCTTAAAAATAATTATTTTGATTACCTTTTATTTCCATTCGATGCCGTGATTCGTGTGTTGAGTAGTTTCAGATCTTCTAAGGCAGGAATGACTTAAAGGATGGAAAGGAAACATACAAAAATTGAAGGAAAGCACAAAACAGAGTTTTTGAAGAAACTGACAGCCACGCGATCGCATGGGCGACGCGGCCGCATGCCAGCATGAAAAGGCATTGACGCGGCCGCATGACTGATGCGACCGCGTGACAAGGAAAACTCCGAATGACGCGACCGCGTGACCTACGCGGACGCGTGACAGAGGCCACGCACCAGAAATTGCAGAAAACGCTCATAGCAAATTCTGAAGCCCTTTTTGGCCCAAATCCAAGTCCAGAAGGCATAGACCAGAGGTTATGAAGTGGGGGAATGCATCCATTCAAGGAGAGTCTCCAATTAGTTAGTTTTCCATGATTTAGATTTAGTTTTGAGAGGGAGATTCTCTCCTCTCTCTTTAGGATTAGGATTTAGATTTAGGATTTTATGCGCTTTCAGGATTATCTCTTTTTATCAGGTTCAATATTCCTTTTTATTATTTTTCCAATTTTATTTATGAATTCTTCTATGTTATAGATTACTCTTTGAATTAATGTTATTTGAGGTATTTCAGTTTATTATTGCTTTCTGTTATTTACATTATTGTTATTCCCATATGAAGACATTTTTATTCCAGTAGATTTACTTTTCTCCTTTTGGTCTTGCTTAAGAAATCAGTAACTCAGGAGTTATCAAACTCAAGCATGATTGATAATTGTTATCTTTGCTAATTGAACTGAACTTCTATAATCCCAATCTTTCCTTAGGGATTAACTAGGATTCGAAGATCAAACTAATTAGTCACTTGACCTTTCTTTACTTTAAGTAAAGACTAATTGAGTGGAATTAAGATTCAATTTTCATCATCATTGATAAGGATAACTAGGATAGGACTTCTAATTTCTCATACCTTGCCAAAAGTGTGTTTTACAGTTATTTATTTAAATTACAGTCTTTTATTTATTTCAATTACAATTTAAGTTACTTGTTCCTCATCTTAAAAAACCCCAATTTACAATCTTCATAACCAATAATAAGAACATACTTCCCTACAGTTCCTTGAGAAGACGACCCGAGGTTTAAATACTTCGGTTATCAATTTATTTAGGGGTTTGTTACTTGTGACAACCAAAATGTTTGTAAGAAAGGTTGATTGCTTGGTTTAGTAACTATACTTGCAACGAGAGTTTACTATAACTTCTAAACCATCAATCACTAGTTCTTTCAGTGATATCATTAGAAGCCAATTTTTCCACAGGAGCTATAACAAATTCAAATGGAAAATACATGAAGAAAATGAGATAGAAGCTAATTATTTTCTAACCTTTTAACTTTATTAAGTACATAAGCCATTATTATAATATCTTTAGATGTTAATTACTCTATGTATATGCACAATCATCTTTCTATCTCAAATTAAAAATTTGCAAGCTTGTAAACAGAATGGATCATCAAAATACGAGCACAATTTTTAAACACATGCTACTAAAAAAATAGACATACGTAAACATAAATAATTATCACTATATATACTCAAAAAAAGGGAGTAATGTTTAATGATGTCATGAGCACACATATATAGACATAATATGATGTCATAAAGATAGTTTACTGGAATTTCTAAATAATAAATATTATCCATTTTAAAGTACCCATTTCCATTTTTTCATTCTGTGCTTAAATCATATATTATATGGAAATACCTTTCTCTTTGATAATTTGTAAAATCACTTAAACCAAAGTTTTCTAAATGAACAGGGTGATTGGAATGCTCAGAAATACAACAAAGTATGAATACATGAAGAAGATAACAAAAGCAGCAAGGTACCTGAATTTTCTTCTTTTCTATGCCCAATTATGTAATCTCTAGAAGCAACTCACTATCGTCCCCGCAAGGATGACCTGGCAGACCTGCAACAAGTAAAACACAAAGTGAGTGGCATGAAATTGCACCAAACAAACAATGCTAATGAGAATGGAAGTGGGACTTGAAACCTGCTAAGACTGGCAACAGACAAACCGCGATCTAAGGCTTCTTTACAAATATGTGAGCCAACAAATCCAATGCCTCCCAACACAAGCAACTTGAATTGCATTGAGTACATATTAGGTTACACTTACACACACAAAATTAAGTAAAATAGAGTGAAAGTAAATGTCGGTAGTAGAATAGAATGAATACCTTGTCTGTTGGGGGCGGAGGTATGTTTATCATTTCAGCTTCTTCGACCTTGAAGGGTTCATCAACCTCATTACTGTGTTAGTAAAAGTGCATGCTCTCTAAGTCAAGATTTGAATAACACCATCTCATCCCCCAACATAAGGAAAGAAGTTACAACTCCAAGATGCATGGAAATAAATAACTGAAGAATGACTAACTAATTAACTGATGCAACCAAAATTACACATCTTTCTTTTGATCCAAAATCGAAAGAACCAAGGACATTTTGTTAGCTCTAACTACCAAAATAATTTTGAATCCTTATGTTGATATGCACATAATAAGGTTATTTGGTTAGAGCAAAATGCGTGCACCTTCAATGACAAATTTTCTGAATAGCTTTAAATAGATATATTAAAGTATCATTTATTATCAAAAAATAATCAACTAACAAATATATCAAACTAACAATTAACCTTTAACAAATATAAATTTTAAGGACATTTTTAGAATGTACCTGCCTAGAACAGCGATGGGAGAAAGTGAGAGAGCAGAAAAGAGGCACAATGATGACTGAAAAAGTAGAACCACTGATGAACGTAAATATTCGTATGCCGGTTAGAAACTAACAATGAATCCGGTCGTGAGTATAGTCTAACCAACACACAAATACCGCATCAAACAATTCTAAAATCTATAACCGAGAGTATTGATCTCGGGTCGTTCTCCCTAGGAATTGCCTTAGAATGCTCATCATTGATTAGGAAAGCCTTTGTTGTTTTGAGAGTAGGTGCAAGAGTTCAAACTGACCAAAAGCAAACAACAATTAATTGCGATAAAAGCCTTGGCTAGGGGTAAGCATTGAAAGTTCCATCACTATAGCTTCCTTCAATTATGATAAGGATTGATTGTTGCTTTACTTAGTTAACCCCCTAACAATGGAGGAAAGTCAAGTGAGAGTAACTAACTTGAGTCACAAGTCCTAGTCTCACCCTTAGGAAGTCTAGCTTTAGTGCACTCCAAGTCAATTAGCAACTTCACAATTCATAATCTACAATTGATATTCACTATTCAAGTGTCTCCAATAACTCAACCCCTAAGCCAAGTGAGAGAAATCTACTCCATAGCTAGGGTTGTCATTATCACAAACAATTGGTAGGCAATTAAAGAAGACTTGATGTAATTAAGAGAGGAGAATTGAATTAAAGTTATCTAATCCAAGCAATCATTAACAATCAAACAATTGAATGAAATTACACAATTCATTAATCCAAAATCAAGGTAACAAAGTCAACCAAATCTAGATCTAAGAAATTGAATCAAAAGAGCATTAATTAAGAGTAGAAGAAGAGTAGATCTACAACTTGTACCAAAGTAAAAGTGAATTAGCAAAGGATCTCACCAAGAAATCAAAGGAGAATTGCTATGGAGGAAGTGAAATCCTAGAGAGAAGTTGGAGCTTCTCTCTTTAAAAACAAAATGTAACTAACTTCCTAAAATATCTAGAATTATGACTAATTGTCCTAACACCACTAATCCTTGGCCTTCTTAAGCTTTTCCCTCCAAAATTCTGCTCCAAAATAGGGCTTGGGACTCCCTGAAATTACTGGGCATGTGCTCTTTTAAAAAATCATGTGCGCACATCGACGCGTACGTGCACTGCACGCGTACGCATCCTTGGAGTCTTATGCGATCCGCGCGCAGGCGTAAGGTGTGCACGAGCGTCACAGGGAATATGGCTCAGCCATATAAATGCGCCGGCTCCTCGCTCGGCTCCACTGCGCTGGCTCTGGATGCGCGCATGTACGCGTATGCGCAACGTGCGCGTGCGCGTGCATGTCCAAATTCCAAATCTTCAATTTGTTCCATGCTCCTTCCATTCATGCATGCTTCCTTCACTCCTCTTAGCCATTTTTGCCCTGTAACTTCTGAAACCACTTAACAAATGAATCAAGTTATCTAATGGTAATAGGTGCGGATTACAAATTGTCAATTTTAATACAAAAGAAGCACATTTTCATCTATGAGGCAAAATGGAGAAGGGAACACAAAATCACGCAGTTTTATATGAATAAGTGGGGAAGATCATGGATAAAATCATTAGATTCTATACATGATAAACCCTAAAAACGGGGTTTATCAACCTCCCCACACTTAAAGTGTAGCATGTCCTCATGCTAAGGGAAAGCAAAAGATCAAAGGACCATAAGGGAATAGGACTCATGTAATGCAATGTACCTACATGAATGCAACTAGGGTGTATGCTACTACCTACTTGGTTAAGAGCAATTCAATCTTCCTAGAACATTCATATGTATATGCACATAGGGCAAGATGATGACCAATGTATGAACTCTACGAATTCTAGAATTGAAGTGAAATATGCATGGCTTGCATGAAGAACGCTCGCGAGAGCCAGGAACAAGGAGTTGAGCTTCGAACCCCTTACCGGAAGTATTTACGCTCTATTCGCTCGGTGTATAGGGTTGATCACTCAATCCTCCCCTACTTCATGCTTTTCCAAAATTTGTTTTTCTTCTAACAATCAACATATATTCCATGCTTGCATACAAGTATCATGAGGTCTTTTCTTTGGGTTGTAATGGGGCTAGGGTTAAGGTAAGGATGTATTTTTGGTCAAGTGAGCTTGAAATTTGAATCTTTGACAAGTTTAGACTTCCCACCTAACCTATGACATCCTATACGATTGAGTTCTAACCTAACTACCAATTTTTTTCACTTTTTGAACATACTCATGCATTTTCTTTTCATTTTCCAACACTTATGCATTGACTCTTATTGAGCTTTGCCTTAGGGCATTTTGTCCCCTTTTATTTCTTCCTTTTTTTTTCTTTGTTTCTTTCCTTTTCTATTTCTATTTTTTTCTTCTTTTCCTTTTCATATATTTTTTTATATGCAAGAACGTCAATGCATAAGGTCTATACATTTAATCAATACATGAGCATGTACCCAATTCCCAATAATTTCAATAAAAATACAAAACTACCCTTTTATTTCCCCAATGTCCTAAGGTTCCCACACTTGAATGATATACACACTCTAGCCTAAGCTAATCAAAGATCCAAATAAGAACATTCATTGTTTTCCGCTTAAAGGCTTGTAATATGCTAAATTAAGAACAAGTGGGTTAATCGTAGGCTCAAATTGGCTAACAATGGAAGACAAAGGGTGAGGCTATTTGGGCAAGTGAGCTAGTAAAACGATGGCCTCAATCACATAAATGCATGGATACAAGGGATAATGGACATATAAAATTAAGCAAATCAAAGATCACAATCGTAAGAAGAGAACAATTGCACACAAGAAAGGAGAATAAGTGGTTATAAGATGTAACCACACCATTAGGCTCAAAACTCACTTGCTTGTGTTCTTGGCTCAAAATCCATGTTCCAAATTACACTCTTCGAACAAGCGTGTGCATAAAAAATTTTCAAAGAAATTGGTAGGGTCGCCCTAAAATTCTATTTTTTTCTAGGAGAGAAGTCATTACTCTAACCAAGTGGATTTATTAAGGGATAATTAGTATGCAAGAGATGCAAAAAATGAAAAATCTAACATTCAATCTATTCTAATTAGCAAAGGTGATTCAAAATTTATTCGGGTGTTACCTATGAAGACCGGTCAGCCGACCGACCTCCCCACACTTAGAAGTTGGCACGGTCCTCCGTGCCTTGAGTGAGACGCAGTGGTTGATCGGCTTCTGAGTGTCCATCTTCTCCATCATTATCGCTTTCCGCATTATCGGTGCCGGTGGAGGTGGAAATTTCTGGTTCTTCCATAGGTGGCGCTAGGCAACTTAGAAGCTTCTTGACAAAGGTGTATCGGCGTTGATTACGCTGCTCATAACGGTCAAGCTTCTTGTGAAGGTCCTCTATACGTTGCATTGATGACTTTGGTGGTGCGGATGAGGTGGTGGGAATGCCCATGGGGACGGCTAAGTCTGGCTCTTCGGTGTCCACCGGAGGGTAAAGATATCTCCCATTTGGAACAACATCTCCATCTATCGGGATCATGGCCCTCTAATCCCTAGTCTCTCGTGGAACGCCGGCTGTGGCAACTAGATCGGTCACCAGAGTGGGAAATGGTAGGTTCCCTTTTGCGTGGATACGGGCCATAGCTTGGCGAATGAGACGGGGGATATGCACCGGTCTCTCGGTGAAGACACACCAAACTAATAAGGCTAACTCAGTAGTGATAGATGAGCCATGGGTGCTTGGGAGCACATAGTGGGCCAGAATTTAGGCCCATGCCGGAGCCTCTCTAGTGAGAAAACGTGCGATGATGCCCTTGGGTCGAGGTCTCGTCCTTCCTCGAATCCAGAATGATTTGGGTATAGCAATAACCTTGAGGATGGCATCCCAATCAAACTCATATTCGCACCGTGCCGACAAAATCTCTTGATATGCATCAATCCCTTCCGCTAACGGTCCGGTCTTAAGCACACGTTGAGTGGCCTCCTCTGTGACGGGGACTTGTTTTCGGCGTACAAAAATCAATGCAAGGGATGGGGAATGGTAGTTAGTGTAGAATTCTACCACCCAGGACAAGTTTGCCTCCCGTGGCTTCCTCAATAGGAACTCCCATTGCCGCCGCTCGTTGCGGGGCATGATGAGTGGAATGACTTGAGCCGGAGGGGATAGTAGAGGCTCCACATGATAGTTCCTTGGTTTGATCAAGGGGTAGACAAGTGATGAGCGGATAATTTATACGCTTTTTGGCATTGTTTTTAGTATGTTTTTAGTAGAATCTAGTTACTTTTAGGGATGTTTTTATTAGTTTTTATGTTAAATTCACATTTCTGGACTTTACTATGAGTTTGTGTGTTTTTCTTTGATTTCAGGTATTTTCTGGCTGAAATTGAGGGACTTGAGCAAAAATCAGATTCAGAGGTTAAAGAAGGACTGCTGATGCTGTTGGATTCTGACCTCCCTACACTCAAAGTGGATTTTCTGGAGCTATAGAACTCAAAATGGCGCGCTTCCAATTGCGTTAAAAAGTAGACATCCAGGGATTTCCAGCAATGTATAATAGTCCATACTTTGAACGAGTTTAGATGACGTAAAAGGGCATTGAACGCCAGTTCTACGCTGCTATCTGGAGTTAAACGCTAGAAACAAGTCACAATCCAGAGTTGAACGCCAAAAATACGTTACAACCTGGCGTTCAACTCCAGAAAGAGCCTCTGCACGTGTAACATCTAAGCTCAGCCCAAGCACACACCAAGTGGACCCCGGAAGTGGATTTATGCATCAATTACTTACTTCTGTAAACCCTAGTAGCTAGTTTATTATAAATAGGACTTTTTACTATTGTATTAGACATCTTATGATCTTCGGATCATCTTTGATCACGTTTTGGGGGCTGGCCTCTCGGCCATGCCTGAACCTTTCACTTATGTATTTTCATACGGTAGAGTTTCTACACTCCATAGATTAAGGTGTGGAGCTCTGCTGTTCCTCAAAGATTAATGCAAAGTACTACTGTTTTTCTATTCAATTCAACTTATTCCGCTTCTAAGATATTCATTCGCACTTCAACCTGAATGTGATGAACGTGACAATCATCATCATTCCTTATGAACGCGTGCCTGACAACCACTTCCGTTCTACCTTAGATTGAATGAGTATCTCTTAGATCTCTTAATCAGAATCTTCGTGGTGTAAGCTAGATTGATGGCGGCATTCATGAGAGTCCAGAAAGTCTAAACCTTGTCTGTGGTATTCCGAGTAGGACTCTGGGATTGAATGACTCTGACGAGCTTCAAACTCGCGAGTACTGGGCGTAGTGACAGACGCAAAAGGAGGGTGAATCCTATTCCAGTATGATCGAGGACCTCAGATGATTAGCTGTGCTGTGACAGAGCATTTGGACCATTTTCACAAGAGGATAGGATGCAGCCATTGGCAAGGGTGACGCCCCCAGACGATTAGCCATGCAGTGACAGCACATCGGACCATTTTCCAGAGAGGATCAAAAGTAGCCATTGACAACGGTGATGTCCTTACATAAAGCCAGCCATAGAAAGGAGTAAGACTGATTGGATGAAGACAGCAGGAAAGCAGAGGTTTAGAGGGACGAAAGCATCTCCATGCATTAATTTGAAATTCTCACCAAGGATTTACATAAGTATCTCTATCCCTATTTTATTATTAATATTCAAAAACTCCATAACCATTCTATATCCGCCTAACTGATATTTACAAGATGACCATAGCTTGCTTCATACCAATAATCTCCGTGGGATCGACCCTTACTCGCGTAAGGTTTATTACTTGGACGACCCAGTGCACTTGCTGGTTAGTTGTGTGAAGTTGTGATAAAGAGTTGAGACTACAATTGAATGTACCATGTTGATGGCGCCATTGATGATCACAATTTCGTGCACCAAGTTTTTGGCGCCGTTGCCGGGGATTGTTCGAGTTTGGACAACTGACGGTTCATCTTGTTGCTCAGATTAGGTAATTTTCTTTTTGTTTTATTTTCAAAAATTTTTCAAAAATCTTTCAAAAATTTTCTCCATTGTTTTCGAAAAAATTTTAAAAAATTTTTTTTTCAAAAATATATTTTTCTTCAGAATTTTTAAGAATGAATTCTAGTGTTTTATGAAGCATGTTGAAGCCTGGCTGGCTGTAAAGCCATGTCTAAATTCTTTTAGACTGAGGTTTCACTTATACTCAAGAGAAGAGCTTCTTTGTCTTTCTTAGCAAATTAGCTGATGCATGTAATAGCATACTAAAGCTTGGCTGGCTATTAAGCCAAGCCTCACCCTCAGATTGGAGCTTTAGTTTAAAGAGTACAAGATTCCTGGAATTCATATTAAAAATTTTGGAATCCTTATTTTCCTTTTTCAAAGTTATTTTTGAAAAATATAAAATAAAAATACAAAAAAATTAAAAAATCATAAAAATCAAAAATAGTTCATGTTTCTTGTTTGAGTCTTGAGTCAGATTTAAAGTTTGGTGTCAATTGCATATTTATCTTGCATTTTTCGAAAAAATTCATGCATTCATAGTGTTCTTCATGATCTTCAAGTTGTTCTTGGTAAGTCTTCTTGTTTGATCTTGATGTTTTCATGTTTTGTGTCTTTTCTTGTTTTTCATGTGCATTTTTGCATCCATAGAGTCTAAACATGAAAGATTTCTAAGTTTGGTGTCTTGCATGTTTTCTTTGCATATAAAAATTTTCAAAAATAAGTCTTGATGTTCATCATGACATTCAAAGTGTTCTTGGTGTTCATCTTGACATTCATAGCATTCTTGCATGCATTCGTTGTTTTGATCCAAAATTTTCATGCATTGAGTCTTTTTCATGTTTTTCTCTCTCATCATAAAAATTCAAAAATCAAAAAAATATCTTTCCCTTTTTCTCTCTCAAAATTTCGAAAATTAGATTTGACTTTTTCAAAAATTTTTAAAATCTAGTTGTTTTTATGAGTCAAATCAAATTTTCAATTTAAAAATCTTATCTTTTTCAAAATCTTTTTCAAAAATCAAATCTTTTTCATTTTTCTTAGTTATTTTCAAAAATTATAAAAATATTTTTCTTAATCTTATCTCATAATTTTCGAAAATAACATCATCAATTAATGTTTTGATTCAAAAATTTCAAGTTTGTTACTTGCTTGTTAAGAAAGATTCAAACTTTGAGTTCTAGAATCATATCTTGTGATTTCTTGTGAATCAAGTCATTAATTGTGATTTTAAAAATCAAATCTTTTTCAAAAACTAATTTAAATCATATCTTTTCAAAAATATCTTCTTATATTATCTTTTTCAAAAATTTGATTTCAAAATATCTTTTCTAACTTCCTAACTTCTTATCTTTTCAAAATTTGTTTCAACTAACTAACTAACTTTTTGTTTGTTTCTTATCTTTTTCAAAACTACCTAACTAACTCTCTCTCTAGTTTTCGAAAATATCTTCCCTCTTTTTCAAAAATTATTTTTAATTAACTAATTATTTTAATTTTTGATTTTAATTTTTGAAAATTACTAACCTTTTTCAAAAACTATTTTCGAAAATCACTAACCCTTTTTCAAAAATAATTTTCAAAAATCCTTCTCCCTCATCTCCTTCTAATTATTTATTCATCTACTAACACTTCTCTTCATCTCACTTCACTGCTCCTATCCTTACCCTTATGTTTGGATTCTTCATTTTTCTTCACCCCTATTCCTTTTCTTCTTCTACTAACAATAAGGAACCTCTTTACTGTGACATAGAGGATTCCTCTTCTTTTTTTGATTCTCTTCTCTTTCTTATGAGCAGGAACAAGGAAAAAGGCATTCTTGTTGAAGCTGATCCAGAACCGGAAAAGACTCTGAAGAGGAAACTAAGAGAAGCTAAATTACAACAATCCAGAGACAACCTTATTGAAAATTTCGAACAAGTAAAGGAGATGGCAGCCGAACCCAACAACAATAATGCAAGTAGAATGCTTGGTGACTTTACTGCACCAAATTCTAATTTACATGGAAGAAGCATCTCCATTCCTACCATTGGAGCAAACAACTTTGAGTTGAAACCTCAATTAGTTTCTCTGATGCATCAGAACTGCAAGTTTCATGGACTTCCATCTGAAGATCCTTTTCAGTTCTTAACTGAATTCTTGCAGATATGTGATACTGTTAAGACTAATGGAGTAGATCCCGAAGTCTACAGGCTCATGCTTTTCCCTTTTGCTGTAAGAGACAGAGCTAGAGTATGGTTGGACTCTCAACCTAAGGATAGCCTGAACTCTTGGGATAAGCTGGTCAAGGCTTTCTTAGCCAAGTTCTTTCCTCCTCAAAAGCTGAGTAAGCTTAGAGTGGATGTTCAGACCTTCAGACAGAAAGAAGGTGAATCCTTCTATGAAGCTTGGGAGAGATACAAAGGACTGACCAAAAAGTGTCCTTCTGACATGCTTTCAGAATGGACCATCCTGGATATATTCTATGATGGTCTGTCTGAATTAGCTAAGATGTCATTGGATACTTCTGTAGGTGGATCCATTCACCTAAAGAAAACGCCTGCAGAAGCTTAAGAACTCATTGACATGGTTGCTAATAACTAGTTCATGTACACTTCTGAGAGGAATCCTATGAGTAATGGGACGCCTATGAAGAAGGGAGTTCTTGAAATTGATACTCTGAATGCCATACTGGCTCAGAATAAAATATTGACTCAGCAAGTCAATATGATTTCTCAGAGTCTGAATGGAATGCAAGCTGCATCCAACAGTACTCAAGAGGCGCCTTCTGAAGAAGAGGCCTATGATCCTGAGAACCCTGCAATAGCAGAGGTAAATTACTTAGGTGAACCTTATGAAAACACCTATAACTCATCATGGAGAAATCACCCAAATCTCTCATCGAAGGATCAACAAAAGCCTCAACAAGGCTTTAATAATGGTGGAAGGAACATGTTTAACAATAATAAACCTTTTCCATCATCCACCCAGCAACAGACAGAGAACTCTGAACAAAATACCTCTAATTTAGCAAACTTAGTCTCTGATCCATCTAAGTCCACTGTAAGTTTCATGAATGAAACAAGGTCCTTGATGAGCGGATAATTTATACGCTTTTTGACATTGTTTTTAGTATGTTTTTAGTAGAATCTAGTTACTTTTAGGGATGTTTTTAATAGATTTTATGTTAAATTCACATTTCTGGACTTTACTATGAGTTTGTGTGTTTTTCTGTGATTTCAGGTATTTTCTGGCTGAAATTGAGGGACTTGAGCAGAAATCAGATTCAGAGGTTGAAAAAGGACTGCTGATGCTGTTGGATTCTGACCTCCCTGCACTCAAAGTGGATTTTCTGGAGCTACAGAACTCGAAATGGCGCGCTTCCAATTGCGTTGGAAAGTAGACATCCAGGGCTTTCCAGCAATATATAATAGTCCATACTTTGGCCAAGAATTGACGACGTAAACTGGCGTTCAACGCCAGCCTTCTGCCCAAATCTGGCGTCCAGCGCCAGGAAAGGATCCAAAACCAGAGTTGAACGCCCAAACTGGCACAGAAACTGGCGTTCAACTCCACAAATGGCCTCTGCACGTGCAACACTCAGGCTCAGCCCAAACACACACCAAGTGGGCCCCGGAAGTGGATTTATGCATCAATTACTTACTCATGTAAACCCTAGTGACTAGTTTATTATAAATAGGACCTTTTACTATTGTATGAGGCATCTTTTGATCATCTTAGGATCTTAGGATCATCTTTGAACGCATTGTTCTTAGATCAAGGGGGCTGGCCATCTCGGCCATGCCTGGACCTTTCACTTATGTATTTTTACGGTAGAGTTTCTACACTCCATAGATTAAGGTGTGGAGCTCTGCTGTTCCTCAAAGATTAATGCAAAGTACTACTGTTTTCTATTCAATTCTTCTTATTTCGCTTCTAAGATATTCATTTGCACCCAAGAACATGATGAAGGTGATGATTATGTGTGACGCTCATCATCCTTCTCCCTTATGAACGCGTGCCTGAGAAACACTTCCGTTCTACATGAAATAAGCTAGAATGAATATCTCTTGGATCTCCTAACCAGAATCTTCGTGGCGTAAGCTAGAATGATGGCGGCATTCAAGAGAATCCGGAAGGTCTAAACCTTGTCTGTGGTATTCCGAGTAGGATTCAATGATTGAATGACTGTGACGAGCTTCAAACTCGCGAGTGCTGGGCGTTAGTGACAGACGCAAAAGGAGGGTGAATCCTATTCCAGCATGATCGAGAACCGACAGATGAATAGCCGTGCCGTGACAGGGTGCATGAGCATATTATTCACTGAGAGGAGGGGATGTAGCCACTGACAACGGTGATGCCCTTGCATACAGCCAGCCATGGAAAGGAGTAAGACTGATTGGATAAAGATAGCAGGAAAGCAGAGGTTCAGAGGAACGAAAAGCATCTCCATTCGCTTATCTGAAATTCCTACCAATGAATTACATAAGTGTCTCTATCCCTATTTTACTATAAAATTTCGAAAACTCCATTATCACTTTATATCTGCCTGACTGAGATTTACAAGGTGACCATAGCTTGCTTCATACCAACAATCTCCGTGGGATTCGACCCTTACTCACGTAAGGTATTACTTGGACGACCCAGTGCACTTGCTGGTTAGTTGTATCGAAGTTGTGACAATTATGTATTGAGATCAGAGCACCAAGCTTTGGAGCCATTACCAGGGATTGTTCGAGCCTGGAGATCACAATTTCGTGCACCAAGTTTTTGGCGCCGTTGCCGGGGATTGTTTGAGTTTGGACAACTGACGGTTCATCTTGTTGCTCAGATTAGGTAATTTTCTTTTTGTTTTCTTTTCAAAAACTTTTCAAAAATATTTCAAAATTTTCTCACTTGTTTTCGAAAAAAAAATGTTTTCAAAAATATTATTTTTCTTCATAATTTTTAAGAATGAATTCTAGTGTTTCATGAAGCATGTGAAGTCTGGCTGGCTGTAAAGCCATGTCTAAATTCTTTTGGACTGAGGCTTCCAAACCATCAGAGGTAAGTTACATACTTGATAAATGATGAGCAGCAATTTGTTATCAAGATCAATATACTCTGGTGTTAAATGCTGAAGCTTGGCTGGCCATTGGCCATGTCTAGTGTTTTGGACTGGAGCTTTCTTTGAAAGCTTGGCTGGCTAGTGAGCCATGTCTAATTCCTGGACTGAAGCTTTAGACTAAGAATGCAAGATTCCTGGAATTCATATTAAAAATTTTGGAATCCTTATTTTTTCTTTTTCATATAATTTTCGAAAAAAATCCAAAAAAATTTAGAAAATCATAAAAATCAAAAATATTTTTCTGTTTCTTGTTTGAGTCTTGAGTCATATCATAAGTTTGGTGTCACTTGCATATGCATCTTGCATTTTTCGAAAATATCATGCATTCATAGTGTTCTTCATGATCCTCAAGTTGTTCTTGGTAAGTCTTCTTGTTTGATCTTGAAGATTTTTTGATTTGTGTCTTTTCATGTTTATCATATGCATTCTTGAATTCTTAGTGCGTAAGTATTAAAGAATTCTAAGTTTGGTGTCTTGCATGTTTTCTTTGCATTAAAAATTTTTCAAAATTGTGTCTATGATGTTCATCTTGACATTCAAAGTGTTCTTGGTGTTCATCTTGACATTCATAGCATTCTTGCATGCATCACATGTTTTGATCTAAAAATTTCATGCATTGCATCTTTTTAGTGTTTTTCCCTCTCATCATAAAAATTCAAAAATCAAAAAAATTATATCTTTCCCTTTTTCTCTCATCAAATTCGAAAATTGAGTTGACTTTTTCAAAAATTTTTAAAAAAATTCAAATTGTTTCTCATGAGTCAATTCAAATTTTCAATTTGAAAATCTTATCTTTTTCAAAATCTTTTTCAAAAATCAAATCTTTTTCAAAATTCTTAGTTATTTTCGAAAATTCCAAAAATATTTTTCAAAAATCTTTTTCTTATTTTTATACCAAATTTTCGAAAATAACATAATCAATCAATGTTTTGATTCAAAAATTTGAAGTTTGTTACTTGCTTGTTAAGAAAGATTCAAACTTTAAGTTCTAGAATCATATCTTGTGATTTCTTATGAATCAAGTCATTAATTGTGATTTTAAAAAAACAAATCTTTTTCAAAACAAATTTTTATCATATCTTTTCAAAAATATCTTCTCATCTTATCTTTTTCAAAAATATCTTTTCAAAATATCTTTTCTAACTTCCTAACTTCTTACCTTTTCAAAATTGTTCCAACCAACTAACTAACTTTTTGTTTGTTTCCTAACTTTTTCAAAACCACCTAACTAACTCTCTCTCTCTCTAATTTTCGAAAATATCTTCCCTCTTTTTCAAAAATTTCTTTTTTATTAACTAATTATTTTTATTTTTATTTTTGATTTAAAAAAAAAAACTAACAATTTTCAAAAACCAATTTTCAAAAATCACTAACTCCTTATCAAAAATAATTTTCGAAAATTCCATCCTTCTCTCTCATCCTATTCTATTTATTCATTCATTAACTAACATCTCTTCCTCACATCATCACCAAATTCGAACCCCCTCTTCTATCTGTGTTCGAATTTCTTCTTCTTTTCTTTTTCTCTCCTCTTTCTTATGAGCAGGGACAGAGAAAAAGGCATTCTTGTTGAAGCTGATCCAGAACCTGAAAGGACTCTGAAGAGAAAATTAAGAGAAGCTAAATTACAACAAACTA
Organism: Arachis ipaensis; assembly: GCF_059453495.1. NCBI lineage: Eukaryota > Viridiplantae > Streptophyta > Magnoliopsida > Fabales > Fabaceae > Arachis > Arachis ipaensis. The sequence continues at coordinate 40,336,560 of NC_142437.1, forward strand.
GAGACAACTTGATTGAAAATTTCGAACAAGTAAAGGAGATGGCAGCCGAACCCAACAACAATGCAAGGAGAATGCTTGGTGACTTCACTGCACCTAATTCCAATTTACATGGAAGAAGCATCTCCATTCCTGCCATTGGAGCAAACAACTTTGAGCTGAAACCTCATTTAGTTTCTCTGATGCAGCAGAACTGCAAGTTTCATGGACTTCCATCTGAAGATCCTTTTCAGTTCTTAACTGAATTCTTGCAGATATGTGATACTGTTAAGACTAATGGAGTAGATCCTGAAGTCTACAGGCTCATGCTTTTCCCTTTTGCTGTAAGAGACAGAGCTAGATTATGGTTGGATTCTCAACCCAAAGACAGCCTGAACTCTTGGGATAAGCTGGTCACGGCTTTCTTAGCCAAGTACTTTCCGCCTCAAAAGCTGAGCAAGCTTAGAGCTGATGTTCAAACCTTCAGACAGAAAGAAGGTGAATCCCTCTATGAAGCTTGGGAAAGATACAAACAGTTGACCAAAAAGTGTCCTTCTGACATGCTTTCAGAATGGACCATCCTGGATATATTCTATGATGGTTTATCTGAGCTATCAAAGATGTCACTGGACACTTCTGCAGGTGGATCCATTCACCTAAAGAAAACGCCTGCAGAAGCTCAAGAACTCATTAACATGGTTGCTAATAACCAGTTCATGTACACTTCTGAAAGGAATCCTCTGAATAATGGGACACCTATGAAGAAGGGAGTTCTTGAAGTTGATACTCTGAATGCCATATTAGCTCAGAATAAAATATTGACTCAGCAAGTCAATATGATCTCTCAGAGTCTGCATGGAATGCAAGCTGCATCCAACAGTACTCAAGAGGCTTCTTATGCAGAAGAAGCCTATGATCCTGAGAACCCTGCAATAGCAGAGGTAAATTACTTAGGTGAACCTTATGGAAACACCTATAACTCAACATGGAGAAATCATCCAAATTTCTCATGGAAGGATCAAAAGCCTCAACAAGGCTTTAATAATGGTGGAAGAAACAGGCTTAGCAATAGCAAGCCTTTTCCATCATCAACTCAGCAACAGACAGAGAACTCTGAACAAAATGCTTCTAATTTAGCAAATCTAGTCTCTGATCTATCTAAGGCCACTGTAAGTTTCATGAATGAAACAAGGTCTTCCATTAGAAATCTGGAAGCACAAGTGGGCCAGCTGAGTAAAAGGATCACTGAAATCCCTCCTAGTACTCTCCCAAGCAATACAGAAGAGAACCCAAAAGGAGAGTGCAAGGCCATTGACATAAGCGCCATGGCCGAACCTGTGAGGAGAGGAGAGGACGTGAATCCTAAGGAGGAAGACCTCCTGGGACGTCCAGTGGTCAATAAGGAGCTTCCCTCTGAGGAACCAAAGGACTCTGAGGCTCATCTAGAGACCATAGAGATTCCATTGAACCTCCTTATGCCCTTCATGAGCTCTGCTGAGTATTCCTCTTCTGAAGAGAATGAGGATGTTACTGAAGAGCAAACTGCCAAGTTTCTTGGTGCAATCATGAAGCTGAATGCCAAATTATTTGGCATTGATACTTGGGAAGTTGAACCTCCCTTGTTCATCAATGAACTAAGTGATCTGGATCAACTGACATTGCCTCAGAAGAGACAGGATCCTGGAAAGTTCATAATACCCTGTACCATAGGCACCATGATCTTTAAGGCTCTGTGTGACCTTGGTTCAGGAATAAACCTCATGCCCCTCTCTGTAATAGAGAAACTGGGAATCTATGGGGTGCAAGCTGCTAAAATCTCACTAGAGATGGCAGACAGCTCAAGAAAACAGGCTTATGGACAAGTAGAAGATGTATTGATAAAGGTTGAGGGCCTTTACATACCTACTGATTTCATAGTCCTGGATACTGGAAAGGAAGAGGATGAATCCATCATCCTAGGAAGACCTTTCCTGGCCACAGCAAGAGCTGTGATTGATGTTGACAGAGGTGAAATAGTCCTTCAATGGAATGAGGACTCCCTTGTGTTTAAAACTCAAGGATTTCCCTCTGCAACCATGAAGAGGAAGCATGAAAAGCTTCTCTCAAAGCAGAGTCAACCAGAGCCCCCACAGTCAAACTCTAAGTTTGGTGTTGGGAGGCCACAACCAAACTCTAAGTTTGGTGTTGAACTCCCATATCCAAACTCTAAGTTTGGTGTTGGAGAGTCTCAACAAAGCTCTGCACATCTGTGAGGCTCCATGAGAGCCCACTGTCAAGCTATTGACATTAAAGAAGCGCTTGTTGGGAGGCAACTCAATGTTTATCTAATTCTTATTTTTATTGTTTTTCATGTTTTCTTAGGTTCATGATCATGTGGAGTCACAAAATAAACAAAAAAATTCAAAAACAGAATCAAAAACAGCAGAAGAAAAATCACACCCTGGAGGAGCATCTGTCTGGCGTTCAAACGCCAGAACAGAGCATAGTTCTGGCGCTGAACGCCCAGAATGGGAGCATCCTGGCGCTGAACGCCCAGAACAAGCATGGTTCTGGCGTTCAACGCCAGAAATGGCAGCAAATGGGCGTTGAACGCCCAAAATGGGCACCAACCTGGCGCTGAACGCCCAGAGTTGTGTGCAAGGGCATTTTGCATGCCTAAATTGGTGCAGGGATGTAAATGCCTTGACACCTCAAGATCTGAGGACCTCACAGGAACACCTCAGGATCTGTGGACCCCACAGGATCCCCACCTACCTCCACTCACTCTCTTCTCTCTTCTCAATCATCCTCTATTCCCAATAAACACTCTTCCCTATTAACTCTTTACCACTCACATTCCCACCCAATCCCACCCATATGGCCGAATACACATCTCCCTCCATCTCCTCCATATCTTCTTCTTATTCTTCTATTCTTTCTTCTTTTGCTCGAGGGCGAGCAACATTCTAAGTTTGGTGTGGTAAAAAGCATAGCTTTTTTGTTTGTTCCATAACCATTGATGGCACCTAAGTCCAGAGAAGCCTCTAGAAAGAGGAAAGGGAAGACAAAAGCTTCCATCAAGGGTCTATAGCTCAGTGGTAGAACATTTGACTGCAAATCAAGAGATCCCTGAGATACCTCAGGGGATACTTTTTCTTCCACACAATTATTGGAAGCAACTAAGGGTGGAACATCAAGAGCACTCCATCATCCTTCATGAAATCAGAAAAGATCTAAAAGCACTGAAGGAGGAGCAACAAAGACAAGGAAGAGACATAGAAGAGCTCAAGGACATCATTGGTTCCTCAAGAAGGAAACGCCACCATTACTAAGGTGGATTCATTCCTTGTTCTTATTTCTTCTGTTTTTCGTTTTCTATGTTATGTGCTTATCTGTGTTTGTGTCTTCATTACATGATCATTAGTAGTAGTAACTATGTCTTAAAGTTATGAATGTCCTATGAATCCATCACCTCTCTTAAAAAAAAATGTTTTAATTCAAAAGAACAAGAAGTACATGAGTTTTGAATTTATCCTTGAACTTAGTTAAATTATATTGATGTGGTGACAATGCTTCTTGTTTTCTGAATGTATGCTTGAACAGTGCATATGTCTTTTGAAGTTGTTGTTTAAGAATGTTAAATATGTTGGCTCTTGAAAGAATGATGACTAGGAGACATGTTATTTGATAATCTGAAAAATCATAAAAATGATTCTTGAAGCAAGAAAAAGCAGCAAAGAACAAAGCTTGCAGAAAAAAAATATAGGCGAAAAAAAAATATAGAAAGAAAAAGAAAAAGCAAGCAGAAAAAGCTAAAAGCTCTTAAAACCAAGAGGCAAGAGCAAAAAGCCAATAACTCTTAAAACCAAAAGGCAAGGGCAAATAAAAAAGGATCCCAAGGCTTTGAGCATCAGTGGATAGGAGGGCCTAAAGGAATAAAATCCTGGCCTAAGCGGCTAAACCAAGCTGTCCCTAACCATGTGCTTGTGGCGTGTAGGTGTCAAGTGAAAACTTGAGACTGAGCGGTTAAAGTCAAGGTCCAAAGCAAAAAAAAGAGTGTGCTTAAGAACCCTGGACACCACTAATTGGGGACTTTAGCAAAGCTGAGTCACAATCTGAAAAGGTTCACCCAGTTATGTGTCTGTGGCATTTATGTATCCGGTGGTAATACTGGAAAACAAAGTGCTTAGGGCCACGGCCAAGACTCATAAAGAAGCTGTGTTCAAGAATCATCATACTGAACTAGGAGAGTCAATAACACTATTCGAAATCTGAAGTTCCTATAGATGCCAATCATTCTGAACCTCAATAGATAAAGTGAGATGCCAAAACTATTCGAGAGGCAAAAAGCTATAAGTCCCGCTCATATGATTGAAGCTCTGTTTCATTGATAGTTTGGAATTTATAGTATATTCTATTCTTTTTATCCTATTTTGATTTTCAGTTGCTTGGGGACAAGCAACAATTTAAGTTTGGTGTTGTGATGAGCGGATAATTTATACGCTTTTTGACATTGTTTTTAGTATGTTTTTAGTAGAATCTAGTTACTTTTAGGGATGTTTTTAATAGATTTTATGTTAAATTCACATTTCTGGACTTTAATATGAGTTTGTGTGTTTTTCTGTGATTTCAGGTATTTTCTGGCTGAAATTGAGGGACTTGAGCAGAAATCAGATTCAGAGGTTGAAAAAGGACTGCTGATGCTGTTGGATTCTGACCTCCCTGCACTCAAAGTGGATTTTCTGGAGCTACAGAACTCGAAATGGCGCGCTTCCAATTGCGTTGAAAAGTAGACATCCAGGGCTTTCCAACAATATATAATAGTCCATACTTTGGCCAAGAATTGACGACGTAAACTGGCGTTCAACGCCAGCCTTCTGCCCAAATCTGGCGTCCAGCGCCAGAAAAGGATCCAAAACCAGAGTTGAACGCCCAAACTGGCACAGAAACTGGCGTTCAACTCCACAAATGGCCTCTGCACGTGCAACACTCAGGCTCAGTCCAAACACACACCAAGTGGGCCCCGGAAGTGGATTTATGCATCAATTACTTACTCATGTAAACCCTAGTGACTAGTTTATTATAAATAGGACCTTTTACTATTGTATGAGGCATATTTTGATCATCTTAGGATCTTAGGATCATCTTTGAACGCATTGTTCTTAGATCAAGGGGGCTGGCCATCTCGGCCATGCCTGGACCTTTCACTTATGTATTTTTACGGTAGAGTTTCTACACTCCATAGATTAAGGTGTGGAGCTCTGCTGTTCCTCAAAGATTAATGCAAAGTACTACTGTTTTCTATTCAATTCTTCTTATTTCGCTTCTAAGATATCCATTCGCACCCAAGAACATGATGAAGGTGATGATTATGTGTGACGCTCATCATCCTTCTCCCTTATGAACGCGTGCCTGACAAACACTTCCGTTCTACATGAAATAAGCTAGAATGAATATCTCTTAGATCTCCTAACCAGAATCTTCATGGCGTAAGCTAGAATGATGGCGGCATTCAAGAGAATCCGGAAGGTCTAAACCTTGTCTGTGGTATTCCGAGTAGGATTCAATGATTGAATGACTGTGACGAGCTTCAAACTCGCGAGTGCTGGGCGTTAGTGACAGACGCAAAAGGAGGGTGAATCCTATTCCAGCATAATCGAGAACCGACAGATGAATAGCCGTGCCGTGACAGGGTGCGTGAGCATATTATTCACTGAGAGGAGGGGATGTAGCCACTGACAACGGTGATGCCCTTGCATACAGCCAGCCATGGAAAGGAGTAAGACTGATTGGATAAAGATAGCAGGAAAGCAGAGGTTCAGAGGAACGAAAAGCATCTCCATTCGCTTATCTGAAATTCCTACCAATGAATTACATAAGTGTCTCTATCCCTATTTTACTATAAAATTTCGAAAACTCCATTATCACTTTATATCTGCCTGACTGAGATTTACAAGGTGACCATAGCTTGCTTCATACCAACAATCTCCGTGGGATTCGACCCTTACTCACGTAAGGTATTACATGGACGACCCAGTGCACTTGCTGGTTAGTTATATCGAAGTTGTGACAATTATGTATTGAGATCAGAGCACCAAGCTTTGGAGCCATTACCAGGGATTGTTCGAGCCTGGAGATCACAATTTCGTGCACCAGTCCTCTATTAGAAATTTGGAGGCACAAGTGGGCCAGCTGAGTAAAAAGATCACTGAAATCCCTCCTAGTACTCTCCTAAGCAATACAGAAGAAAATCCAAAAGGAGAGTGCAAGGCCATTGAAATGACCATCATGGCCGAATCCAAAGAGGAAGGGGAGGACGTGAATCCCAAGGAGGAAGACCTCCTGGGACGTCCAGTGATCAATAAGGAGCTTCTCTTTGAGGAACCAAAGGAATCTGAGACTCATCTAGAGACCATAGAGATTCCATTAAACCTCCTTATGACATTCATGAGCTCTGATGAGTATTCCTCTTCTGAAGAGAATGAGGATGTTACTGAAGAGCAAGCTGTCAAGTTTCTTGGTGCAATCATGAAGCTGAATGCCAAATTATTTGGTATTGAGACTTGGGAAGATGAACCTCCCTTGTTCATCAATGAACTAAGTGATCTGGATCAACTGAGATTGCCTTAGAAGAAAAAGGATCCTGGAAAGTTTGTAATACCTTGTACCATAGGCAACATAATCTTTGAAAAGGCTCTGTGTGACCTTGGTTCAGGGATAAATCTCATGCCCCTCTCTGTAATAGAGAAACTGGGAATCTATGGGGTGCAAGCCACTAAAATCTCATTAGAGATGGCAGACAATTCAAGAAAACAGGCTTATGGACAAGTAGAGGACGTGTTAGTAAAGGTTGAAGGCCTTTACATCCCTGCTGATTTCATAGTCCTAGATACTGGGAAGGATGAGGATGAATTCATCATCCTTGGAAGACCCTTCCTAGCCACAGCAAGAGCTGTGATTGATGTGGATAGAGGAGAATTGATCCTTCAATTAAATGAGGACAACCTTGTGTTTAAAACTCAAGGATATCTCTCTATACCCATGGAGAGGAAGCATAGTAAGCTTCTCTCATTGCAGAGTCAATCAGGCCCCCACAGTCAAACTCTAAGTTTGGTGTTGGGAGGCCACAACCAAACTCTAAGTTTGGTGTTGATCTCCCATATCCAAACTCTAAGTTTGGTGTTGGGAAGTCTCAACAATGCTCTGAACATCTGTGAGGCTCCATGAGAGCCCACTGTCAAGCTATTGACATTAAAGAAGCGCTTGTTGGGAGGCAACCCAATTTTTATCTAATTTCTATTTTTATTGTTTTTCACATTTTATTAAGTTCATGATCATGTGGAGTCACAAAATAAATATAAAAATTGAAAACGGAATCAAAAACAGCCGAAGAAAAATCACACCCTGGAGGAAGACCTTACTGGCGTTTAAACGTCAGTAAGAAGCATCTGGCTGGCGTTCAACCCCAGAACAGAGCATGGTTCTGGCGTTGAATGCCCAAAATGGGTAGCATCTGGGCATTTGAACGCCAGAATTGCACCCTGGAGAAGAGCTGGCGCTGAACGCCCAGAACAAGCATGGTTCTGGCGTTCAATGCCAGAAATGGGCAACAAATGGGCGTTCAACGCCCAGAACAAGCACTAATCTGGTGCTGAACGCCCAGAGTTGTGTGCAAGGGCATTTTGCATGCCTAATTGGGTGCAAGGTTGTAAATCCTTGAACACCTCAGGATCTGTGGACCCCACAAGATCACCTCAGGATCTGTGGACCCCACAGGATCCCCACCTACCTCCACTCACTTCTTCTCACCCTTCTTTCACACAATCCCATAAACACGCTTCCCCAAAACTCTTCACTAATCACCTCAATCTCTCTTCCCTATCACCACTTCACCACTCACATCCATCCATTCTTCCCCATAAACCTACCTCATAAACCCCACCTACCTTCAAAATTCAAAATCAATTTCCCACCCAAAACCCACCCTTATGGCCGAACCTTACCCCCCCTCCCTTCCCTATATATAGCCCTCCATTCTTCTTCAAATTCACACAACAAAACCCTCTCTTCCCCTTCTTGACCGAAACACATCTCCCTCTCCCCCTCCTCCATTTCTTCTTCTTCTTCATCTATTCTTTCTTTTCTTGCTCGAGGGCGAGCAAAATTCTAAGTTTGGTGTGGTAAAAGCATAAGCTTTTTGTTTTTCCATTACCATTGATGGCACCTAAGACTGGAGAATCCTCTAGAAAAGGGAAAGGGAAGACAAAAGCTTCCACCTCCGAGTCATAGGAGATGTAAAGATTCATCTCCGAAGCTCATGAAGACCACTTCTATGATGTTGTGGCCAAGAAGATGGTGATCCCTGAAGTCCCTTTCAAGCTCAAGAAGAATGAGTATCCGGAGATCCGACATGAAATCCAAAGAAGGGGTTGGGAAGTTCTAACAAAACCCATCCAACAAGTCGGCATCCTAATGGTTCAAGAGTTCTATGCCAATGCATGGATCACTAGGAACCATGATCAAAGTAAGAACCCGGACCCAAAGAATTATCTCACCATGGTTCGGGGGAAATACTTAGATTTTAGTCCAGAAAATATAAGGTTGGCGTTTAACTTGCCTATGATGCAAGGAGATGCACGCCCCTACACTAGAAGGGTCAACTTTAATCAAAGGTTGGACCAAGTCCTCATGGACATATGTGTGGAAGGAGCTCAATGGAAGATTGACTCCAAAGGCAAGCCAGTTCAACTAAGAAGACTGGACCTCAAGCCTGTGGCTAGAGGATGGTTGGAGTTCATCCAACACTCCATCATCCCCACTAGCAACTGATCTGAAGTTACTGTGGATCGGGCCATCATGATTCATAGCATCATGATTGGAGAGGAAGTAGAAGTTCATGAAGTCATCTCTCTTGAACTTTACAAAATGGCCGAAAAGTCCTCCCCCATGGCAAGGCTAGCTTTTCCTCATCTTATTTGCCATCTATGTTACTCAGCTGGAGCTTTCATAGAAGGAGACATTCCCATTGAGGAAGAGAAGCCCATCACTAAGAAAAGGATGGAACAAGCAAGAGAGCCCATTCATGGAGCTCAAGAGGCGCAGGAAGCTCATCACCATGAGATCCCGAAGATGCCTCAAATGCATTTTCCTCCACAAAACTATTGGGAGCAAATCAACACCTCCCTAGGAGAATTAAGTTCCAACATGGGACAACTAAGGGTGGAACATCAAGAGCACTCCATCATCCTTCATGAAATTAGAGAAGATCAAAAAGCAATGAGGGAGGAGCAACAAAGACAAGGAAGAGACATAGAAGAGCTCAAGGACATCATTGGTTCCTCAAGAAGGAAACGCCACCATCACTAAGGTGGACTCATTCCTTGTTCTTATATTCTCTGTTTTTCGTTTTCTATGATAAGTGCTTATCTAAGTTTGTGTCTTCATTACATGATCATTAGTATTTAGTAACTTTGTCTTAAAGTTATGAATGTCCTATGAATCCATCACCTCTCTTAAATGAAAACTGTTTTAATTCAAAAGAACAAGAAGTACATGAGTTTCGAATTTATCCTTGAACTTAGTTTAATTATATTGATGTGGTGACAATGCTTCTTGTTTTCTGAATGAATGCTTGAACAGCGCATATGTCTTTTGAAGTTGTTGTTTAAGAATGTTAAATATGTTGGCCCTTGAAAGAATGATGACAAGGAGACATGTTATTTGATAATCTGAAAAATCATAAAAATGATTCTTGAAGCAAGAAAAAGCAGCAAAGAACAAAGCTTGCAAAAAAAAAAAGAAAAAAAATTAAATGGCGAAAAAAAAAAGAAAGAAAAAGAAAAAGCAAGCAGAAAAAGCCAAAAGCTCTTAAAACCAAGAGGCAAGAGCAAAAAGCCAATAACCCTTAAAACCAAAAGGCAAGGGCAAATGAAAAGGATCCCAAGGCTTTGAGCATCAGTGGATAGGAGGGCCTAAAGGAATAAAATCCTGGCCTAAGCGTCTAAACCAAGCTGTCCCTAACCATGTGCTTGTGGCGTGAAGGTGTCAAGTGAAAACTTGAGACTGAGCGGTTAAAGTCAAGGTCCAAAGAAAAAGAAGAGTGTGCTTAAGAACCCTGCACACCTCTAATTGGGGACTTTAGCAAAGTTGAGTCACAATCTGAAAAGGTTCACCCAATTATGTGTCTGTGGCATTTATGTATCCGGTGGTAATACTGGAAAACAAAGTGCTTAGGGCCATGGCCAAGACTCATAAAATAGCTGTGTTCAAGAATCATCATACTGAACTGGGAGAATCAATAACACTATCTGAACTCTGAGTTCCTATAGATTCCAATCATTCTGAACTTCAATGAATAAAGCGAGATGCCAAAACTATTCAAGAGGCAAAAAGCTACAAGTCCCGCTCATCTGATTGGAGCTATGTTTCATTGATAGTTTGGAATTTATAGTATATTCTCTTCTTTTTATCCTATTTGATTTTTAGTTGCTTGGGGACAAGCAACAATTTAAGTTTGGTGTTGTGATGAGCAGATAATTTATACGCTTTTTGGCATTGTTTTTAGTATGTTTTTAGTAGAATCTAGTTACTTTTAGGGATGTTTTTATTAGTTTTTATGTTAAATTCACATTTCTGGACTTTACTATGAGTTTGTGTGTTTTTCTGTGATTTCAGGTATTTTCTGGCTGAAATTGAGGGACTTGAGCAAAAATCAGATTCAGAGGTTAAAGAAGAACTGCTGATGCTGTTGGATTCTGACCTCCCTGCACTCAAAGTGGATTTTCTGGAGCTACAGAACTCAAAATGGTGCGCTTCTAATTGCGTTAGAAAGTAGACATCCAGGGCTTTCCAGTAATGTATAATAGTCTATACTTTGAACGATTTTAGATGACGTAAAAGGGCGTTGAACGCCAGTTTTACGCTGCTGTCTGGAGTTAAACGCCAGAAACAAGTCACAAACCAGAGTTGAACGCCAGAAATATGTTACAACCTGGCGTTCAACTCCAAACAGAGCCTCTGCACGTGTAACATCCATGCTCAGCCCAAGCACACACCAAGTGGGCCCCGGAAGTGGATTTATGCATCAATTACTTACTTCTGTAAACCCTAGTAGCTAGTTTATTATAAATAGGACTTTTTACTATTGTATTAGACATCTTATGATCTTCGGATCATCTTTGATCACGTTTTGGGGGCTGGCCTCTCGGCCATGCCTGAACCTTTCACTTATGTATTTTCATACGATAGAGTTTCTACACTCCATAGATTAAGGTGTGGAGCTCTGCTATTCCTCAAAGATTAATGCAAAGTACTACTGTTTTTCTATTCAATTCAACTTATTCCGCTTCTAAGATATTCATTCACACTTCAACCTGAATGTGATGAACGTGACAATCATCATCATTCCTTATGAACGCGTGCCTGACAACCACTTCCGTTCTACCTTAGATTGAATGAGTATCTCTTAGATCTCTTAATCAGAATCTTCGTGGTGTAAGCTAGATTGATGGTGGCATTCATGAGAGTCCGGAAAGTCTAAACCTTGTCTGTGATATTCCGAGTAGGACTCTGGGATTGAATGACTGTGACGAGCTTCAAACTCGCGAGTACTGAGCGTAGTGACAGACGCAAAAGGAGGGTGAATCCTATTCCAGTATGATCAAGGACCTCAGATGATTAGTCGTGCTGTGACAGAGCATTTGGACCATTTTCACAAGAGGATAGGATGCAGCTATTGGCAAGGGTGACGCCTCCAGACGATTAGCCATGCAGTGACAGCGCATCCGACCATTTTCCAGAGAGGATCAAAAGTAGCCATTGACAACGGTGATGTCCTTACATAAAGCCAGCCATAGAAAGGAGTAAGACTGATTGGATGAAGACAGCAGGAAAGCAGAGGTTTAGAGGGACGAAAGCATCTCCATGCATTTATCTAAAATTCTCACCAAGGATTTACATAAGTATCTCTATCCCTATTTTATTATTAATATTCAAAAACTCCATAACCATTCTATATCCGCCTGACTGAGATTTACAAGATGACCATAGCTTGCTTCATACTAACAATCTCTGTGGGATCGACCCTTACTTGCGTAAGGTTTATTACTTGGACGACCCAGTGCACTTGCTGGTTAGTTGTGATAAAGAGTTGAGATTACAATTGAGCGTACCATGTTGATGGCGCCATTGATGATCACAATTTCGTGCACCAACAAGTTCGCAATAGCAGTTGGGGAACTTGTTTGGATCCCTTGCCGGATTGTCCTTTTCCGAAACATCAATGTTAGCAACGCTCTTTGTCTTGTTGGGGAGAGGCTTGGCTCTAGATCCTTGTTGTGCTTTGCTAGTGGACCATGATGGTGCCTTCTTAGGTGCTTTTCTGTTGTCCTTTTTGATCACCATCCTAGAAAGGAGAGAGAGATGGTAAAACTAAGCCCCAAAGAAGCACAAAGAAATAATAATCATGCAAGTGATAAAGCATGAAAGAATAAGTGGCTTAGCTACATGACAGCTGCAACATGAAACTAAGGCAACAATGAAAATCAAGGTTAATCACTAGCATGTGATGTATAAGTGGTAAAGGCATGCAAACAAGAAGCATGAGAAGTACATTCACTTAACATCAATATTAAGAAGTGAGAATTAGGGTATGAGCATGTAGAAATAAAGCAAGAAATGTAGTGGGCTTAATGCACATATGAACAAGCAAGTGAAGGAGAAAGACATCAAAATAGAAAACACTAAGGCAAAGTATCCCAAGAAGTCATGGGGGTCTTTCATCAAACACTTGGTGTGCATCCCTTTTTATGACAAAGATGGGAGATGGGTGGCAATGTAATCTTCCATAAAGCATCATCAATCATCATATTACACCAAAAATTGTAAAAGAAATCAAGTAAGTCAAACAAACTCATCCAATTGCAAGAGTGAGCTCCACTTGTAACACCCATAAGAAAATGAAAAGGAAGAGAGAAAGAAAATGCAACAAACAAAGAAAGCATGAATAAAGCTAACTAAGAAGAAGAGTAAGAGAATGGAAGAGAAGAAGAGAAGGAAACTAAACGAAAATAGAATTGAGAAGTACCTTGAGATGAGGAAGAAGAGAAATAGGGTATGGAGAGAGAGAAGGGGAAGTGAAGAGTAAGAGGGAGAAGAGGAGAAAGAATGGTGTGGAACTGCCGGAGGTGGTGGTTGTTGCCGCCGGTAGTGGCAGAGAAGAGGTGGTATAAATGGTGGAGGGGGTAGAGATGAAGAAGAAAGGTGGTGGTGAGAAGAGAGAAGAAAGGTTGAGGGAGAAAGGACGCGCTTCTAATGCAATTGGTTCGCGTAACCGACGCGCGCGCGCCATGCACGCGTGCGCGTGCATGGGCAAAAATCCGTAATGGCGCGGACGTGCATAGTGCGCGGAAGCGTGACGTAGCGAAAAGAAGGTGTGCGCACGGGCACCAGGTGCGCCTGTGCGTGCCCATGAGTTGTGCCCCCAGCACAATTTGGGCACAACTCTGGCTCAACTCTCGGGAAAAAGTACCAAAAAATTAAGTTTGATAATCGACGCGGGCGCGCACAGTGCGCTTGTGCGTCGATTTGCACAATGATCGTGGTGTGCGTGCCCGTCTGGTGCGCATACGCGTGAATCGAGTTAGGCCAGTGGCATGAAATTGGCCCAACCAGGGCATAACTCTCGGGAAAAATGGCCTAGAATCGCAAATCGCGATAGGGACGCGTACGCAGCTAGTGCGCGTACGTGTGCTGTTGCACGAATGGCCAAGGACGCGTACGCGCATCGTGCGCGCACGCATGATGGTGGTTATGCCCAGGACCCAAAGCTGACCCCGAATTTTCACAACTCTCTGGAAAATTGCCCAAGAGTTGCGAAGACTTATGGACGCGTACGCGCACATTGCGCGCATGCGTGCCCCCCCCCCCCTTTTTTTGAATGAGCATGAAAGATGCCTAATTACCATGAATTTAATGGCCAATCCAGCCAAAGAGGTCAAAAGCACCCAAAACTCAAAGCAAAATCTAAAGAGGGGTGTTTTTCTACCACACAATCAATTCATTCATGGGAAAATCAATGCAAGCTTTCATGAACAAATTGTCCAAGGTATTCACAATTAGGTCTAATCGATTAAAATTATAGCTAAACAATTGCAAACCAATCAAGAGTTCAAGAATTATATACAAAAAGGGTAAAATGATAGGTCTCACCATGGTGGGGTGTCTCCCACCTAGCACTTTTGTTTAACGTCCTTAAGTTGGACTTTTATTAGCTCCTTGTTCTTTGCCAAGGGGTGCATCTTCCAAGAGGAATACCTCAATCTCTTTGTTACTCTTCATTCGCTCACCATGATATGACTTGAGACAGTGCCCATTGACCTTGAAGATATCCGCACTTGAGGGATGGCGCAATTCGTAAACCCCATAGGGTTCCACTTTCACTACTTGATATGGGCCTTCCCATTTCGATCTTAGTTTTTCGGGCAATAATCTCAACCTAGAATTGTAAATTAGGACTAGATCACCGGCCTTAAATTCTTTGCCTCTTATGTTCTTATCATGCACGACTTTCATTTTCTCCTTGTAAAGTCTTGAGTTCTCATAAACTTCAAGCCTCAAACATTCCAACTCTGCCAGTTGTAGCTTCCTTTCAACCCCGACTCCACCCAAACTTGGATTGCATTCCTTGATGGCTCAATAAGCCCTGTGCTCTATTTCCACTGGTAAGTGGCAAGCTTTGCCATATACCAACCGAAAGGGACTCATGCCAATTGGCATTTTGTATGCCGTTCGGTAGGCCCATAATGCATCGTTGAGCTTGGTACTCCAATCTTTTTTATTGGGTTTCACAATCCTTTCCAAGATGCATTTAATTTCCCGATTGGAAACTTTGGCTTGGCCATTTGTTTGTGGGTGGTAGGCCGTGGCTACCTTATGCATGATGCTATATTTCTTTATGAGCCCTTCCATTCTTTTGTTGCAAAAATGGGAACCTTGGTCGCTCACGATTGCTCGTGGCGACCCAAATCTACAAATGATATTGTTTCTCACAAAAGAAATGACGTCATTAGCATCATCCGTCCGGGTGGGTATCGCTTCCACGCATTTGGACACATAATCAATGGCAAGTAGAATGTAGAGGAAGTCATTAGAGTTTGGGAATGGCCGCATGAAGTCTATTCCCCACACATCAAAGATTTCACAAATTAGCATGGTTTGTTGGGGAATTTCATCCTTCTTGGATATATTGCCAAATCTAATGTATTGAGAATAAGATTTACAAAATTGAGAGGAGTCTTTGAAAAGCGTTGGCCACCAAAAGCCACAATCTAGGATTTTCTTTGCCGTTCTTTGAGGTCCAAAATGGCCTCCTCCTTCGGAGGAGTGGCAAGCTTCCAAGATTGAGCGGAATTCGGTTTGTGGAATGCACCGCCGAATCACTTGATCCACCCCACATCTCCAAAGGTATGGGTCATCCCATACATAGTATTTGGATTCATTTTTTAGCTTATCCCTTTGATGTTTGGAGAGATTAGGAGGGAAGGAGCGAGATACCAAGTAATTGGCGATTGGTACATACCAAGGAATGGTTTTTGAGATTGCATGCAAGCCCTCGAAGGGAAAAAAATCATTAATAGGAGTGGTATCTCCTTTTGTGTGTTCAAGGTGACTTAAGTGGTCCGCCACTAGGTTTTGCGTACCACTCCTATCCTTGATTTCCAAGTCAAATTCTTGCAACAATAAAACCCATCTAATCAATCTCGGTTTAGATTCCTTCTTAGCCAACAAATACTTTAATGCCGCATGATCCAAGTTCACTACCACCTTTGAACCTAGTAAATAAGCTCGGAACTTGTCCAAGACAAAAACTATGGCCAAAAGTTATTTTTCGGTGGTAGTGTAGTTGGATTGGGCTCCATCTAGTGTTTTGGATGCATAGGCTATGACATATGGAATCTTACCCTCGTGTTGTGCTAACGCGGCTCCCACGGCAAAGTTTGAAGCATCACACATTATTTCGAATGGCCGACTCCAATCCGGCCCTCGCACGATGGGAGCTTGGGTCAATGCTACCTTCAGCTTGTCAAAAGCCTCCATGCATTCCTTGCTCAAACAAACTCAATGTCCTTTTGTAACAATCTCGACAGAGGCAATGCGACCTTACTAAAATCCTTTATGAATCTCCGATAAAATCATGCATGTCCAAGGAAAGAACGGACTTCCCTCTCGGAGGAGGGGTAAGGCAAGCTAGATATCACATTAATCTTTGCTGGATCTACAGAAATACTATCTTTGGAAATAATATATCTTAAAACAATCCCTTGCCTAACCATGAAATGGCACTTCTCAAAATTCAAGACAAGGTTAGTTTTAGTACACCTTTTCAAAAATTTTTCAAGATTGTCTAAGCAATGATCAAAAGAATCACCATATACCGTGAAGTCGTCCATGAATACCTTCATGCATTGCTCTAGAAAATTCGCAAATATGCTCATCATGCACCTTTGGAAAGTTGCCGGTGCATTGCATAAGCCAAACGGCATTCGCTTGTAGGCATAAGTTCCAAAAGGGCAAGTAAATGTTGTTTTTTCTTGGTCCTCTAGAGCAATGTGTATTTGGAAGTACCCCGAATAGCCATCTAGAAAGCAATAATGAGATTTACCGGATAATCGATCGAGCATTTGATCGATAAACGGAAGTGGAAAATGATCATTTCTAGTGGCCGCGTTCAACCTTCGGTAGTCGATACATACCTGCCAAGAGTTTTGCACCCGTGTTGCGATGAGCTCCCCACTTTCATTTTTTATTGTGGTTACTCCAGACTTCTTTGGCACGACTTGAACAGGACTCACCCATTCACTATCCGAAATGGGGTAAATGATGTCCGCTTCGAGTAACCGTGTTACTTCTTTCTTGACAACCTCCAAAATGGTAGGATTCAATCACCTTTGAGGTTGTCTCACAGGTCTAGCTTCTTCTTCCAAAAAAATCCGGTGTTCGCACACTTGGGGGGCTTATCCCCACTAGATCCGCCAAGCTCCACCCTATTTCCCTCTTGTTCTTCCTCAAAACACGTAGCAACTTCTCTTCTTGTTGAGGATTTAGTTCCCTTGCTATGATCACCGGGAACTTGTGGGCTTCATCAAGATATGAGTACTTTAGGTGGGGCGGTAGTGGTTTCAATTCTAGCTTTTGCTCTTGGCTTGTCATTTGAACTTCTTCACTTGGACCTTCACTATTTTCTTCAACCACATGTTTCTCATCTAGCTTTGCACCGTGCACTTCAGCCACAATGTTATCAATTAGATCACACCGGAATATGGAGTGGTTCTTCGATGGGTGCTTCATTGCCTCTTCTAAGCTAAAACTTACAACTCTCCCATCTATCTCAAATTAGTAGGTTCCCGAGTAGACATCCAACTTGAATCTAGAGGTCCTCAAGAACGGTCTCCCAAGTAGGATAGACGATGCCCTCTCGAATTCACTTGGTGGCATCTCAATGATATGGAAATCAATTGGGAATATCAAACCCTTGATGTTGACCAACACATCTTCCGCAATACCCGCTACGGTTATTATTCTCTTGTCTGCCAAGACAAACCTAGCCGCCGACCGCTTCAACAGTGGGAGCTTCAATAGATGATAAACGGAAAGGGGCATAATACTAATGCATGCACCAAGGTCACACATGCAATCAATGAATTGGACTCCATCAATGACACAAGTGACTAAGCAAGGACCCGAATCATCACACTTTTCTGGAATGGCCCCATTAAAGCCGAAATGGAACTTCCCAATGGAATGGTTTCCAACTCATGAATTCTATCTTTGTTCATACACAAGTCCATAAGAAATTTCGCATATTTAGGCACTTGATGTATAGCATCGAAGAGAGGGATAGTTACCTCTACTTTCTTGAACATCTCTACCATTTTCGGGTCAAGCTCCATACGCTTCTTAGCCTTCTTTGCCAATGTTGGAAATGGGATAGGTTGTGCCACTTCCTCTAAGACTTGCTCTTTTCTAGGGACTTCACTCCTTGGTTGAAGATCTTCATCTTCAATTTCTACATGTGCTTCTTCCTCTTCTATTTCTTCTATCTCAACTCCATCTTTCTCTTGAGCAACTATCAATGGGCTCGATGCCTTTGAGTCCCTCTCTTTCAATTGAGTTTCGGACCTCAAGGTTACAGCGTTGATACCATCCTTGGGGTTGGGTAGAGGTTGTGAGGGTATGGCACTAGGATTTGGAGTTTGAGGAGTGGAAGTGGAAGGAGGCTCCATGCGAGAAATGAGAGCTTGAAAGGTGGAAATGAGACCATTGATACTTGAGTTGAGTGTGTTTTGGAGATCTTTTTGTCCTTGGAGTATGGACCGGAGTGTGTTATTTTGAGTAGGAGATGTGGAAGGGTATGTGATTTGTGGTGCTTGGTGTTGGTTGGGTTGAGGTAGTTGTCTATAAGGTGGTATGTAAGCTTGATAGCTCCTTCCTTGATTCGGTTGTTGGTTCGGAGGGTTTTGTGAGTATCGGTTTTGTGAAGTGTTGTTGTTCCATCTTTGGTTGCCTCCATTGTCCCTACCCCCTTGTTCATAATTGTCCCTCCAACCTTGATTAGAGTTGTTACTCCCTTGGTTATAATTGCCTCCATGTTGAGGGTACCCTTGATTATAATTTCTCCCTTGTGAATGGTATCCTTGATTAGCACGTTCATAGTAGGGGCGATCATAAAAGTTGTGGGTAGCTGCTATGGTGTTATCTTCTTGGAGACTCGGACACTCGTCCGTGTAGTGGGAGTAGCATGAACAAATGCCGCACACTTTTTGGGGGACCAATTGTTGACATTGTTGGTGTTGAGGAGGTAGTGGTTGTTGCTGGGATGGAGGTTGTTGTTGATTCACTTGGAGTTGCTTTAGAAGGCTTGTCATCTCACACAAGGTCTTAGTAATGGTAGCGATCTCGCCACTTGAAGAGACTTCATTCACGCTCTTTGGACGGTTGACTCTCCATCTAGCATGTTGAGTGGATTCGGCCAAGTCGGCAATGAGTTGACATGCCTCCTCCGCCGTTCTATACTTAGACAAAGAACCATTGCTTGAGGCATCCAATAGATTCCTATCTTGCTCTCTCATTCCTTGGCACACATAGCCAAGCAATACTTGAGTGTCGAGCGTGTGGTTCAGACATGAATCAAGGAGTTTGTGGAACCGCTCCCAATATTCATATAGAGTTTTTATCTCGCCTTGTACAATATATGAGATCTCCTTCCTTAGCTTGTCCGTCATTTCTCTGGGCATGAACTTATCAAGGAACCCTCTTCTAAGCAAATCCCAATCGGACACAACATTGCTAGTTAAGGTATAGAACCACTCATTGTCTCATCCCTCAAGAGAGAAAGGGAAGGCAAACAACCATATAGCCACTTCATCGGACCCTTCCCGCTTAGTAGTTGAGCATACACCATGAAAATCCTTGAGGTGTCTAATTGGATCTTTTGCGGGAAGTCCATGGAACTTTGGTAAGAGATTGATGAGAGCGGTCTTGAGTTCAAAGTTTGCATTCAAGTTAGGATGAAGCACATGAAGAGGTTGGAGAACAAAATCCGGTGCACTCGCTTCCTTGAGAGTAACTCTCCTTGGAGCATCCATGTTGTCAAGACCTAGATCAAAAGAAGAACTATTAGTAGTATCTACGGAAGAGTTATTAGTGCCTTCATTGGATGACGATGATGTGGTTGGTGAATTGGTAAGAACCTTTTCACTTTCCTCAAAGGCTAACCGCCTCTGAGCTTGCCTAATATGAAGCAAAGTTCTTTCCATTTCCGAATCAAAGGGTGCTAAGCTTGGATTTGGTAGTGAACGCGTCATACAATGAAGGAGAAAAGAAGCTCATGACATCAATTAGTATCTAAGCAAAATCTAGCCCTATGTAACAATCAAACAAACAATCAATCAAGAGATAAATGCAAATATTCACATATTAACATATTTACACTAACTAATAGAATGGCACACATAAGCAACTGATGAGCGGATAATTTATACGCTTTTTGGCATTGTTTTTACATAGTTTTCAGTATGATTTAGTTAGTTTTTAGTATATTTTTATTAGTTTTTAAATAAAAATCACATTTCTGGACTTTACTATGAGTTTGTGTGTTTTTCTGTGATTTCAGGTATTTTCTGGCTGAAATTGAGGGACCTGAGCAAAAATCAGATTCAGAGGTTGAAGAAGGACTGCAGATGCTGTTGGATTCTGACCTCCCTGCACTCAAAGTGGATTTTCTAGAGCTACAAAACTCCAAATGGTGCGCTCTCAATTGCGTTGGAAAGTAGACATCCAGGGCTTTCCAGAAATATATAATAGTTCATACTTTGATTAAGAATAGATGATGTAAACTGGCATTGAACGCCAGTTCCATGCTACATTCTAGAGTCAAACGCCAAAAACAGGTTGCAAAGTGGAGTTAAACGCCAGAAACAGGTTACAAACTGGCGTTCAACTCCAAGAAAGACCTCTACACGTGTAAAGCTCAATGCTCAGCCCAAGCACACACCATGTGGGCCCCGGAAGTGGATTTCTGCATCATTTACTCATTTTTGTAAACCCTAGTAACTAGTTTAGTATAAATAGGACTTTTTACTATCTTTGTAAGGGATCTTTGATCAGTTTTATGCTATCTTAGACTTTCATGGGGGCTAGCCATTCGGCCATGCCTGGACTATTATCACTTATGTATTTTCAAACGGTAGAGTTTCTACACACCATAGATTAAGGTGTGGAGCTCTGCTGTTCCTCATGAATTAATACAAAGTACTACTGTTTTTCTATTCAATTCAAGATTATTCCTATTCTAAGATATCCATTCGCACCCAAAAACATGATGAATGTGATGATTATGTGACGCTCATCATCATTCTCAGTTATGAACGCGTGCCTGACAAACACTTCCGTTCTACATGCAAACAAGCTAGAATGAATATCTCTTAGATATCTGATACAGAGGACCGAGTCCGAGATATTAGAATCTTCGTGGTATAAGTTAGAACCCATGGATGGCCATTCTTGAGATCCGAAAAGTCTAAACCTTGTCTGTGTTATTCCAAGTAGGATCTGGGAAGGGATGGCTGTGATGAGCTTCAAACTCGCGAGTACTGGGCGTAGTGACAGAAGCAAAAGGATAGTAAATCCTATTCCAGTATGATCGAGAACCGATAGATGATTAGCCATGCAGTGACAGCGCATTGGACCATTTTCACAGAGAGGATGGGATGTAGCCATTGACAACGGTGATGCCCTACATAAAGCTTGCCATGGAAAGGAGTAGGAATGGTTGGATGAAGACAGCAGGAAAGCAGAGGTTCAGAGGAACGAAAGCATCTCTATACGCTTATCTAAAATTCTCACCAATGAATTACATCTTTTAATTATTAAAACTCTATAACCATTTGAATCCACCTGACTGAGATTTACAAGGTGACCATAGCTTGCTTCAAGCCGACAATCTCCATGGGATCGACCCTTACTCACATAAGGTTTATTACTTGGACGACCCAGTGCACTTGCTGGTCAGTTGTGCGAAGTTGTGACAAAAAATTAAGATTATGAACGTGCGTATAAATTTTTTAGCGCCATTACCAAGGAATAGAACCATCACGATTTCTGCGCACCAAGTTTTTGGCGCCGTTGCCAGGGATTGTTCAAGTTTGGACAACTGACGGTTCATCTTGTTGCTCAGATTAGGTAAATTTATTTTAATTTTAACCTTTTTGTTTTTATTATTCTTATTTTCAAAAAATCCAAAAAAAATATATTTTTGAGTTTCTTGTTTGAGTCTAGAGTCAAGTTTTAAGTTTGATGTCAATTGCATCTTTTTAATTTTCTAAAAATTAATTTCAAAAATTTCATGCATTGCATTCTTCATGATCTTCAAGTTGTTCTTGGCCAGTCTTCTTGTTTGATCTTCATATTTTCTTGTTTTGTGTTTTTTCTTGTTTTTCATATGCATTTTCGATTTGTTAGTGGCTAAAGTTTGATAATTTTTAAGTTTGGTGCCTTGTATGTTTTTATTTTCTTGAAAATTTTTCAAAAATAAGTCTTGATGTTCATCTTGACATTCAAAGTGTTCTTGGTGTTCATCTTGACATTCATAGTGTTTTTACATGCATTTTTGGTTTTGATCTTAATTCTTCATGTTTTGTTTCATTCTTGCTGTTTAATGAAAAAAAAAGAGAGA
The DNA here is from genome assembly GCF_059453495.1 of Arachis ipaensis. Taxonomy (NCBI): domain Eukaryota; kingdom Viridiplantae; phylum Streptophyta; class Magnoliopsida; order Fabales; family Fabaceae; genus Arachis; species Arachis ipaensis. The sequence continues at coordinate 40,358,746 of NC_142437.1, forward strand.
GAAAAACATCAAAAAGATATCTTTTCCTTTATTCTCTTTCATCATTAAAAATTCAAAAATAATATATATATATATATATATATATATATATATATATATATATATATATATATATATATATCTTTCCCTTTTTCACTCATAAATTTCCAAAATTTGAGTTGACTTTTTCAAAAAATTTTAAAATTTAGTTGTTTCTTATGAGTCAAATCAAATTTTCAATTTAAAAATTCTATCTTTTTCAAATATTTTTCAAAAATCAAATCTTTTTTCACTTTTTCTTTCATAATTTCGAAAATTTCAATTTGATTTTCAAAATCTTTTTCTTATTTCTATTTTATATTTTCAAAGTTAATGCTAACAATTAATGTGATTGATTCAAAAATTTTAAAAGTTTTTTACTTGCCTCTTAAGAAAGGTTCAATCTTTAATTTTTAAATCATATCTTTTTAGTTTCTTGTTAGTCAAGTAATCAACTTTAATTTTCAAAATCAAATCTTTTTAAATTTCTTTTTCAAATCTTTTTCAAAATAAGTTTCAACTACATCTTTTTCAAAACCAATTTCAAAATCTTTTCTAACTTCTTTTCTAACCTCTTATCTTTTTAATTTGATTTTCAAATCTTTTTCAATCAATCTTATCTTTTTGTTTCAATCATATCTTTTTCAAAACTACCTAACTAACTCTCTAATTTTCGAAAATCACCTTCCTTTTTTTCAAAATTTCTTTTTAATTAACTAATTGAATTAAATTTTAATTTAATTTCAATTTTCTTTTTCTAAATTTTTGAATTTCAATTTTAATTTTAAATTAAAACCAAAACTATTTTTCTTTTCTTTTCAATTATTTTTGAATTCTTCTCCTTCATCTCCTTCTATTTATTTATTCATCTACTAACACTTCTCTTCCTCCCAAAATTCGAACACCATCTTCCTCTCTTTGTTCGAGTTTTTCTCTTCTCCTTCTTACATTCTTCTCTTCTTATACTCACATAAAGGAATCTCTATACTGTGACATAGAGGATTCCATATTTTCTTTTGTGTTCTCTTCTTTTTCATATGAGCAAGAACAAGGATAAGAATATTCTTGTTGAAGCTGATCCTGAACCTGAAAGGACTCTGAAGAGGAAGCTAAGGGAAGCCAAAGCACAACTCTCAGGAGAAAATTTGACAGAAATTTTCGAAAAAGAAGAAAACATGGCCAAAAATAATAACAATGCAAGGAAGATGCTTGGTGACTTTACTGCACCAAATTCCAATTTATATGGAAGAAGCATCTCAATTCCTGCCATTGGAGCAAACAACTTTGAGCTTAAACCTCAATTAGTTTCTCTGATGCAACAGAATTGCAAGTTTCATGGACTTCCATCAGAAGATCCTTTTCAGTTCTTAACTTAATTCTTGCAAATCTGTGATAATGTTAAGACTAATGGGGTTGATCCTGAGGTCTACAGGCTTATGCTTTTCCCATTTGCTGTAAGAGACAGAGCTAGAATTTGGTTGGACTCTCAACCTAAAGACAGCCTGAACTCTTGGGATAAGCTGGTCACGGCTTTCTTAGCCAAGTTCTTTCCTCCTCAAAAGCTTAGCAAGCTTAGAGTGGATGTTCAAACCTTCAGACAAAAGGAAGGTGAATCCCTCTATGAAGCTTGGGAGAGATACAAGGAACTGACCAAAAGGTGTCATTCTGACATGCTTTCAGAATGGACCATCCTAGATATCTTCTATGATGGTCTGTTTGAACTATCTAAGATGTCATTGGGCCATTTTGCAGGTGGATCCATTCACCTAAAGAAAACACCTGCAGAAGCTTAAAAACTCATTGACATGGTTGCAAATAACCAGTTCATGTACACTTCTGAAAGGAATCCTGTGAATAATGGGACCCTTATGAGGAAGGGAGTTCTTGAAATTGATACTCTGAATGCCATATTGGCTCAGAATAAAATATTGACTCAGCAAGTCAATATGATCTCTCAGAGTCTGAATGGATTGAAGGAATCATCCAACAGTACTAAAGAGGCATCTTCTGAAGAAGAAGCTTATGATCCTGAGAACCTTGCAATAGCAGAGGTAAATTACATGGGTGAACCCTATGGAAACACTTATAATCCCTCATGGAGAAATCATCCAAATTTCTCATAGAAGGATCAACAAAAGCCTCAACAAGGCTTTAATAATGGTGGAAGAAACAGGTTTAGCAATAGCAAGCCTTTTCCATCATCCACTCAGCAACAGACAGAGAATTCTGAGCAGAATCCATCTAGCTTAGCAAATATAGTCTCTGATCTATCTAAGGCCACTTTAAGTTTCATGAATAAAACAAGGTCCTCCATTAGAAATTTGGAGGCACAAGTGGGCCAGCTAAGTAAAAGGGTCACTAAAACCACTCCTAGTACTCTCCCTAGCAATACAGAAGAGAATCCAAAAAGAGAGTGCAAGGTCATTGAATTAACCATCATGGCCGAACCTACAAGGGAGGGAGAGGACGTGAATCCCAGTGAGGAAGACCTCCTGGGACGTCCAGTGATCAATAAGGAGTGTCTCTCTGAGGAACCAAAGGAATCTGAGGCTCATCTAGAGACCACAGAGATTCCTTTGAACCTCCTTATGCCATTCATGAGCTCTAATGAGTATTCTTCTTCTGAAGATAATGAAGATGTTACTGAAGAGCAAGTTGCCAAGTACCTTGGTGCAATCATGAAGCTGAATGCCAAATTATTTGGTAATGAGACTTGGGAAGATGAACCTCCCTTGCTCATCAATGAACTAAGTGATCTGGATCAACTGAGATTGCCTCAAAAGAAACAGGATCCTGGAAAGTTCTTAATACCTTGTACCATAGGCACCATAACCTTTGAGAAGGCTCTATGTGACCTTGGATTAGGGATAAACCTCATGCCACTCTCTGTAATGGAGAAACTGGGAATCTTTGAGGTGCAAGCTGCCAGAATCTCATTAGAGATGGCAGACAACTCCAGAAAACAGGCTTATAGACAAGTAGAGGACGTGCTAGTAAAGGTTGAAGGCCTTTACATCCCTGCTGATTTTATAATCCTGGATACTGGGAAGGATGAGGATGAATCCATCATCCTTGGAAGACCTTTCCTAGCCACAGCAAGGGATGTGATTGATGTGGACAGAGGAGAATTGATCCTTCAACTGAATGAGGATAACCTTGTGTTTAAAACTCAAAGATCTCCTTCTGTAACCATGGAGAGGAAGCATGAAAGGCTTCTCTCACTGCAGAGTCAACCAAAGCCCCCACAGTCAAACTCTAAGTTTGGTGTTGGGAGGTTCCAACAATGCTCTGAACATCTGTGAGGCTCCATGAGAGCTCACTGTCAAGCTATTGACATTAAAGAAGTACTTGTTGGGAGGCAACCCAATGTTATCTAATTATATTCATTTATTTTCTATTGTTATTTTCTGTTTTCTTTAGGTTGATGATCATGTGAACTCATAAAAACTACTGAAAAATAAAAAACAAAATGAAAAATAGCAGAAGAAATAGCACACCCTGGAGGAGAGCAGTCTGGCGTTTAAACGCCAGAAACAAGCATCTGTCTGGCGTTTAACGCCAGAAATAGGCACCAAGCTGGCGTTTAATGCCAGAAACAAGCATCTTCCTGGCGTTAAATGCCAGAACAGAGCATGGAAGTGGTGTTTAATGCCAGAAACAGGCAGCAGTCTGGCGTTAAACGCCAGGATTGCATGTATAGGGCGTTTTACACGTCTAAAGGGTACAGGGATCAAAAATCCTTGACACCTCAGGATCTGTGGACCCCACCAGATCCCCACCTAACCCTATTCTGTCCTCTTCATACCTTTTCATAATTCTCTTCCCCAAATGCCCTTCACCAATCACTTCAATCACTCTTCCCCATAAACCCCACCTACCTTCAAAGTCAAAATATTTTCCCTCCCAAACCCAACCCTAAATGGCTGAACCCTAAACCCCTCCCCACTTCTATATAAACCCCTCATTCCTTCTTCTATTTCACACAACACAACCCTCTCTTCTTCCACTTGGCCGAAACCTACTCTCTCTCCCTCTCCTCCATTTCTCTTCTTCTTCTACTTCTTTCTTTCTTCTTTTGCTCGGGGACGAGCAAACACTTTAAGTTTGGTGTGGTAAAAGCATTGCTTTTTGTTTTTTCATAACTATTTATGGCACCTAAGGCCAGAGAAACCTCTAGAAAGAGGAAAGGGAAGGCAATTGCTTCCACCTCTGAGTCATAGGAGATGGAGAGATTCATCTCAAAGGTCCATCAAGACCACTTCTATGAAGTTGTGGCCAAGAAGAAAGTGATCCCTGAGGTTCCTTTCAAGCTCAAGAAGAATGAGTATCCGGAGATCTGACTTGAAATTCAAAGAAGAGGTTGGAAAGTTCTCACCAACTCCATTCAACAAGTCGGGATCCTAATGGTTCAAGAGCCCTATGCAAACGCATGGATCACAAGGAACCATGATCAAAGTGTGAACCCAAATCCAAAGCATTGGCTTACTATGGTTTGGGGAAAATACTTAGATTTCAATCTGGAAAATGTAAGGCTGGCGTTCAACTTGCCAATGATGGATGAGAACGCACGCCCCTACACAAGAAGGGTCAACTTTGATCAAAGGTTGGACCAAGTCCTCATAGACATATGTGAGGAAGGAGCTCAATGGAAAATTGACTCAAGAGGCAAGCCGGTTCAACTAAGAAGGCATGACCTCAAACAAGTAGCTAGGAGATGGCTAGAGTTCATTCAACGCTCAATCATTCCTACTAGTAACCGGTCTGAAGTTACTATAGACCGGGCCATCATGATCCATAGTATCATGATTGGAGAGGAGGTGGAAGTTCATGAGATTATACCTCAAGAACTTTACAAGGTCGCTGACAAGTCCTCCACTTGGGCAAGGTTAGCCTTTCCTCACCTCATATGCCACCTCTGCAATTCATCTGGAATTGACATAGAGGGAGATATCCTCATTGAAGAGGATAAGCCCATCACTAGGAAAAGAATGGAGCAAACAAGAGATCATGGACCTCAACATGAGCATGAGGAGATTCCTCACCATGAAATCCCTGAGATGTCTCAAGGGATGCACTTTCCTCCACAAAACTATTGGGAGCAAATCAACACCTCCCTAGGAGAATTAAGTTCTAATATGGGATAACTAAGGGTGGAGCACCGAGAGCACACCATCATCCTTCATGAGATTAGAGAAGATCAAAGAGCTATGAGGGAGGATCAACAAAGACAAGGAAGAGACATAAAGGAGCTCAAAAGCACCATTGGTTCTTCAAGAAGAGGAAGATGCCACCCTCACTAAGGTGGACTCATTCCTTAATCTCCTTGTTTATTTATTTTCCTTTTTTCGATTTTTGAGCTTTATGCTTATTTATATTTGTGTCTTATTACATAATCACTAGTGTCTAAGTATTTATGCCTTAAAGTTATGAATATGAATCCATCACCTCTCTTGAATGAAAAATGTTTTAATTACAAAAGAACAAGAAGTACATGGTTTCGAATTCATCCTTGAAACTAGTTTAATTATTTTGATGTGGTGGCAATACTTTTTGTTTTCTGAATGAATGCTTGAACAGTGCATATGTCTTTTGAAGTTGTTGTTTATGAATGTTAAATATGTTGGCTCTTGAAAGAATGATGAAAAGGAGACATGTTATTTGATAATCTGAAAAATCATAAAAATGATTCTTGAAGCAAGAAAAAGCAGTGAATACAAAAGCTTGCGAAAAAAATGGCGAAAAAAGAGAAAGAGAAAAAGAAAAAGCAAGCAGAAAAAGCCAAAAGCTCTTTAAACCAAAAGGCAAGAGCAAAAAGCCAATAGCCCTTAAAACCAAAAGGCAAGGGTAATAAAAAAGGACCAAAGGCTTTGAGCATCAGTGGATAGAAGGGCCTAAAGGAATAAAATCCTGGCCTAAGCGGCTAAACCAAGCTGTCCCTAACCATGTGCTTGTGGCGTGAAGGTGTCAAGTAAAAACTTGAGACTGAGCGGTTAAAGTCGAGGTCCAAAGCAAAAACAGAGTGTGCTTAAGAAGGACACCTCTAATTGGGGACTTTAGCAAAGCTGAGTCACAATCTGAAAAGATTCACCCAATTATGTGTTTGTGGCATTTATGTATCCGGTGGTAATACTGGAAAACAAAGTGCTTAGGGCCACGGCCAAGACTCATAAAGTAGCTGTGTTGAAGAATCAACATACTTAATTAGGAGAATCAATAACACTATCTGAATTCTAAGTTCCAATAGATGCCAATCATTCTGAACCTCAATGGATAAAGCGAGATGCCAAAACTATTCAAGAGGCAAAAAGCTACAAGTCCCGCTCATCTGATTGGAACTAAGTTTCATTGATATTTTGAAATTTATAGTATATTCTCTTCTTTTTATCCTATTTGATTTTCAGTTGCTTGGGGACAAGCAATAATTTAAGTTTGGTGTTGTGATGAGTGGATAATTAATACGCTTTTTGACATTGTTTTTAAATAGTTTTCAGTATGATTTAGTTAGTTTTTAGTATATTTTTATTAGTTTTTAAATAAAAATCACATTTCTGGACTTTACTATGAGTTTATGTGTTTTTCTGTGATTTCAGGTATTTTCTGGCTGAAATTGAGGGACCTGAGCAAAAATCAGACTCAAAGGTTGAAGAAGGACTGCAGATGCTATTGGATTCTGACCTCCCTGCACTCAAAGTGGATTTTCTGGAGCTACAGAACTCCAAATGGCACACTCTCAATTGCGTTGGAAAGTAGACATCCAGGGATTTCCAGCAATATATAATAGTCCATACTTTGATTAAGGATAGATGACGTAAACTGGTGTTGAACGCCAGTTCCATGCTGCATTCTGGAGTCAAACGCCAGAAACAGGTTGCAAAGTGGAGTTCAACGCCAGAAACAGGTTACAAACTGGCGTTCAACTCCAAGAAAGACCTCTACATGTGTAAAGCTCAATGCTCAGCCCAAGCACATACCAGGTGGGCCCTGGAAGTGGATTTCTGCATCATTTACTCATTTCTGTAAACCCTAGTAACTAGTTTAGAATAAATTGGACTTTTTACTATCTTTGTAAGGGATCTTTGATTAGTTTTATGCTATCTTAGACTTTCATGGGGGCTGGCCATTCGACCATGCCTGGACCATTATCACTTATGTATTTTCAAACGGTAGAGTTTCTACACACCATAGATTAAGGTGTGGAGCTCTGCTGTTCCTCATGAATTAATACAAGTACTACTGTTTTTCTATTCAATTCAAGCTTATTCCTATTCTAAGATATCCATTCGCACCCAAGAACATGATGAATGTGATGATTATGTGACACTCATCATCATTCTCACTTATGAACGTGTGCCTGACAAACACTTCTGTTCTACATGCAAACAAGCTAGAATGAATATCTCTTAGATATCTAATACAGAGGACCGAGTCCGAGATATTAGAATCTTCGTGGTATAAGTTAGAACCCATGGATGGCCATTCTTGAGATCCGAAAAGTCTAAACCTTGTTTGTTGGTGCACGAAATTGTGATCTCAGGCAATGGCGCCAAAAGCTCTGTACGCACATCTTAATAAATCGTTTTTCATTCACAACTTCGATACAACTAACCAGCAAGTGCACTGGGTCGTCCAAGTAATAAAACCTTACGTGAGTAAGGGTCGATCCCACGGAGATTGTTGGTATGAAGCAAGCTATGGTCATCTTGTAAATCTTAATCAGGCGGATAATAATTGATTATGGAGTTTTCGAAAATAAATAATAAATAGACAGAAAATAAAGATAGAAATACTTATGTATATCTTTGGTGAGAATTTCAGATAAGTGTATGGAGATGCTTTCGTCCCTTTGAACTTCTGCTTTCCTGCTGTCTTCATCCAATCAGTCCTACTCCTTTCCATGGCTGGCTTTATGTAAGGACATCACCATTGTCAATGGCTACTTTCATCCTCTCTGTGAAAATGGTCCGATGCACTGTCACTGCATGGCTAATCATCTGGAGGCATCACCGTGGTCAATGGCTGCATCCTATCCTCTTGTGAAAATGGTCCAAATGCTCTGTCACAGCACGGCTAATCATCTGAGGTTCTCGATCATACTGGAATAGGATTCACCCTCCTTTTGCGTCTGTCACTACGCCCAGCACTCGCGAGTTTGAAGTTCGTCACAGTCATTCAATCCCAGAGTCCTACTCGGAATACCACAGACAAGGTTTAGACTTTCCGGACTCTCATGAATGCCGCCATCAATCTAGCTTATACCACGAAGATTTTGACTAAGAGATCCAAGAGATACTCATTCAATCGAAGGTAGAACGGAAGTGGTTGTCAGGCACGCGTTCATAGGGAATGATGATGATTGTCACGTTCATCACATTCATGTTGAAGTGCGAATGAATATCTTAGAAGCAAAATAAGTTGAATTGAATATAAAACAGTAGTACTTTGCATTAAATCATGAGGAACAACAGAGCTCCACACCTTAATCTATGGAGTGTAGAAACTCTATCGTTGAAAAATACATAAGTGAATACAGGGTAAGCATGGCCGAATGGCCAGCCTCCCATGGAGGTCTAGAGATCTCTAAAAATGATCAAAAGATGATCCCCAGATCATAAGATGTCTAATACAATAGTAAAAAGTCCTATTTATACTAAACTAGTTACTAGGGTTTACAGAGATAAGTAATTGATGCATAAATCCACTTTCGGGGCCCACTTGGTGTGTGCTTGGGCTGAGCTTGAATGTTACACGTGCAGAGGCTCTTTCTGGAGTTGAACGCCAGGTTGTAACGTGTTTCTGGCGTTCAACTCTGGTTCGTGACGTGTTTCTGGCGTTTAACTCCAGACTGCAGCGTAGAACTGGCGTTCAACGCCCTTTTGCGTCGTCTAAACTTGGCCAAAGTATGGACTATTATATATTGCTGGAAGGCCCTGGATGCGGGTTGTGGTTCCTCAGCTGGGGCTCTTTTTGTTCCTTTCCTTGCTGTTGATTTGGGAATGGCTTTCTCTTTTCCTTTCTTGGTAGCCATCCTGAAAAAGGGAAGAGAAAGTAAATTAAATTTAAAAAGAGAGATATATAGCAAGGAAGACAACGAAAAAGGTGGTGATGGATGCACATTAAGATATAACTGACATTATCACATGCTCCCGAGTACATGTGAAAAGCCAACAATGGGAAATAGCTAGTGCATGTAAAGACAAGTGAATGCAAGGTGTTTATTGGCATGCCGGCAAAGGGCATGAGTAGCATAGACCAAGCAATACTTTGTAACAAACCATCACGTTTGTATTGACAATTAATTTCAATTAATACAATAGTAAAGCGAGTTTATGAAAAGCAAGCATTCAGAGTAGTAGGATAAAAGATACTGAAAAGCAGTGCACAATGCCATACGGGCGTTTTCACAAACACATAGCATGCATGTTAAATAATATGATGAAAATAATAAATTGAACATGCAAGCAATCCTTTAAAATATATATATATATATAATTGTCAAATAATTCCTCTAATAATCCACAAGTAAAATATAGAAATAATGACCCAAATAGATTTCTAACACCAATGAAAATAATGCAATGAATGAAAGTATGTAAATAAACTAAAATAAAATAAAAAGAAAAATAAGAGAGATGAGAAGGTAAAGAAGATAAGAAAGGAAGAAGAAAGAAATAAGAAAAGATAAGAAAAATAAGGATTAGAGAAGAAAAGATAAGAAATTTGGCTGATCTGGATAATCTGTGCGCCGCTTGTGACGCGGACGCATGAGTGACGCGATCGCGTGGTGCGCAAGAAGGTCAGGTGACGCGGACGCATGGGGCACGCGATCGCGTGACTTGATTTGTGCTAGTGGCGCGAGTGCAGCCTCGCGGTCGCACAACTCTCTGTTCAAAACTTAGTATTACCAAAATCCTGGGTGACGCGGTCGCGTGGTTGACGCGATCGCGCGGGTGGCCTTATTTCCAATATGACGCGGACGCGTGGGTGACGCGTTCGCGTGGGAGGGTTTGGGCTTCCAGCACAAGTCCAGCCCAACTCCAGCGCAACTTTCGGCCATGCACCCGGTTGACGTCGATTTTCAGGTCACGCGGCCGCGTGGGTGACGCGGTCGCGTGGGAGACCATTATTCCCAGGTGACGTGGACGCGTGGGGCATGCGTCTGCGTGGGTAGAATTGTGCCATTGGCATGCCTCCAGCAACGCTCCAGCGTGACTCTCTGTTCATTTTTATTTTCTCTTCTCTCCTTGCGATGCGGACGCGTCGCTGATGCGGTCGCGTCGTGTTGCACTTTTTTTTTTAATCTGAAAAGATGCAGAATGCAGTGTTAATATGAATGTGATTCAAAACTCCAGGTTCAATATAATAAAATAAAATAAAACTCGAAAACAAATAAAACTAAATAAAAATGAAAAAGAACAATCATACCATGGTGGGTGTCTCCCACCTAGCACTTTTAGTTAGAGTCCTTAAGTTGGATATTTGGTGAGCTCCCTGTTATGGTGGCTTAAGCTTGTATTCATCCAGGAATCTCCACCAATGTTTGTATTTCCAGTAACCTCCGGGGTCCCAAACTAGGCGTAGAAAGCCTTCAAGTAAGTTAAAGCAAGTGACAAGAACCCAAGAGTGCTGATTTCTAGATTGGATTTCGGGGTCCCAAATCTTGCTTTTGCACCCGTCTTCTTGTTGATCATCATGATTCTATTCGGGTGGTAGGCAATCTGAATTCTCACTAAAGCGGCCAAACAACTTCCTAGACCCATTCAGTGGAGCTTTACACCAACCTTTACATTTAAACTTTAAGCTTTCAACCATAATGAACCTTGCAGGACAATTCTTACCACTGACCATTTTCCTCTTACTCTTAATGCCACAAAGAGCTCTAAGTTGACCATCCGTCTCCAGTAGCCCATATTCAAGTGGGATTAGAAAGCTATGGGATATGAATTTTACCCACTTGAATGTTGTGAAGGATGATGGCAACTTAGGGGGAGGGGTTTCCAACAACTTTGGCAAGGTAATTTCAAGCTCCACTCCCTTGTGCTCTTCTTTGACATCTTCTACCTCTTGATCAACCTCTACAAAATCTTTAACCATGATCTGCCTTGGAGGTTGTACGCTCTTCTCAACATCAACATCAAACACCGTGGAAGGAGGCTCTGTGACTGGACTTTCCAATGGAGGTACAGCATCTCTTAAGTCCGCAACCACTTCTTCCTTTTTAATAATTGCTGCTTTGTCCAGTTGTTTAAGTATAAAATCGTACTCATCCTCGATGTTTTTCTTTCTTGACAACTCCTTTCAACTATTCTTTCATCTTCAAGGGTCTCTCCTACCCTTACCCGTAGGGCCTCCTCTAGCTCTTTATGAAGTATGGATTCGCGAAGATGATTCCTTCTTTCCTGTTCTATATCAATAGCATAATTGGGACATCTTGCTCTTGGATTGATGGATGTGGGTGCTCTTCCATGGATGGTGGTGATGGGATGAGAAGATCTTTATGTGGTTGAAAAGGAAGTGCACTAGAGCTTGAGGGTTGATTATTGAAGGTATTTGGTGGTCTGATTTGGGTGAAGAGAGCTTATATAGTAGAGTTTAGATCGGCAAGTGCTTTCTCCATGGAGGTTTGGGGTAGATAGGAGGGTTCATTTGGTTCATAAGGTGGTTGGTATGGTGGATGAGGGTTAGGGTCATATGGAGGTGAGTGGTGGAAAAGGGCTTGTGAGTATGGTGGTCCCAAGTTGTGTTGAGGAGGTTCATAGGCATATGATGGTGGTTGTTGATAGTCCATTGGAGGTGGTTGTTGCCACGAGGGTTGATTAAATCCTTGTGCCTCCTCCCATATTCGATTGTTCCAAGCTTGATGCCTGTTCTCATTGTAATTTCTTCAACATAATTGTAACAAGACTCATAGCCAAAGGGGTGAGAGTTCATAGTAGCAATTAAAAATGAAAATAAAAATAAATTTAAATTAAAAGGTTATTTAAATTTTGAATTTTGAAATTTGAATTTTAAATTTTTGAAATTTGAATTTTGAAATTTGATTTTTTAAATTTTGAATTTTTGAATTTAATAAGGAAAGAGAAAAACAATAAAATGACACCAAACTTAAAAATTTTTAGATCAAAACGAAGAAAACAACTAAGAACAACTTGAAGGTCAAGATGAACACAAAGAACAACTTGAAGATCAAGATGAACACCAAAAATTTTTTTTTTGAAAAAAAAAATTTAATAATTAAATAAAAACCAATAACCTCTTAATTTATGAAAAAAAAAAGCAAAAATAAAAACAAAAAATAAAAACAAATAAACAAGCAAAAAGTAAAAATATTTACAATAACTAATAATAAGGCACACGTTTGCAATTCCCCGGCAACGGCGCCATTTTGACGTTAGGATTTTTTGCCAGTAAAGAATTTCATAAAAACAGTCGCGTTGTAGATATAGTCTCTAAACCGACAGAAATCCCTTCGTACAAACATTTTGGTTGTCACAAGTAACAAACCCCTTTGAAATTGATAACCGAGTATTCAAACCTCGGGTCGTCTTCTCAAGGAATTGCAGGGAAGTATGTTCTTATTATTGGTTATGAAGATTGTAAATTGGGGGTTTTGAAAGTAAGGTGGGAATATGTTATATGACAAGTAAAATAAAACAATAATAATAAAATCTCTTGGCAAGGTATAAGAAATTGGAAGTCCAGACTTAGTTATCCTTATCAATAACAATGAAAGTTGAATCTTAATTCCACTTAGTTAACCTTTACTAAAGCAAAGGAAAGTCAAGGGACAAATTAGTTTGATCTTCGAATCCTATTTATTTCCTAAGAAAAGATTGGGATTATTGAAGTTCAACTCAATTGGCAAGATAACAATTAACAATTATGCTATTAAGTTGGATAATTCCTGAGTTACTGATTTCTTAACCAAGACCAAAAGGGGAAAAGTAAATCTGCTGGAATAAGAATGCCTTCAGATGGGAAGCAATAATCATGTAAATAAAAGAGAGCAATAATAACTGAAATACTTCAAATAACATTAATTCAAGTAATCTGGAACAGTTCATAAACTAAATTGGGAAAATAAATAAAAATAAAGAACCTGGGATTGAGAGTTACTCCTAATACTAAGAGAAGTCCTAAATCCTAAGAGAGAGGAGAGAACCTCTCTCCAAACTAAATCTAAATCATGAGAAGTGAATTATGAGAGCCTCCTTCTGAATGGATGCATTCTCCCACTTTATAGGCTCTAATCTGTGTTTTCTGGGCCGCAAACTGGGTCAGAAACAGTCCAGAATTCGCTGGTTTCGAATTTTGCTACGCTGGATTTCCGTCACTGCGACGCGACCGCATGGATCACGCGGTAGCGTCGTCTAGCATCAGCGGAACTATAGCATATTATATATCAAATCGAAGCTCCGGACGTTAGCTTTCCAACGCAACTGGAACCGCGTCGTTTGGACCTCTGTAGCTAAAGTTATAGCCGTTTGAGTGCAGAGAGGTCAGGCTGGACAGCTTAGCAATTTCTCCAACTTCTTGCATTCCTTCCACTTTTGCATGCTTTCTTCCCATCCTCCAAGCCATTCCTGCCTTATAATATCTGAAAACACTTAACACACATATCAAGGCATCTAATGGTAATAAGAGAGGATTAATAATAAGCAAATATAAGATCAAAGAAGCATGTTTTCCATCAAAGCACATAATTAGGAAGGAAATATAAAACCATGCAAATATTATGAATAAGTGGGTAAAGAGTTGATAAAATCCACTCAATTGAGCACAAGATAAACCATAAAATAGTGGTTTATCAACCTCCCCACACTTAAACACTAGCATGTCCTCATGCTAAGCTCAAGAGAAGCTATAAAGAAATGAAGAGGAATGGTAGAATGCATGAAATGCAACCTATGAATGCAACTACATGCTAAATGCTTTTACTTACTTGGTTAAGAGTAAATAAGTTCTCCAAGAATAAATACAAACCAATTTTCACTAATTCAAATCATACAATAAAAAGCAAATGAACTTGTAAGAAGACAGCTCATGAAAGCAGGGAACATAGAATCAAGCATTGAACCCTCACTAGTAGTGTGTATCACTCTAATCTCTCAAGTGTATAGGGTTATTCACTCTACTCTTCTCTAGTCATGCTTTCTAAACCTTGTTCTTCATCTAACTAATCAACAAAAATTTAATGTACCAATGCAAACATCATGAGGTCTTTTCAAGGTTGTAATGGGGCTGAGGTAAAGGTAAGGATATATGTATGGCCAAGTGAGCTATAATATGAATCTTCAATTAACCTAAGCTCTCACCTAATATACATATACTCTATATACTTTTAAATTCATGCCTAGCTACCCATAATTCCCACTCTTGTATAATTCCCATACTCATGTACCAAATTTTCTTTAATTTTTATCACATGTGCATTGATCTTTTATTAAACTTAATATTTGGGGTAATTTTGTCCCCTTGTTTATTTATTTATATTATATATATATATATATATATATATATATATATATTTTTTTTTTTTCTCTTTTTTTTTAATTTTTTTCGTAGAGAAATAAACATAACTTATCAATGTACATGGATTTTTCTATTATTTTTCTATTTTGGTTTTTCATGAGTAGGTTCCCAAATTCCTAATATTCAAATAAATTAGAAACATGTTACATTCTCTTATCAACCCATGTTCCCAAAATGTCCCCACACTTATTTGCTACACAATCTCTATCTTAAGCTAACCAAAGATTCAATTGGGATAATTAATTTGTTTTCCGCTTAAGGCTAGTGATGTGGTTATAGAACAGAAGGGGCTTAAAAGCTCAAGGGGCTAACAAAGGTGATGTAAAAGGTAGGCTTATTTGGGGTAAGTGAGTTGATAATCAAATACGGCCTCAATCATACGCAAGCATGTAAATATACTAAACAAAGGACATATAGACTGGAACAAAATACAGATTACAATCATAGAGAAGGAAACACACAGGAATAAAATATTTATGGTTAAATAATGTAACCATGTAAATAAGCTCAAAGTCTCACAGGTTGTGTGTTCTTTGGCTCAAAAACCATGTTCCAAATACAACTTCCAAACAAGTTTAACACAAAAATATTTTTTTTTTCAATTTAAATTAGTGAAATATTATGAAAATTTATTGAAAAAGAAAATATTACTTCAACTAAGTAGTAACTAAATGCATAAAATCAAATAAACATGCAATTAAATATGCAAATGCAACAATTAACAAAGAAATAAAATAAAACATTGGTGTTGAAAGAGGAAGTAACTAACCCATGGAGATCGGTATCGACTTCCCCACACTTAAAGATTTCACCGTCCTCGGTTTATGCTAAGATGTACAAGTGGATGCGGGTTGTGGTTCCTCAGCTGGGGCTCTTTTTGTTCCTTTCCTTGCTGTTGATTTGGGAATGGCTTTCTCTTTTCCTTTCTTGGTGGCCATCCTGAAAAAGGGAAGAGAAAGTAAATTAAATTCAAAAAGAGATATATATAGCAAGGAAGACAACGGAAAAGGTGGTGATGGATGCACGTTAAGATATAACTGACATTATCACATGCTCGCGAGTACATGTGAAAAGCCAACAATGGGAAATAGCTAGTGCATGTAAAGACAAGTGAATGCAAGGTGTTTATTGGCATGCCGGCAAAGGGCATGAGTAGCATAGACCAAGCAATACTTTGTAACAAACCATCACGTTTGTATTGACAATTAATTTCAATTAATACAATAGTAAAGGGAGTTTATGAAAAGCAAGCATTCAGAGTAGTAGGATAAAAGATACTGAAAAGCAGTGCACAATGCCATACGGGCGTTTTTACAAACACATAGCATGCATGTTAAATAATCTGATGAAAATAATAAATTGAACATGCAAGCAATCCTTTAAAAATAAATATATATAATTGTCAAATAATTCCTCTAATAATCCACAAGTAAAATATAGAAATAATGACCCAAATAGATTTCTAACACCAATGAAAATAATGCAATGAATGAAAGTATGTAAACAAACTAAAATAAAATAAAAAGAAAAATAAGAGAGATGAGAAGGGAAAGAAGATAAGAAAGGAAGAAGAAAGAAATAAGAAAAGATAAGAAAAATAAGGATTAGAGAAGAAAAGATAAGAAATTTGGCTGATCTGGATAATCTGTGCGCCGCTTGTGACGCAGACCCATGAGTGACGCGATCGCGTGGTGCGCAAGAAGGTCAGGTGATGCGGACGCATGGGGCACGCGATCGCGTGACTTGATTTGTGCTAGTGGCGCGAGTGCAGCCTCGCGGTCGCACAACTCTCTGTTCAAAACTTAGTATTGCCAAAATCCTGGGTGACGCGGTCGCGTGGTTGACGCGATCGCGTGGGTGGCCTTATTTCCAATATGACGCGGACGCGTGGGTGACGCTTTTGCGTGGGAGGGTTTGGGCTTCCAGCACGAGTCCAGCCCAACTCCAGCGCAACTTTCGGCCATGCACCCGGTTGACGTCAATTTTCAGGTCACGCGGCTGCGTGGGTGACGCGGTCGCGTGGGAGGCCATTATTCCCAGGTGACGCGGACGCGTGGGGCATGCGTCCGCGTGGGTAGAATTGTGCCATTGGCACGCCTCCAGCCACACTCCATCATGACTCTCTGTTCGTTTTTATTTTCTCTTCTCTCCTTGCGATGCGGACGCGTCGCTGATGCGGTCGCGTCGCTGATGCGGTCGCGTCGCGTTGCACTTTTTTTTTTGATCTGAAAAGATGCAAAATGCAGTGTTAATATGAATGTGATGCAAAACTCCAGGTTCAATATAATAAAATAAAATAAAACTCGAAAACAAATAAAACTAAATAAAAATGAAAAAGAACGATCATACCATGGTGGGTTGTCTCCCACCTAGCACTTTTAGTTAGAGTCCTTAAGTTGGACATTTGGTGAGCTCCCTGTTATGGTGGCTTATGCTTGTATTCATCCAGGAATCTCCACCAATGTTTGTATTTCCAGTAACCTCTGGGGTCCCAAACTAGGCGTAGAAAGCCTTCAAGTAAGTTAAAGAAAGTGACAAGGCCCCAAGAGTGCTGATTTCTAGATTGGATTCCGGGGTCCCAAATCTTGCTTTTGCACCCGTCTTCTTGTTAATCATCATGATTCTATCCGGATGGTAGGCAATCTGAATTCTCACTAAAGCGGCCAAACAACTTCCTAGACCCATTTAGTGGAGCTTTACACCAACCTTTACATTTAAACTTTAAGCTTTCAACCATAATGAACCTTGCAGGACAATTCTTACCACTGACCATTTTCCTCTTACTCTTAATGCCACAAAGAGCTCTAAGTTGACCATCCGTCTCCAGTAGCCCATATTCAAGTGGGATTAGAAAGCTATGGGATATGAATTTTACCCACTTGAATGTTGTGAAGGATGATGGCAACTTAGGGGGAGGGGTTTCCAACAACTTTGGCAAGGTAATTTCAAGCTCCACTCCCTTGTGCTCTTCTTTGACATCTTCTACCTCTTGATCAACCTCTACAAAATCTTCAACCATGATCTGCCTTGGAGGTTGTACGCTTTTCTCAACATCAACATCAAACACTGTGGAAGGAGGCTCTGTGACTGGACTTTCCAATGGAGGTACAACATCTCTTAAGTCCGCAACCACTTCTTCCTTTTTAATAATTGCTGCTTTGTCTAGTTATTTAAGTATAAAATCGTACTCATCCTCGATGTTTTTCTTTCTATGACAACTCCTTTCAACTATTCTTTCATCTTCAAGGGTCTCTCCTACCCTTACCCGTAGGGCCTCCTCTAGCTCTTTATGAAGTTTGGATTCACGAAGATGATTCCTTCTTTCATGTTCTATATCAATAGCATAATTGGGATCATCTTTCTCTTGGATTGATGGATGTGGGTGCTCTTCCATGGATGATGGTGATGGGATGAAAAGATCTTTATGTGGTTGAAAAGGAAGTGCACTAGAGCTTGAGGGTTGATTGTTGAAGGTATTTGGTGGTCTGATTTGGGTGAAGAGAGCTTGTATAGTAGAGTTTAAATCGGCAAGTGCTTTCTCCATGGAGGTTTGGGGGTAGATAGGAGGGTTCATTTGGTTCATAAGGTGGTTGGTATGGTGGATGAGGGTTAGGGTCATATGGAGGTGAGTGGTGGAAAAGGGCTTGTGAGTATGGTGGTCCCAAGTTGTGTTGAGGAGGTTCATAGGCATATGATGGTGGTTGTTGATAGTCCATTGTAGGTGGTTGTTGCCATGAGGGTTGATTAAATCCTTGTGGCTCCTCCCATCTTTGATTGTTCCAACGTTGATGCCTGTTCTCATTGTAATTTCTTCAACATAATTGTAACCAGACTCATAGCCAAAGGACTGAGAGTTCATAGTAGCAATTAAAAATGAAAATAAAAATAAATTTAAATTAAAAGGTTATTTAAATTTTGAATTTGAAAATTAAATTTTGAAATTTGAAATTTTTGAAATTTGAATTTTGAAATTTGAATTTTAAATTTTTGAAATTTGAATTTTGAAATTTGATTTTTTAAATTTTGAATTTTTGAATTTAATAAGGAAAGAGAAAATTAATAAAATGACACCAAACTTAAAAATTTTTAGATCAAAACGAAGAAAACAACTAAGAACAACTTGAAGGTCAAGATGAACACGAAGAACTACTTGAAGATCAAGATGAACACCAAAAATTTTTTTTTGAAAAAAAAATTTTAATAATTAAATAAAAACCAATAACCTCTTAATTTATAAAAAAAAAAGCAAAAATAAAAACAAAAAATAAAAACAAATAAACAAGCAAAAAGTTAAAATATTTACAATAACCAATAATAAGGCACACGTTTGCAATTCCCCGGCAACGGCGCCATTTTGACGTTAGGATTTTTTGCCAGTAAAGAATTTCATAAAAACAGTCGCGTTGTAGATATAGTCTCTAAACCGACAGAAATCCCTTTGTACAAACGTTTTGGTTGTCACAAGTAACAAACCCCTTTGAAATTGATAACCGAGTATTCAAACCTCGGGTCGTCTTCTCAAGGAATTGCAGGGAAGTATGTTCTTATTATTGGTTATGAAGATTGTAAATTGGGGGTTTTGGAAGTAAGGTGGGAATATGTTATATGACAAGTAAAATAAAACAATAATAATAAAATCTCTTGGCAAGGTATAAGAAATTGGAAGTCCAGACTTAGTTATCCTTATCAATAACAATGAAAGTTGAATCTTAATTCCACTTAGTTAACCTTTACTAAAGCAAAGGAAAGTCAAGGGACAAATTAGTTTGATCTTCGAATCCTATTTATTTCCTAAGAAAAGATTGGGATTATTGAAATTCAACTCAATTGGCAAGATAACAATTAACAATTATGCTATTAAGTTGGATAATTCCTGAGTTACTGATTTCTTAACCAAGACCAAAAGGGGAAAAGTAAATCTGCTGGAATAAGAATGCCTTCAGATGGGAAGCAATAATCATGTAAATAAAAGAGAGCAATAATAACTGAAATACTTCAAATAACATTAATTCAAGTAATCTGGAACAGTTCATAAACTAAATTGGGAAAATAAATAAAAATAAAGAACCTGGGATTGAGAGTTACTCCTAATACTAAGAGAAGTCCTAAATCCTAAGAGAGAGAGGAGAGAACCTCTCTCCAAACTAAATCTAAATCATGAGAAGTGAATTATGAGAGCCTCCTTCTGAATGGATGCATTCTCCCACTTTATAGCCTCTAATCTGTATTTTCTGGGCTGAAAACTGGGTCAGAAACAGTCCAGAATTCGCTGGTTTCGAATTTTGCCACGCTGGATTTCCGTCACTGCGATGCGGCCGCATGGATCACGCAGTCGCGTCACCTAGCATCAAGGAAACTATAACATATTATATATCAAATCGAAGCCCCAGACGTTAGCTTTCCAACGCAACTGGAACCGCATCGTTTGGACCTCTGTAGCTAAAGTTATAGCTGTTTGAGTGCAGAGAGGTCAGGCTGGACAGCTTAGCAATTTCTCCAACTTCTTGCATTCCTTCCACTTTTGCATGCTTTCTTCCCATCCTCCAAGCCATTCCTGCCTTATAATATCTGAAAACACTTAACACACATATCAAGACATCTAATGGTAATAAGAGAGGATTAATAATAAGCAAATATAAGATCAAAGAAGCATGTTTTCCATCAAAGCACATAATTAGGAAGGAAATATAAAACCATGCAAATATTATGAATAAGTGGGTAAATAGTTGATAAAATCCACTCAATTGAGCACAAGATAAACCATAAAATAGTGGTTTATCAATCCTGTGGGGTCCACAGATGCTGAGATGATCCTGTGGGGTCCACAGATCCTGAGGTGTCAAGGAATTGCATCCCTGCACCAATTAGGCATGTAAAATGCCTTTGCATGCAATTCTGGCATTTAAACGCCGAACTGATGCTTGTTCTGGGCGTTCAACGCCCAGATGCAGCATATTTCTGGCGTTGAACGCCAGCCAGATGCTTGTTTCTGGCGTTCAGCGCCAGCTATTCTTCACTATGCATTTCTGGCGTCTGGACGCTGATGACAAGTCATCTTAGCCTATTTTAACTAGCCTTTTTCTTTTGTTTTTAATTGAATTATGCACTTTCTTGAGCCATAAGCAAGCCAATTGGGTAGATTTTCATGTTTCCTTTGATTTAATCAACCATGTATGAATTCATGCTATTTCATGAGGTTTTATGCTAAAATTGTCACATATTATGAAAGAATGAATATCTCATGATTTTGAGCATAGCTTTGATGTGTTTGGTTGATTAATGATAGGTGAAGAAAGCTTGGAGAAAGGTTGAAGCAAAGAGGAATGGCTAGGAGTGAAGAGAGGAATAAGTGAAATTGAACCTGGATGCATGAAGTTAGCCCCAACGTTAGCCCCCTAACTTGGAGGCTAACGTTGGGCATGAAGATTACTCCCTGGGCTCCCCACGTTTGAGCCAACGTTAGCCCCCTAACTTGGAGGCTAACGTTGGCACATGAATTCCTCCCTGGCCATCCAACGTTTGCGCCAACGTTAGCCCCCTAACTTGGAGGCTAACGTTGGCACATGAAGACATAAGGGAGAGGGGCCAACGTTTGCGCCAACGTTAGCCCCCTAACTTGGAGGCTAACGTTGGCGCCACACACCACAAGGCATACAAGGGGTATACTTCCAACAAGAATAACTTGAGCTACAGAGCTCCAAATGAGGTGATTCAAGAAGCATTGGAAAGTAGGAATCAAGAGCTTTCCAAGCATATATGGCACTGCATGGTGGACACTAAAATTGAGGGAGAAAACTGCCCCACAATGTGCATAAACGAACATGGTGGCAACCTGCAGTGAGGCCAACTGACCTCTGCACCTTCAAAGGAGTATAACTCGAGCTGTAGAGCTCCAACTAATGTGCTCCCAACGGCATTGGAAAGTAGACATCCAGGGCTTTCCAACAATGTATAATAGTATGGGGTGGACAATACATTTGAGCCTCCAGAACTGGCGTTTTCGCCAACGTTTGAGGGCTAACGTTACCTCAAACGCTGCACACCAAAGCCAGCGACCATGCCCTCTTCAAATGATCATAACTTGAGTTGTAGATGTCCAATTGAAGTGATTCTAAGTGGGTTAGAAAGCTGACATTCTGAGCTTTCCAACCATATATGATAGTCTATATTGGGCATAAAATTGGCAACATGACAAGAGGACAAAGTTGGCCCCATAAATGTGAATAAGGGAGGCCAACGTTAGGGTCAAAGTTAGACCCCTAACATTGGCACCAACGTCCATACCAGTAGAATGTTGCTTGCTGCTATGAAAAGTTGGAGCCAAAGTTAGACCCCTAACTTTGGCTCAAACGTTAGGTCCAACTTTGGCTAATTTCAAAACCGGTTCAATTGGTTCACTTTGGTTCTTCTTCAAACTTCAAGAGCAATCAACCAAGGCCTCTTTCAACCCAATTCCACCAAGAACAAAGGCCCATGATCATCACTCAAGGGCACAAGAGATAGTTAGAATAGGAATTTCATTTTAATTGTAATTTGTTTTGAATTTCATTTCCATTTTTTAAAGCCTATATAAGGCATCATTTTCATATTTGTGGGGAAGCTGGCTCCACTAGGGAGCACTAGAATTTGAGAGCTCTCTCTTTAATTTTCTTTGTTTTGAATCTTGGGTGGAGAATTGAAGGTGTTCTGTTTCATTCTCCCTCTGAGATTTCTCTCTGTTTACTTGCTGCATAATTTGAAGGAATTGTGATTTGAATCAAAACTCTCTTTACTGCTTTCCTCTCTATTTTCTTCTGCAATTATTCTCTGTTGGATCAAGGAAGGAATTGAGATCTAGACTTGGTCTCTAGTCTCATCCAACCCCTGAGATCTTCAACCTCTCGTTCAGATTTTGCAATTGAGCCAAGTTGCTTTCTGTTTTGATTTTTCAAGTGATTTTCCAATTCTGTTGAACCTGCTACATCTTTTACTTCTCTGTTTGATTGCTATTTACACTTCCTTGTTTGCTTTCTTTAATTTCTCTACACCCAATTCCCTTTACATTTGATGCAATTTACTTTTCTTGTCATTTAAGATTTTGCCAATTTACTTTTCTTGCAATTTAAGTTTCAATGCAATTTACTTTCTGCAACTTTAAATTCATTGTCCTTTACTTCTTGTTGGTTACAATTTCACACAATTCACATCAATGTTAGCTTAACTAAACTAATCACCCACTAAAGTTGCTTGATCCATCAATCCCTGTGGGATCGACCTCACTCCCGTGAGTTATTATTACTTGATGCGACCCGGTGCACTTGCCGGTTAGATTTGTGTGTTTTGGGAGAAATTTATTTTTCACCAAAATACTCATCAAGTTTTTGGCGCCGTTGCCGGGGATTGATTAGATCAACAATGATTATGTGGGTGAGAAGTCTAGATCAAGCATTTTCTTTATTTTTGTTCTCTGTTCTAAGTTGAAACCAAGGTGTTTGAGTTATTGCCTCACTAAGAAATTCTCATCTCTGATATGAGTAATTTCAATTTTCATTGATGTTTGCAAAATACAAATGGAGTTCAACTCATCATTTGGTCAAACAAAATTTTATGGGATATCACCCACCATCACCAATCTCCAATGATGGCTGGGGATATCACCAAGAAACTTCAAATTCTGGGCACTCCAATTCATGGAGCTATGCTTCAGAACCACAAGATGAGAAAGAAAATCATATGGGATATTTCTTTCCACCACAAAATAATGCAAGTCATGATTCTAATGGTGGCTGGGAAGGGAATTCTAGTGCTCCATATGATAATCATCCAAAGATATCATCACTTGATCATACTTCAACCGAAAGCCCCTTTCAAAACTCACCACCCACACAAACTTCCATGAACCACTCAAGGCTTTCAGAGCTTGAGTCCAAGTTCGAAAAATATGCGAAAGAAGCACAAATATTCGAGAAAAGGCAAGAAGCTTTCTTCAAAAATATGAATGAAGAAGTAGAGAAAATAAGGAGGAGCTTAGAACCACTGAGCAAGAAAAATGAAGGCCAATTGATGGATATAAAAGAGGAAGTGGAGGAGCAAGAAAGTGAAGAAGTCATTCCAAACTCAAGTGAGGCAGAGAAGTACATAAAGGAGGAGTTCATGGAACCACCAATACAAAAGGCTCTGGATGAATACAAAACTCCAACAATCACACAACCACCAAAACTTGGATTCAAAGAAGTGAAGGCAATTGACAAAAGCACCAAGAAGAGGATTGTGACCAAGACACCAAGGACAACATTCATGAGAAGGTCAACTGCAAACAATCCTCCCCCTGATCCAGCAAGCAAGATCAATCAAGCCAATTTCACAAGGAAGCTTGCTGAGGAGAGACCAAGACAGGGGGCACTAGCTGAAACTTCTCCTCCTTTGAAGTCATTTCTCTTAACAAATTGGAAGAAAAGGAAGAAAGTAAAGAACAGGTAGACAGTAGGTACATTTCTTCTCCTTGCTTTGTTTAAATTTCAATAAATTGGCATATGATTACATTCTAAGTTTGGTGTTGCCCTGCAACAAACTGTTTTCCATCTTCATGGATGATTGCATCAATTTTACATGAAAGTGACACACCAAGATTCTAAGTTTGGTGTGCTACCTATTTTTCTATGCAAATCAATCCAGCAACATCACTTGTCTGTATAATCATATTGCCTTTTACAGTGTCATTTTTCTTCTTGGTTGGATAATTTTTGTTTTCTTTTTGTTTCATTTATTTACTTGTTTTTAATGCTTTCCTTCATTAACTGTTTTTGTTAATACATCACCAAGACATCCTTATTCATAACAGACTCTTCATTTGGTGATTGTATTTAACATATAACAGTTTCTTTTGTTTAGTTTTAGTTCAAATAAATTGACACATGGTTGCATTCTAAGTTTGGTGTTGCTATGCAACAAAATTTAGTTCCAATTCTTACAAGATACTTGCATTAATTCCAAGCGAAAGTGTCACACTAAGTTTGGTGTGCCACTTATTCTTTTACGCAATGTATTGTGCACACCTTCTTATCTATGCAATCATAATGTTTCTGTCTCTTATGCCTTGATTATTATCTTTAATTTTGCTTGCTTGAAACACATGTACTACTAACATTCCTTGTGTAAGACATTCATGATCCATCTTAGCCCCATAGCCACGGTTCTAATAGTTGCTTGAGGATGAGCAAGCATTCTGAGTTTGGTATGGGAAGGAGGAGAATGGGAGGAAATTGACAACAATAGAGAAGATGAACTACAAGGTTGTAAAGTTCCTTTTCCTCTCATTTGTTTCAAGCACTATAAACTGCATGATTGTCTTTACCTTCTCTGTATGCATGTGTGTATGAAAAGGCATAGTTTGATTTCTAAACTGCAACATGGTGCTATGTCATTATGATTTCCAACTTGAGTTTTGTGAATTCAAAAGCAACAAAAGTATCATGATCATAAACAAACAAGGCATTAAAGAAGATTTTAGCATGTGCATAAAAGTATTGGTAAGCTAGTATGTTTGATTGTTGCTTAATTGCATTAGATTTTATTTAATTGAAGTTTTCATCTAGGACATTTTGTGAAATCTTTTAAAATCATGAAAACCTTGAAGAAGCAAATGCAAAATAAAGCAAGAAAAGAAAAAGGGAAAGAATGAGAAAGCTGAAGGCTCTGAGTACCAATGGCAATTTATTTGCTAAGTACTTGTGGTGTTTATGTATCAAGCCAAATGCTTGAAAACAAAACACTTAGAAGTCAAGGTTAGGCTCAAAGTGCAAAAGCACTCCCTCAAAGCTCAAGGCTCTGAGCATCAATGATTAGAGAGTCAAGAAAAGAAAAGAAAAATGAGCTTAATGAAGTCCTCTAATCAAATGCTTGTGGTGCTTATGTATCAAGTGGTAATACTTGAAAACAAAGCATTTAGAAGTCGTAGCTTTGTTATCAACTCATGGGGCAAAGCACCCAAAAAGGAGAAGCTAATAAGAAAATCAAAAGCTTGTTTCAAGGAAGAAATATAAGAAAAAGATTTCATAAATTGAGCTAGATGGAAGCATCAATCATTTACATTTCTTTTGTGATTGTAGTATGCTTAGAAAACTAGCTTACCATGAACATTGAGTTGCTATTCTTCTTGCCTTGGATTGTCAATCTTTATTGCATGATTCTTTTCTTGCTTGGGGACAAGCAAGCTTTAAGTTTGGTGTTGTGATGACAAGTCATCTTAGCCTATTTTAACTAGCCTTTTTCTTTTGTTTTTAATTGAATTATGCACTTTCTTGAGCCATAAGCAAGCCAATTGGGTAGATTTTCATGTTTCCTTTGATTTAATCAACCATGTATGAATTCATGCTATTTCATGAGGTTTTATGCTAAAATTGTCACATATTATGAAAGAATGAATATCTCATGATTTTGAGCATAGCTTTGATGTGTTTGGTTGATTAATGATAGGTGAAGAAAGCTTGGAGAAAGGTTGAAGCAAAGAGGAATGGCTAGGAGTGAAGAGAGGAATAAGTGAAATTGAACCTGGAGGCATGAAGTTAGCCCCAACGT